>NW_028317815.1:12811250-13164375 GCF_062004578.1 Staurois parvus
TGCCCAATCCCCCCCATGGGGAGAAGTTCCATCACTTTTTGAAAACAGCTCAGCTGTACAGGGCTATGCCCACACAGCTGCGTCATTCATTCACAGTGTTTTGTGAATGAATGAATGAATGAATACAAGTCCCACAGCCTTAGCAGATGATGGCTTGTAGTTCTCAATGAACTACCATGGCACTGTTGAGCGCTGTTGTAGCTTATTTAGTCTTCCTGTCGGACTGTATCTGATTGTCTATATGGGATGTACAAACACACAGATAGACTGACAGTTTGCAGGAGTCCTGCACAGCATCAGCTTTCCAGGTTGCAAAAAAAAAAAAAAAATAGTAAATGCACATTTTTTTAACTGCAAAAAATGAGCATTGTTTTTTTTAAGGACAGTTTCCTGAAAAAGCTATGTCTAGCTCAAAAAATGTCAGACTAGAATTTGTTCCTGCTGGCTATTGTATTAAAGAAAGATTATTATTTTGTATCTTGATAGGCAGTTTTACTGTTGCTGGTATGATTGATTGCTTCAGTGGAGACAAGATGAGCGGAAATGTTACTATGGAATGTGAAGCCTAATCTCACCTTGGTCCAGCCAAAACTGAAAGAAATGCCTTAAGATGTAAATAGGAAACCAGGCCTACCTGTTTAGAACCTCAGTTTATCATCCAGGTTTTGCTGTAGTGCAGCAGTGTACCCCAGACTTTTTCCTCGGTAATCTGATATTTCTTCCTACTAGGATTCTTGCTTTATCTCAGGTACAGAGAGATTAATTTACTGGAGGGTGCAAAGTCTGGTAACGCTCTTCCATAGAAACCAATCAGCTTCCAGGTTTTATTGTCAAAGATTAACTGAAGAAGTTTTTTGGCTACCATGCACAGCTGCACCAGATTCTGAGTGCTCAAGTTTTAGTAAATCTCCTCCAGAGAGTCTAATGTACACAATATCCATACAGACAAATTTTGAAAAGCCACCTTTTGGATTCACACCTGTCTCAAAATTCACACAGCACAAATTTCTTTCTTTACTGCCTCCCCATCCCTGTCTCTCCACACATACTGACCATAGGTGAAATAGGTGTAACACAGTATCTCACTGACAGCATAGAGGGCTGGGAGAGAAACAGAAGAGATGGATGACAAGCAGAAAAAGAATGGATAAGAATAGAGGGTCACACCAATATTGTTGGATTGCAGGTCTTAGATGTAGTAACTGAAACTATAGGTTACTAGTAAATTTGACCAAATACCATGTTTAAATTCATTGAAGCATTCAATAACTAATATGCATGATAGAAAACTGCATTGTATGCTCAGGTCACATAGATGGAAAAGAATTACACATCCATGGAAGACAAATAGGAGAATTCCCTCAAGAGCCCCAAAATGTGCATTTGATCTAGAGGAAGGTTAAAAAAACAATAAAAGTTATACAGGCAACCAAATCTCTGGATCAGCATCCCTCAACTTTATTTCTTTAGTTTCCATTAATATGCTGTGCCTTTAGAAATGCATCTAAAACAATCTACTGATTCTTGTGGAACTGCATCTTTTGGAAGATTTTATATTTTCATAGGTTAATCCTTCCCCCTCAATTGTAAAAAAAATACCCTTGTGTCTTTTGCAGGAATCCTAAAGTAACCAACTCTCCACTGATATTTCTATATGGTCTATTTATACATTTATACAAGATGGTCATATTCCCCTACCCTTTTCACTTTTTGCCATGCAGAATAAATTAGGTTTAGTAAAGTTTCCTTATAGCTGACATTCTCCATGTCCTTTATTAATGTATTTGCCTTTTCCAGTTCCATCATTTTATTTATGTAAACTGTTACCCCAAATTGAATTTCATATTTGAGAGGAATTTTTACAAATGGTTTGCGCACGGCAAATAAGTTCTACGTTACTTTCTTCCTTGTAGCTATTAATTCAAGAAAGTATATTGCAAGCTTTAAAAGAGGCAGATTGTCATTGCATGCTGGTATTAATGCCCAATTAAAGGTTGTACTGTTATTACTGCAACACAGTCAGGCTGCATAAGCATTTATAATTCTGGGCTCCTGTTTGTTAATAACTTTATACATTTTTACGCTTTTGCTGTACCAGCAACACAATTACACCACTGAATTTCTGTTTAGTTAGAAATGAAAAGCTACCATTATCGCTACATATAATAGATAAAACATCTATAATATGCAATTTTGGAATTTCTAAATATTTGAGAAGAAACAACAGTCTACTTTAGGCATACAGCAATTCTCCTCTGCTTCACTGACAACGGTTTGCAAGTGCAGCTGAATGTGGCAGCGCACAGGCACTTGCTGATACAGTTGTCGGTTTCTGTACAAGTAGCACAGTACAGCCCCATCTATGATGTCATATGTTTTTTTCATGAGTGAGGAGGCACAAGCAAGAGTGCTCTGGCAGAAGGAACAGGAGAAACAAGACACTCACCAGCCTTCCTAGCTGTATGAATGAGGAGGCATTGCAGGCAAAAGAGATACCAACACATAGATTTAAAAGAGTGTATCTATAACGATGGACTTATATTATTTAGCTGATTGTGGGGAGTTAATTGAACACATGCTTTTTCTTCCACATTAAATGTTATTAACACTGTCTAAGTAGGCTTTTTTTGTTTGTGTAAGAAGTGGAGCTTCAACTTTCTTATTGATATTAGGGGCTGTAGCATGCACCCGTCATTTAGCTGTATGGACACCTACAGTGTGGAAAATAATTATTTGATCCCCTGCAATTTTTGTATGTTTGCCCACTTACAAAGAAATTAAGGGTCTGTAATTTTTATCATAGGTGTATTTTAAATGATAGAGACAGAATATCAACCAAAAATCCAGAAAAAAGCACGATATAAATGTAAATTGAGTTGCAGTTCAGAGAGTAAAATAAATATTTGATCCCTAAGCAAAACATGACTTAATACTTGGTGGAGGAACCCTTGTTGGCAAGCACAGAGGTAAGACATTTCTTGTAGCTGGTTACCAGGTTTGTACCCATCTCAGGGGGGGATTTTGGTCCACTCTTCTTTACAGATCTTCTCTAAATCCTTAAGGTTTCTTAGCCGTCACTTGGCAACTCCAAGTTTTAGCTCCCTCCATTAATTTTATATAGGATTAAGGGCTGGAGACTGGTTAGGCCCTTCCATGACCTTAATGTGCTTCTTCTTGAGCCACTCCTTTGTTGCCTTGGCAGTATGTTTTTGGTCATTGTCATGCTGGAAGATCCATCCATGACCCATCTTCAGTGTTCTGGCTGAGGGATGATGGTTCTCCTCCAAGAGTTTGCAATACATCCATTGTAAATCCATTGGCACCCCAATGCGGCAAAGTCGGCCTATACCTTTAGCAGAGAAACAACCCAAAAACATAATGTTTCCACCTCCATGCTTGACTGTAGGGATGGTGTTCTTAGTGTCATAGTCAGCATTTTTCTTCCTCCAAACACAGCGAGTCGAGTTAATGCCAAAGAGCAAATTTTGTCTCATCTAACCACAGCACTTTCTCCCAATCCATCTCTGAAACATTTAGACGTTCACTGGCAAACTTCAGATGGGTCTGTACATGTGCCTAATATACTGTAAATGTCTCCTGCGCATAAGTGTGGAGGACTGAAGGCAGTGATCCTAGCTGAGCTCCAGTATGTGTGTATTTCAGAGTTGACCAACGGATAGACAAAGCCTTGCTGCTGTCGCACAGGACTGGGGTAGTCCAGATAAAACTGCAGAAAACAAAGAAAGAGTGCACTGGTCTAGCACATTATCCCAAAAAAAGATTTATTGTAATATGGATAATAACATACTCAAAAACATATGGTGACAATTCGCATATCAATTGACAGCCACTTAGTGCAATGTCCAATATAGCAACCAATGGACCATGACGCCTAGATGAGAACCATCCCAGGGCCAAGGTAAGGCTGACGCATTTCGAGGGTAACCCTCTTCCTCAGAGGCTAGTGCACTCTTGCTTTGTCTTTCTGCAGCTGTACATGTGCCTCCTTGAGGAGGGGGAACTTGTGGGCACTGCAGGATTTCAATCCATGATGGCATATTGTGTTACCAATAGTTTGGTGACTGTGGTCCCAACTGCCTTGAGATCATTCACAAGCTCCTCCCATTTAGTTCTGGGCTGATCCTTCACTTTTCTCATGATCATCCTTACCCCATGATGCGAAATCTTGCAATGAGCTCCAGACCGAGGGCGATTGATGATTATTTTGTATTTCTTCCATATGCGAATAATCTCTCCAACAGTTGTCTTCTTCTCATCAAGCTTCCTGCTGATGGTTTTGTAGTCCATTCCAGCCTTGTGCAGGTCCACAATCTTGTCCCTGACATCCTTTGACAGCTCTTTGGTCTTGCCCATAGTGATGGTAAGGTTTGAATGGAAGAACAAAATTCAGTGGACAGATACCTAACACATAATTGTTGTTAGGAGTTCCTACTTAAATTGACAGGACTAATATGTGTACCACATGAGCACAAAGCCAGTCTGTGGGAGCCAGAATTATTGTTGGTTGGTAGGGGATCAAATACTTATTTTACTAACTGAACTGCAGCTCAATTTTTACCATTTGTATCATGTGTTTTTGTCTGAATTTCTGGTTGATATTCTGTCTCTATCATTTAAAATACACTTATGATAAAAATTGTAGACCCTTCATTTCTTTGTAAGTGGGCAAACGTACAAAATCTGCAGGGGATCAAATAATTATTTTCCCCATTGTATATTTAATTACACTCATAATATCTTTTACTATTAAAATCACATCTCAGATTAAGACAGACACAGCCAGCATTTCTATTTACCCTGGCCCTCAGAAAGAGAGCACAGTCAGGGATTATGCCTGTTCAATCATGTAAAGAATAAAGCCAACATTTTCCAGTAATAATAAAAACCATAGTATTTTTCAAGCACCACAGCTTTATGCTCTTTTATTTTGTTTGTCATAATTCTGCATCTGTGAACAGAAACTTTACTATGCCACTACCTTTTGCATTTTGATTTGTAAAGTAATTTCTGTTTCATACACTCCTTAGACACCTTCTAGTAGTTTCTATCTTGTATTTGACCTATCTGCCCCAGCTTCTCCCCTAAATGAGTTTTATATACTGTCCCTTAAACATCTCTCCTAGCACAGTAGGCCTACTTCTGTTCAGTTACCAAACATCTATAGCGTATAGATTTGACCCTGATAAAAAAATCAGCCCGGTTATTCAAAAACCCAATAATTTTCCCTCTTACACCATTTATGTAGTACTCTTACAGCTTGTTGTCCGCTGTTTTGTACATTGCACAGAAAATATTCTAGCAAATACAACTATGAAGATCCTTCTCTGCAACATACACTTAAATCCTCTAATGCAAATTTTAAGGATCTTTCACCTTCCATATATTCTGCCATAGGTTCCAATATGCATATGATATGAAGCCCTTCCAAGTTATGTCTACCAAGTTCACACTGTGCCAAAACCTGCAACAAGGAGAAAGCAAACGTCTGGCTCCTCAGTGTCCCCTTGTCCAATATAGGGCTAAAATCCCTGCAACAACCTTGATGGTGTCAATAATTTGCAACATGCTTGTACCTTAGAAACTACAACACCTTAAAACATGACACTAATCCTGCACTCAATCAGTTTCCAGGTTGTATTGCCAAAGCTTAATTGAACAAGCGGAGGCTAGAAGCTGACTGGTTTTATGCAGAAGTGAGCCTGATTTTGCACTCTCCAGCTTTAGTAGATAAACCCCTTAGTGATATTAAGTTATTTAAAAAAAATTTGAACTCCAGCTGTGAAGACTTACAAACATATGCTGCTTCTTGATCTACTAGATTTTTCCTTTCTTCAAGATTTATCTGATCCCCTGACCACTGTCCCTACTTTCCTGTTTTAAAATGAATTTTTTTCCCTTACAGGATCTTATAGAGTTATCCTTGCATGTATATGACCAGCAACGCAAACACACAGCCCCAAAGCCTAGGTTGACAAGCCACTCATCTGTTTCCCCTCAAATTTCCTCCACGGTTAAACATTGACTGCTGCTGGAGACTACACTGTCCCTTGTTAACTGTTGTGAAGTACTCAATACACCGGAAGTTCAAGAAAGTGAAATTGACAGAACAGAAGCCAGCAGGTTTTGACAGCTTAAAACTGTAGGACAAATATATTAGGAAATGCCTTAGTGGGAAATGTTACTTGATCTGAACGTGTTAATGCAAAAATACTGTAAGAATATGCAGCACTATAAATACATGTTCAAACAGAAAATGTCCATAAAAAACAAATATACGTTCATAAAACTAAAGGAAGATCCCGACACCAGCTTCAGTGCATAGAAGACTATTCTACACAGCACCACAATGTGCAACTAAATCCACTTACCGGACTGCAGTGACCCTCAGGTTATAGAGTGGTCAACTGTGCCTCTAAGATGATGCCTTTAAGGATCACACACCCTCTGGTTTCAGATATATTTGGTCCACTCCATCCACTCAAGCTGAAGTATCTCTACCACAGAATGTAAAAGTACTACTTTAAGTATCTGTTATGCCAGTCCGGCCCTCATGGAACTCCCAAGTGTAAACCAATTATGAGCATCATAAATAGCAGTGTTGTTACATGCATAATTTTCCAAATGTTAAAAAGACTCCTCTGTATTTGCAGGTAATAAAAACTTACTGACATAAATTACAACTCTGTTGAGGCCTACAATATTCTTTAGGCCAGCGGTTCTCAACCTGGGGGTCGCGACCCCTTTGGGGGTCG
Organism: Staurois parvus; assembly: GCF_062004578.1. Lineage (NCBI taxonomy): Eukaryota > Metazoa > Chordata > Amphibia > Anura > Ranidae > Staurois > Staurois parvus. The sequence continues at coordinate 12,818,024 of NW_028317815.1, forward strand.
AACGACGCTTCCACAGGGGTCGCCTAAGACCATCGGAAAACACATATTTCCGATGGTCTTAGGAACCGAGACACCGCTCCTCGCCGCCGCCACCGCCGTCTCCAGGTGTGGGCGGGATGACATGCCGCCCCTGTCATCTGGACACACCTCGAGATCAATCCTCGCCTGTGATTGGCCGCCGGCACTGTAGCTCAGGCACACAGGCGGCCAATCACCGGCAAGGAGGTGGAGCTTGGAAAGGAGGGGCCGAGCGGCACCGCGAAGATCGAGCGAGTGAAGAGGAGGAGAGCGGCCGGAGAAGGAAGACAGCTGACAGGTAAGTGTCGGTACCATGGGAGAGGGAGGGAGTGAGCGAGCCCAGGCTGGAGCAGGGGTCTGCAAGGTAAGTATCACTGGTGTCAGTGGGAATAGTGCCCCATCATTGGTGTCACTAATACCAATGATGGGGCACTATTCCTCCCACTGACACCAATGATGGGGCACTATTCCTCCCACTGACACCAATGATGGGGCACTATTCCTCCCACTGACACCAATGATGGGGCACTATTCCTCCCACTGACACCAACGATGGGGCACTATTCCTCCCACTGACACCAACGATGGGGCACTATTCCTTCCACTGACACCAATGATGGGGCACTATTCCACTGACACCAATGATGGGGCACTATTCCTCCCCCCACTGACACCAACAATGAGGCACGATTCCTCCCCCAAATGACACCAACGATGGGGCACTATTCCTCCCCCCACTGACACCAACAATGAGGCACTATTCCTCCCCCACTGACACCAAGGATGGGGCACGATTCCTCCCCCCCACTGACACCAACGATGGGGCACAATTCCTCCCCCCACTGACACCAACGATGGGGCACAATTCCTCCCCCCACTGACACCAACGATGGGGCACAATTCCTCCCCCCACTGACACCAAGGATGGAGCACAATTCCTCCCCCCACTGACACCAAGGATGGGGCACTATTCCTCCCCCCACTGACACCAAGGATGGGGCACTATTCCTCCCCCCACTGACACCAAGGCTGGGGCACTATTCCTCCCCTCACTGACACCAATGATGGGGCACTATTCCTCCCCCCACTGACACCAATGATGGGGCACTATTCCCCCCACTGACACCTATGATGGGGCACTATTCCTCCCCCCACTGACACCAAGGATGGGGCACTATTCCTCCCCCCACTGACACCAAGGATGGGGCACTATTCCTCCCCCCACTGATACCAATGATGGGGCATTCTTCCCCCCACTGACACCAATGATGGGGCACTATTCCCCCCACTGACACCTATGATGGGGCACTATTCCTCCTCCCACTGACACCTATGATGGGGCACTATTCCTCCCACTGATACCGATGATGAGGCACTATTCCTCCCACTGATACCAATGACGGGGCACTATTCCTCCCACTGACACCAATGACGGGGCACTATTCCTCCCACTGACACCAATGACGGGGCACTATTCCTCCCACTGACACCAATGACGGGGCACTATTCCTCCCACTGACACCAATGACGGGGCACTATTCCTACCACTGATACCAATGACGGGGCACTATTCCCCCCACTGACACCTATGACGGGGCACTATTCCTCCCCCCACTGACACCTATGACGGGGCACTATTCCTCCCCCCACTGACACCAATGACGGGGCACTATTCCTCCTGCCACTGACACCTATGACGGGGCACTATTCCTCCCACTGATACCAATGATGAGGCACTATTCCTCCCACTGATACCAATGATGAGGCACTATTCCTCCCACTGATACCAATGACGGGGCACTATTCCTCCCACTGACACCAATGACGGGGCACTATTCCTCCCACTGACACCAATGACGGGGCACTATTCCTCCCCCCACTGACACCAATGACGGGGCACTATTCCTCCCACTGACACCAATGACGGGGCACTATTCCTCCCACTGACACCAATGACGGGGCACTATTCCTACCACTGATACCAATGACGGGGCACTATTCCCCCCACTGACACCTATGACGGGGCACTATTCCTCCCCCCACTGACACCTATGACGGGGCACTATTCCTCCCCCCACTGACACCAATGACGGGGCACTATTCCTCCTCCCACTGACACCTATGACGGGGCACTATTCCTCCTCCCACTGATACCAATGACGGGGCACTATTCCTCCCACTGATACCAATGATGGGGCACTATTCCTCCCACTGACACCAATGATGGGACACTATTCTTCCCACTGATACCAATGATGAGGCACTATTCCTCCCACTGATACCAATGATGGGGCACTATTCCTCCCACTGACACCAATGATGGGACACTTTTCCTCCCACTGATACCAATGATGAGGCACTATTCCTCCCACTGATACCAATGATGAGGCACTACTCCTCCCACTAATACCAATGACGGGGCACTATTCCTCCCACTGACACCAATGACGGGGCACTATTCCTCCCACTGACACCAATGACGGGGCACTATTCCTCCCACTGACACCAATGACGGGGCACTATTCCTCCCACTGACACCAATGACGGGGCACTATTCCTACCACTGATACCAATGACGGGGCACTATTCCCCCCACTGACACCTATGATGGGGCACTATTCCTCCCCCCACTGACACCTATGACGGGGCACTATTCCTCCCCCCACTGACACCAATGACGGGGCACTATTCCTCCTCCCACTGACACCTATGACGGGGCACTATTCCTCCTCCCACTGATACCAATGACGGGGCACTATTCCTCCCACTGATACCAATGATGGGGCACTATTCCTCCCACTGACACCAATGATGGGACACTATTCCTCCCACTGATACCAATGATGAGGCACTATTCCTCCCACTGATACCAATGATGGGGCACTATTCCTCCCACTGACATTAATGATGGGACACTATTCCTCACACTGACACCAATGATGGGGCACTATTCCTACCACTGATACCAATGACGGGGCACTATTCCCCCCACTGACACCTATGACGGGGCACTATTCCTCCCCCCACTGACACCTATGACGGGGCACTATTCCTCCCCCCACTGACACCAATGACGGGGCACTATTCCTCCTGCCACTGACACCTATGACGGGGCACTATTCCTCCCACTGATACCAATGATGAGGCACTATTCCTCCCACTGATACCAATGATGAGGCACTATTCCTCCCACTGATACCAATGACGGGGCACTATTCCTCCCACTGACACCAATGACGGGGCACTATTCCTCCCACTGACACCAATGATGGGGCACTATTCCTCCCCCCACTGACACCAATGACGGGGCACTATTCCTCCCACTGACACCAATGACGGGGCACTATTCCTCCCACTGACACCAATGACGGGGCACTATTCCTACCACTGATACCAATGACGGGGCACTATTCCCCCCACTGACACCTATGACGGGGCACTATTCCTCCCCCCACTGACACCTATGACGGGGCACTATTCCTCCCCCCACTGACACCAATGACGGGGCACTATTCCTCCTCCCACTGACACCTATGATGGGGCACTATTCCTCCTCCCACTGATACCAATGACGGGGCACTATTCCTCCCACTGATACCAATGATGGGGCACTATTCCTCCCACTGACACCAATGATGGGACACTATTCCTCCCACTGATACCAATGATGAGGCACTATTCCTCCCACTGATACCAATGATGGGGCACTATTCCTCCCACTGACACCAATGATGGGACACTTTTCCTCCCACTGATACCAATGATGAGGCACTATTCCTCCCACTGATACCAATGATGAGGCACTACTCCTCCCACTGATACCAATGACGGGGCACTATTCCTCCCACTGACACCAATGACGGGGCACTATTCCTCCCACTGACACCAATGACGGGGCACTATTCCTCCCACTGACACCAATGACGGGGCACTATTCCTCCCACTGACACCAATGACGGGGCACTATTCCTACCACTGATACCAATGACGGGGCACTATTCCCCCCACTGACACCTATGATGGGGCACTATTCCTCCCCCCACTGACACCTATGACGGGGCACTATTCCTCCCCCCACTGACACCAATGACGGGGCACTATTCCTCCTCCCACTGACACCTATGACGGGGCACTATTCCTCCTCCCACTGATACCAATGACGGGGCACTATTCCTCCCACTGATACCAATGATGGGGCACTATTCCTCCCACTGACACCAATGATGGGACACTATTCCTCCCACTGATACCAATGATGAGGCACTATTCCTCCCACTGATACCAATGATGGGGCACTATTCCTCCCACTGACACCAATGATGGGACACTATTCCTCACACTGACACCAATGATGGGGCACTATTCCTCCCACTGATACCAATGATGGGGCACTATTCCTCCCACTGATACCAATGACGAGGCACTATTCCTCCCACTGATACCAATGACGGGGCACTATTCCTCCCACTGACACCAATGACGGGGCACTATTCCTCCCACTGACACCAATGACGGGGCACTATTCCTCCCACTGACACCAATGACGGGGCACTATTCCTCCCACTGACACCAATGACGGGGCACTATTCCTCCCACTGACACCAATGACGGGGCACTATTCCTACCACTGATACCAATGACGGGGCACTATTCCCCCCACTGACACCAATGATGGGGCACTAATCCTCCCCCCACTGACACCTATGACGGGGCACTATTCCTCCCCCCACTGACACCAATGACGGGGCACTATTCCTCCTCCCACTGACACCTATGACGGGGCACTATTCCTCCTCCCACTGATACCAATGACGGGGCACTATTCCTCCCACTGATACCAATGATGGGGCACTATTCCTCCCACTGACACCAATGATGGGACACTATTCCTCCCACTGATACCAATGATGAGGCACTATTCCTCCCACTGATACCAATGATGGGGCACTATTCCTCCCACTGACACCAATGATGGGACACTATTCCTCACACTGACACCAATGATGGGGCACTATTCCTCCCACTGATACCAATGATGGGGCACTATTCCTCCTCCCACTGACACCAATGATGGGGCACTATTCCCCCCACTGACACCTATGATGGGGCACTATTCCTCCCCCCACTGACACCAAGGATGGGGCACTATTCCTCCCCCCACTGACACCAAGGATGGGGCACTATTCCTCCCCCCACTGATACCAATGATGGGGCACTCTTCCCCCCACTGACACCAATGATGGGGCACTATTCCTCCCACTGACACCAATGAAGGGGGCACTATTCCTCCCACTGACACCAATGACGGGGCACTATTCCTCCCACTGACACCAATGACGGGGCACTATTCCTCCCACTGACACCAATGACGGGGCACTATTCCTACCACTGATACCAATGACGGGGCACTATTCCCCCCACTGACACCTATGATGGGGCACTATTCCTCCCCCCACTGACACCTATGACGGGGCACTATTCCTCCCCCCACTGACACCAATGACGGGGCACTATTCCTCCTCCCACTGACACCTATGACGGGGCACTATTCCTCCTCCCACTGATACCAATGACGGGGCACTATTCCTCCCACTGATACCAATGATGGGGCACTATTCCTCCCACTGACACCAATGATGGGACACTATTCCTCCCACTGATACCAATGATGAGGCACTATTCCTCCCACTGATACCAATGATGGGGCACTATTCCTCCCACTGACACCAATGATGGGACACTATTCCTCACACTGACACCAATGATGGGGCCCTATTCCTCCCACTGATACCAATGATGGGGCACTATTCCTCCCACTGATACCAATGACGAGGCACTATTCCTCCCACTGATACCAATGACGGGGCACTATTCCTCCCACTGACACCAATGACGGGGCACTATTCCTCCCACTGACACCAATGACGGGGCACTATTCCTCCCACTGACACCAATGACGGGGCACTATTCCTCCCACTGACACCAATGACGGGGCACTATTCCTCCCACTGACACCAATGACGGGGCACTATTCCTACCACTGATACCAATGACGGGGCACTATTCCCCCCACTGACACCAATGATGGGGCACTAATCCTCCCCCCACTGACACCTATGACGGGGCACTATTCCTCCCCCCACTGACACCAATGACGGGGCACTATTCCTCCTCCCACTGATACCAATGACGGGGCACTATTCCTCCCACTGATACCAATGATGGGGCACTATTCCTCCCACTGACACCAATGATGGGACACTATTCCTCCCACTGATACCAATGATGAGGCACTATTCCTCCCACTGATACCAATGATGGGGCACTATTCCTCCCACTGACACCAATGATGGGACACTATTCCTCACACTGACACCAATGATGGGGCACTATTCCTCCCACTGATACCAATGATGGGGCACTATTCCTCCTCCCACTGACACCAATGATGGGGCACTATTCCCCCCACTGACACCTATGATGGGGCACTATTCCTCCCCCCACTGACACCAAGGATGGGGCACTATTCCTCCCCCCACTGACACCAAGGATGGGGCACTATTCCTCCCCCCACTGATACCAATGATGGGGCACTCTTCCCCCCACTGACACCAATGATGGGGCACTATTCCTCCCACTGACACCAATGAAGGGGGCACTATTCCTCCCACTGACACCAATGACGGGGCACTATTCCTCCCACTGACACCAATGACGTGGCACTATTCCTCCTACTGCAAAATTACAGTTATGAAGTAGCAACGAAAATAATTTTATGGTTGGGGGTCACCACAACATGAGGAACTGTATTAAGGGGTCACGGCGTTAGAAAGGTTGAGAACCACTGCTTTAGGCCTTTCAGTACTAAGGACATTAACATGCAATCCACATTCAAACCGTCCATTAAAGCCATTTAATTTTGAATATTAAAAGTCTCACTGACATTGCAGTTTATAGTCTCCTTGGATCAAGTCCAAGCATTTTATGTTGGTTAATTATAAAAAAGCCATACTACACCACATTTCTTATAATTATTCCAGATATTTTTTTCATGTTGCAATAAAGAAAACTATGTTAGCAGTGTTTCAATATTTTTAATATAATAAAAAATTAAGATATAGCGTTACATAAGTATAGATCCTCTAAAATTGCAGATATAATTTGATTCAGCAAAATACCTGTTACCATGCTTACAAAAGAAATTAGTAATTACAATAAATTTTGTTTTAACAGTACATCATAGAAATAGACAAAATATTTATGCATATATTATGCAAATAAAATTACATTTACAAGTCTGTTACAAGGTTGACACAAAAAAAGAAAAATATATAGAATAATTTCCATCATTTAAAGGCAATTCACAATCATTTTGAGGAACTGGGTGTGTGTTTAAGGCCATTAGTTCTAGTATAATGTATTGTATTTGACACATAGTAGCACAAAACTGTGTTATATGTTGTAAAAACTGTACATGCAGAAAAAAAAAACATTTTTACCATTATATATGAACAAGCATATATATGTATTTGGGTAATTTAGTAAACATAGCTTTTGTGTACAGAATAACACAGACGTGCATTTCTCACACATTTCTTGTGACATCTCAGAGTTTCATGTTAGCATTACCCCTGCGGAGCAATGGAAGACAGGGTTCTTACCATTTCCGTCTTTTCATACTCAATGGCATTAATGTGAGTAGGTGCTAACAGGAAACCTCAACATGTTATCAATTCTTTGACACACAAAGATTTCGACACATGCATCTTATTAAAACTTTACAAACCAAAAATGTGTTTTCTTTTCTAAAAAAAAGACAGTCATTCAAGCATGTAAGTAACTTGAATTTTTAATAACGATCAGTGGCTATTTTTCAATTAGCTTCTTTTTGGCATGTTTTTTTTAATGAAGAATAAATTATTCAGGGTAAAATATTAAAAACAAAATCACACTTTTTCTAATTTGTGTGTTGCAAGCTAATTTTCTTATGAGGACAGTTTATTAAGTGCTGCATTTCAGAATTACTTCTTCTTTTCCAAGAGGTGTGAAAGCACTTGTCCACGTCTCTTAATGTTTGTGTAAGAGATCCATTAAAGTGCTATTGCTTTTTTGTGGCTATAATTATTGCCAGTCAGAAGACACTGGATTTTAAAGAATTTAAAACTTTCTGTAAGAATTGTTACAAAAGTACTGAAATTTAAAAATTAGTAACATGTAAACATTAACACCAAGGAATTGCATTCCCACATAAGTAGAGTTCGGTTAGGGAGAAGGTTACAGTTTGGGTTAAAAGTGTGATTTGTGCTTCCCCCAACAGTTTTAATAATAAAAATCAATGGTCACAAAAATAAGACTCAGGAAACAGTTTCAGTCTTTTGATTTTTTTTCCTGCCGAGTATATAAAATCTTTCTGTTTTCACATATATCCATATTTACAGTTTTGGTCTGTAAACAGAATCATTTAGATCCGGAAAAGTCTCTCTGTATTCCATGCAAACAAGCAGGCTTGTTAAAAGTCCAGACTTAGTGCACCTTACGTTGAAGCTGGCCTGGCATTGGCAGCTTGCTAGATTTCATGAATATTGGAAGAACTGTACTTTATACTAGTCAGATCTGAGTCTGTAAATGGTGTCCAGTTGGTGTGTATGGAGGTGGAGCAGGAAATGGCTTGAATCCTCTGGATCTCATGTACAGGAGAAACTGATCAGGAATCTCTGCTAACACATCCTTAGCAAGTCGTGCCATACTCAGTACATGGTTTCCAGTTCGGTCAATGTAGTCCCGGAAAGGAACAAACTGTAATAAAAAGTAAAGCAGTAAATTGTAAAGAGAAATGTGACATCTTATGGAACACCCCATCAGCCATATTTGCACATTTCAAATTATTCTTAATGTAATTCAAGCGTTACAATGTAAACACTCCTACAGCAAAATGAAGCAATGGCTTTTAGTATTGTAGCATGCTGTTGAAAAGCATTTTAGTAGACTGGATCAAAGCATTCATTCTCCTGCCATGCATTTATAGTTGCTTTGTGCCAGTGCAGAGAGCTTTACTTACAGCTGTAACAGTCTAAGCTCAGCTTTTCATGTGAACTACATATAGCTACAGCTTAAAGTGATTTTAAAGCTTCATTTTTTCCCTAATATAATAAAGATGTTATACATATCTGCTTTGTGTAATGGTATTGCACAGAATAATCCCTTTCCTCCCTCTCTGGGGTCTCACACTGCAAATCTTGGCTCCTCCTCCCTTCCAAGTGCCCCATTGCAAGCCACCACCTGCCTCTTCTCAGTCCAATGAGCAGTCACATGATTCAGTGATGCACAACCTGTGCCTGGTCACATGGCTGTAATGTCATCTGCCATCTTGTAACAATACAGGAGTTTTGCATTTGTTTATGATCCAGTGCTGAAATGGGCTCACTATCTGCTGTCTATCTGGCTAGCCTAGCATGCTGTTTTGTCTGGGCACTACTGTAAGCTAGGCAAGGCAGAACGGGGTGCCCTCACACAAAGGTGTCACAAACTCATCCAGTCTCCCTCTCTAGCTGTATGACCAGCATCCCATTGAATATATAGCGTGTACTTCTGAATGGTGAAATCTGACTTGCAATCTTGTACCAGTCTGAGGATGATAAGGTTGCTGTTCATATGCACGTCTAGGAAAATAAATTGCCTATGATTAAAGGGTCATTCCTTTCAAAACTGAACTCTCCCTTATGGGTGAATAGTTGCGGATAAAATTATATCCTGACCGTGATATCACTGTTAGGCTCACTCCTGTTGCTGCATTCTCTATAATGTAAAATAAATGAAGAGGGCAATAGGGGAGTGAGACCAGGCACAGGGGTATAACCACATTGTGGCAGTGGACAGGTATAGGAATGTTTAGAAGGATGCCAAAAGCACTCTTAACTGCACACAGATTCTCCACTGAGAAAAAAGACAGAAATACATTGCTGTATTATAACTCTAAAGTAGGTCTTAGCATGGGGGTCAGCAAGCTATAGTGTTAAACCCATTGATCATGGGCATGTGATGGGTAGATCATGACCCCCAACATGCCTCCAAACCCAACTGATACTGACATGTCATATGACACTGCCAAGGGCAGACCTAAGAGGACTTCCCACACTTTGCTGGGCACCACTGATCAGGGGTCCGATGAGTGAGTTTTATGGAGGGAGTGGAGAGTTTGTGCTGTAGTCGATCTTAGCTTGCAGAAGTAAACGTTTGTACTTAAAGTGGATATTTTTGCTTGTGGGGAGAGATGTGTGTTACATTAAACTGACCTCTGCACTCTTCAGTACTTATTCCTGACCTCAGTGTTACTTACTCTTGACCCCTGAGCTTTTCAAACCTTCCTTACTTTTTAATTGGGCCTTGCTAGGTTGTCGCCTTTAAACTGTAGAGTTAGATCTCCACCTCTTCACAGTTGCCTACTCCTCATTTAGCAACTAGCAAATAACCAAAATCTAGTGTCTATGGTTCCTTTGATATCGGTTTAATATGTTTCAATCACTTATTTAGAACAAGAATAATATCATTTTTAGGCAATCATTTGACAAGCAAGTTATTACCTGTACAATGTCCCTCTCTGCATACCGTCCTCTTGATGATACTCGAACTTCATCACCATCCAATTCTACCATTGCTTTAAAATAAATAATGATTTGTCACAAACCAGTAATACAAATAATATAATACAATGTTTTTCAACACTACACATGTTCTCCTTTTTAAAAGCCAGTATTTACCAAATGCACTCTGATGTGGGTCACATATCTCAAGTATCATGTGACATGCACATTTATTACCAGCACACTTTACATGATATAAAGTCATTCCTTCTAAAGAACAACTTACCTTTTATTAAAGTTGTCCTTTAAATATACTATTCACCCTCTCAGTGAAGCCTACAACCAAAATACTTAAATTTATCCCTGTTCTTGAGTTCTTCACTATGTGCCTCTGCCCGGTGCCATTCATCCTTTGCAAGAAAAATACCCTATCCAGGTTATTTGCCTAGTGATCACAAACTCTCTAAAGACTGTGTGTCACCAGACAGGCCCACATCAGAATAAAGGTAAGTCAGCATTTGCAAATTCCAGTATATATAGACTAAATCTGGCGTTAGGTTAGACCCCAACATAAGAATGCATGTGCATGCTTGTTTATGTCACTGGAATAGGAAGGTGTGCGTACCAGCCAACACTTTGTGATGACCTAACCCTGTGAGAGAGGATTAGCTGAAATTGATCAGATGGAGGTACCTGCATAGATCTTCTTGTATGGATAGGCATGAGGCCTGGTCTGCCTAGTTTCTGCCAGACTGGACAGAGATACTCCGGACTATGGGTATTTATATGCACAGGAGAGGAATTTACTGGAGCAATTAGTATTTTGTTGTAATCATCACAAACACAAATAAGGGATTATCTGCTCTTTTCTCTTGATCTATCTGTCTTTATGTTGAATCATATAATATGTTACACCCATGTTTTTATACATAGCATGTTATCCATTGCACATGCATTCATAGCTGGATGGATAGAAAATATGAAAATGAGGCATAAAAAAAGTAAATAAAAAATACAGCCAAACACTGAGTAAACAATGGGTAATGTGAAGTGGTGGCCTTTTGCATTTCACCGTTCTATAGCAGATAATGCATTATTCTCTGAAAATATATCATTGAGCATTTCCCATTCAGAGGTTCACATTTAAAATATTGGCTTTTTTTCTCAGCTTATTGATTCTTAAGGGGGAAAGGAGAATGTGGCCAGAAACTCTGCTTCATTGTCTGAATTTGTACATTTGCTGATATAAGCCTTTGTAAAAAAAAAACTGACCTGTAAACTAGCTTGTTTGGTTTTAAATGACAAACTTTTATTACAGGGCATATTTAAAAATCCTATTTTAGCTTTTCTTTTTTTTTTTTTCTTAACACTGTTGTGACAAAGCCCAAGAGTATGGCTGTTCATTTACTTGAATTATATTACCAGTATCTGCGTGTTAAGCCATTTAGCAACTACGGCATCCAAAGCACATAAAATAGAGCAAATGCAATCACAGATGCAGCGTTGGCAGGAATGAGAGCCCTTTTGTTGTCAATGCCAAAAATCATCTTACTGAACAAGGGACAAAGCTGTACCCTTTGTCAGATATAGTGGGTGCAACACAAGCAGCATTGAGGCACAACTGTAATCCTAACTCAAGTGAATCAATATATAGGTTGGCAACGTAAAGCGCATAATGATTGTGTGCTGCTGTGAGGGCTGCTCTTGTGCTGCAATTTGTTATAATGCATTGCGGTGCTTGCTGTTTCCTTTTTTTTTTTGTACTTCTGTGTCATTTTTACGTGCTGCCCCAGAATAACAGGTAATACACATTTCTAATAGCAGATTTAGCAAAAATTAGAATTACAGCACATCTAAGTATTCTTTTCATGAGGGCTTGTACACCTGAAAGTTTATGGTGGAACCAAATGGTGCTGAATTAAAAGTGCTTAAATGGTGAACACTTGAATATCCCTTATATCGCTCTTTTGAAACCCTTAACTAAAGATGTATAAAGCTGAAATACTCTGATCTATTGTTTCCTTCTTTTGCTCAGCATTCCTTCAGGGTTCAATATTTGGCTTTTTCCCCAAAGCAATGAATGTAGTTCAATATATGAACATACAATATGTGAATACATACTAAGGGGAGTACAATTGGGGAAATCAATAGTGGAGAAGGATCTGGGGGTTCTGGGAGATCACAAGCTTAATAATGGCATGCAATGCCAAACTGTGGTTTCTAAAGCGAGCAAAATCCTCTCTTGTATTAAAAGAGGTATAGACTCCAGAGAGAGAGATATCATATTACCCCTGTACAAATCATTAGTAAGACCTCATCTGGAATATGTAGTTCAGTTTTGGGCACCAATTCACAAAAAGAACATTGGAGAATTGGAGAAAGTACAGAGAAAGGCAACCAAACTGATAAGAGGCATGGAGGAGCTCAGCTATGAGGAAAGATTAGAGTACTTGAATTTATTCTCTCTTGAGAAGAGGAGATTAGGGGGGGATATGATCAACATGTATAAATACATCAGTGGTTCATATAGTGAACTCGGTGTAGAGTTATTCACCTTGTAGTCATCACAGAGGACAAGGGGGCACTCTTTATGTCTGGAGGAAAAGAAATTTAATCTCCAAACACGGAAAGGTTTCTTCACAGTGAGAGCTGGGAAAATGTGGAATAGACTCCCTCAAGAGTTGGTTCTGGCCAGCTCAGTGGATTGCTTCAAAAAAGGCCTGGATTCTTTCTCAGATAAACAGAATCTAACTGGATACTATTTATAGGTAAAGTTAATCCAGGGACTATCAGAATACCTCTCGGGGGATCAGGAAGGAATTGTTTTTCCTGCAGGAGCAAATTGGATCATGCTTTGCTGGGTTTTTTTCCTTTCTCTGGATCAACTGTGGGTGTAGGATTATAACTTTTTTTTTTTTAATGGTTGAACTGGATGGACCTTTGTCTTTTTTCAGCCAGACTAACTATGTAACTATGTAACCATGAACCACTTACCATCAAATTCTGCAGGTCCCACTCCAACAATGATAATTGACATTGGAAGTTTTGAAGCCTTTAAAGAAAAGAAATGCATCCACGTTTAACATAAAATAACCACAGCTAATAGCATGTGATACATGATAATTATACGGTACGTTATTTCCACCTGAAAAAATGGTAGAAATAATTCTGCTCAGCTATACCTGGTAATAATAGATACAATTCAAGACCATAAAACACATTGCTATGTGTCAAAGAAATTCTTTTAGTAAAGGTAAGACTACCCTGAAATATCAGTGCAGAACGATGTTATACTTGACAAGTTCTCTCATTGTCAAAAGCTCTTCTAAACAAGCAATGGATATAGTGCCACTAATAAAAAGGATGTCATCGCTGTAGTTTCATGCTCAAAACAAAGATGTCACCTGCCAAAAATCATACAAGCTCCCATAGTACACTAGATATGGGGTTTGCTGCTGAAAGCAGTGTTCTTTGTATAGCAAGAACATTTACATTAACAAAAAGGTTATCTTCTAAATGTCAAATAAATAGAATGTGATTTACTTTTAGTATAGTTACAACATATAAATGAGGCAATAAAGTTAGTTTCAGCTTTTAATAAGCCCCATTTTTATGCTTGCAACCAGAAATCCCTAGTTCTTCAGTAGGTTTTCTGAGAAGTTAAAGCAGTGGCTGTTTTTTAACCGTAGCTGCTAACTTTTATTCTTTTTACTGGAGACTGGAGTGCCGCTTTAAAGTCACTGGGGTTGACTTACTAAGGCTTGGTACATACTACTTTAGCTCTGTGAGCCGCATTTTGCATGGGCATGGACAGCAAGGGGCTAACATGAGGGGCAATCAAAGGGTTAACTGTGTGCAGGGAGTGTTTTACTAGGGGCCGTGTCAGTGTGCTTCATCAGCCCCGAGTAATTACCATCCGGGACCTGTTGATTGACAGCAGCAAAGGGCTGTGTGGGTAGGGCGTGCGCGCAGTTCGGTCATGCCCCCTATCCAGAAATGCAAAATCACATGTATATATATGTGATTTTGCGTACCCATGCCACTCTGTAGCAGTATTTCTGCTATAGGGCGGTCAGGAAGCAGTTAAGTAATCATGTGTTAGAAAACATCACATTTTTTAATTTCCCTTGTACAACTGGATATTTAAGTGAACACAGCCTGTCCTTTTTTACTATAATTTATATACACAGATATTAGTAAATACAGAATTTCCTGCTTACCCTGTTCCTTACTACTGATGAAGCATGGGTGATTCTGCTGCTAGAGACAAATCACCAGCGGCACGATTGCTAAAAAGGTTTGCTCTCTGTCCATGTGGAATCACTGTTGGGACACACATAGCAAGGTATTGCTATCCCAAATGCTTCTGCTCCTCAAATTTTAGGGATGGGAGATACATCTTGCTGCCTTAGCAACAGATGGAGCAATTTATAGGGACAAACAGGCAGCCTCTTAGCAATCCTGTCGCTGGTAATTTTGACAAATTGTCATTGGCTGAATCTCTAGCGGCATATTTGCAGTGCGTCATCAGCCATACTGTGTTACATACTGAAACATCATCCTAATAATACCTTTTTGGAGAAAAGAAAAAATTTACTCCCCTGTGTTGGCTAAAATATGTGTCTTAATGCACAATTCAATACGTTTTACTTAGATTTTAGTACGCTGAGCAAACACTGTGCAGCATGTTTGGTGTATTGTATTTTGTAAGGAAAATACACCCTTTGGGGTTCATAACATCATTTCCTGCCACCATTTTCAAATACATATATAGTGTTCAGTAGTGCGCATGTTACATGTATTTTTCATGTGTTTTACATGTGTGTTAATTTTGACTTCAAAGTACTGGAATAACATAAGTGAACCTTTTACTTTGCCCTGCATGGGCATAGCACAGGTTCACTTTAAGGCTGAAAATCACTAGTTTTAAAAGCTTACATCCATATCCAGCCTTGAAATATTGGACCTTTTTGTGTATTCCAGACAAGTGTGTTTTAATTGCTTGCATACCTTTTAGACTGTTATTTTACTTATAAACCTGTATACCCACATAAAGGGGTATAGATTGCATAATTATATAAATGGGGAATAAATCAGAATAGTATATGTGTAACAAGATTCAAACATTAAAATCACCTTATCTACAACCTATTGATTTCATTCTTAATGAAGCAGATTGGCTTCTCAACACAGAAAGCACTGTGAACATAAAATTCTTGGGAAAATGTGAGGATATGGAACTTCTCAGACTTCTGAAATTCTAAGAGTTGGCTACTTATATTAGTTGAAAGCATCAGTGACACAAATTATATGCTTTTAGCCAAGTGCTATGTAATTTTCCTACAACCACTGATTCAGTTTAAAAGAGTATCCATTGTAGATTACTAAAAGGATTAAATATAATTTGTAGTCTACCCAATATACGGTAATGGCCATGGCAAATTTACAAGCTGCAGTTTCCCCTGCAGCAGACGCATTCGTACATTGCTTTAAATAAAATGATAATTTTTTTCACACAGCACAAAGCCCTACTTCATGAGAACAACTATTTTTATTCAGATAACCAAAAATATTTTGGGTTCATCTTACTTTCAGGAAGCACATATCATCTGCTAGATTTGTAAAAATAATTCCGACAGTCAACCTAGAGCTAAACAATGATCAAAATGGTAATACAGACACTTACACTGAGGTACATAGATGACCTCCACCTTCTGCATACCAGAGGGGACTGTAGCAAATAATCAACATTTTGCATCATATTATATCATATTAATTGCCTATTGCTGTAATAGAACACTGTCATTCAAGGTAACCAAAATGTACTATAATTTGAAAGCACATACTTATTGTAATCAGTAAATTCATACATAAATACTATAACACACAGTGCTTTTTTCAAAAGGAATGTGGAGGAACGCACCTCCAACACTAAATTTATGTAATGGTAAGGGGTGCTTGAGTGTGCTGGAGGGTCTATTGATGATGGCTGCTGGGGGATCTATTGTTGCTGGGGGAGACTTACGTTTCTTGGCATTCAATTGTGGCTGGGAGGTATCTACTGTTGAAGGAAGGGTCTATCAGTGCTGGCTGCTGGAGAGTCTATTGATGCTGGCTGCTGAGAGATCTATTGTTGCTGCCAAGGGTCTATTGTTGATGGGGGGTATATTGTTGCATGGAATCCATTGTTGCTGGAGGGATTTATTGTTTCTGGGGGTCTATTGTTGCTGGCTGCAGGGAATCAATTTTACTGTTTATTGTTATCATTAACCAATTCCATATAAACTAATTGGCACCACTTGGTTCTATATGCTCTAAAAGGGGCAGTACTAGGAGGTGGGTAGGGTGTGGAACCAAGGGACAGTGATCAGAGGTGAGTAAGGGGCAGAGACAAGGGGTGACTTGGAAGGGGGGATACCTGCATCTATTCCCTGAGAAAAAAGCCCTGATCACATATATACTTATTGTAATAAGAATGTTAATCCATAAATAACACTAATGATTAGGAGGTAGAGATGCAGTAAAAGGGAATTTTCAATCTATTAGAACAAGTGGGAAAGCTCATACAACAAAGCTTCATACAACAAAGTCCAGGGCACTCATGATGTATCATTTTTCTTTATTTAGTCATAAATTCTAAAGGCTAAAAACAATTAAAACACAAGCTGCTGATGAACATTTCTCGTTTACAGTGCCTGATTTCTCAAGGCAGCTCCTTCATACTGGTCCGGTCATCATTCTTGCAGCATGCAGTGCTTGGAATTTATTGGCTTGAATTCAATGAGGAGATCGCTAAAACATTGCCAGCCTCACTCTTCTCTGGATAAGCATTAAGACACAAAGTTGGAATGGCAGAGATATAAAGCAGAAACCTTTGTTTCTGTGCATGATTATAGGATTCAAACTAATAGCTAATTTGCTATTGTAAAACACCAGTTTATACCCATTATTGAACTAGGCACTTTCTATGCATAAAGGTAAAGGGAGTCATATGTCAGAATTCCTACACCATAGAGTGAGTGGTCATCATCTATCTGTTTGGTGGTGGAGACCTTTTCTTATGGGCACACTGGGACACATTTTTTTTTCTGATTGAAAATCACATTTTTCATTAATACATATGTGCATCTGTAACAGAACCGACCCAGACTGCGCTTGAGTACTTCCGTTAGACTACTGCTTCCCTGTCAGAACACCGACAACAGACACCACAGGCGACCATACAAGACTAGACGACACCAGTCTTGAAGTAAGCCATGAGGTAGGCAAGTTAATTTGAACACAGATACAAGATAGATACACTCGGAGGCAACCCCCCCTCCCTGCATAATGACACAAGGCGGGGCAATCTACATTTAGTAACAAGAGACACGCAGGTATTCAAACTTCACACCAGTAGACAGCCCCATCAGGAGGGAGGGCTGCTGGACACCCCCCATTAAGCTAATACACAAACACATACATCCCATAAAAGTTTGCTCCCAAGCCAGACACACAATAGAAAAATGGGATGCAACCACATGACATTTAACAATCAACAACCCCCACACAATATTAGGACAGATCACCCTGTACCCCTAACAGGTACAGGGTGATTTACACATAAGAGGGATATGGGGAGCTGAGACAGGGGTCTCCCCACCTCTCCAAAGTGAGCTGGGTTCCATGGGCCCCCCACCCAAAGTGACTCCCGTCACATTATCATTTAGAAATTTGTATTGATTATGGTCATACAGATATAGGTAATTTTGTATTATAATTTTGTTTGATGTACAGTGCGTCACTTAGATTTAGTAAAATTCCTGATGATTACCTACATGTGGGAGGGTTGGGGGTTGACTTGGCTACTCTTCTTTAGAGAGTTCCCCAGCACCTGCTGGTTCAGCTTGGCTCCTGGGCAGGATGAAATCTATAAGTGTATCTGGATGTCGCAGGGGTATGGAGCACGTGTCACTGGAGAGTTATACCTGAACTAGGATAAACATGTGAGCTGCCGATGATGACAACTTCCTTCTGAAAATCGGAATCAGTCTGTCTCTGGTTTCAAAAATTTGTAGCATGCAGAAGGTGAAGTTAGGTCTGAGCTTCTGATTTGCATACCTGTCCAAAGGTTGGTAATGCAAACAGTAGTGAGGCCACTGAATTATAAAATAGCATTTTTAGAAGGAGAGGTAAAAAAATGATAGCTTACGTGTTCCCTCAGTACAGGTTTCTTTTAAACGGCAATCTTTGTTGTCCGATTGTGGTTCCAGCACAGAAACATCCAACATGCTTGCTGATAGCATCCTCAGAAAGAAACTTTAACTAAATGACTGCATCTACCAAATATTCTTCTGGTATTGTAGCACCAGTGTATGTGGTGGCTGTGGTTAAAATAACAAACAACCACACTCAGAATCCCACTATCTCACAAGAAAAATGGAGAGGAGAGAACTGTCAAAGAGGTATGATAGTAAAGATGTTGAAAAGAGGCTGGGGAAGAGACCAACCCGCCAAGTAGGAGAAATAATGGGATATGTGGTCATGCGGTACCTGTACTCTATTAGAGCACAAACAGTAAAGCTTCAGTACACAATTTCTGCAGTTGAAAAAGATGCAAGGGTAGCAGGGAACAAATATATGGACACAAAATACCTTAAAGTAGAATTCCAGGATAAACCTAACTAGTCTAAAATACATGCTCCCTCCCCCCTGCTAATACCTACTGTATGTTGACTAACTAGTGTAAGAAAGAACTATATACTTACTTATTTTAAGACCGTTCTGGTCAGGTCTAGTCACGTGATCTGGCTCCCCTGTTTCAGTCAGTGATGGCTGAAGGAGAAAGGAGGGAGCACCGACAATGGATGGGCCTTAGGAGCGTATGGGTGATGTTACAACTGGAGGTTTTAACAACTTTTGTCAAGAGCTCCGTCCTCTTCCTTGCAGCCACCGCTGACTGATACAGGGGATAACTTGACTAGTACCACTGTACATTTGCTTCACTTCCAAGTCATAATGCAACTGTGTTGATCAGTTATCTGTCTGTTAGCCAGACATGCAATTTTGCACTGAAATTTTTGACTCAGAATTTACTATCATATTTGGAAAGTATTTTCTTCAATAATGACATTTATGAGTTTGAAATTCTTTGTCAATATCCAAAATTTAAAAGTATAAGTTACTATAATTTTCCAATCATTTCTTATGGTTTAAATCAATGAACATAAGAGAAATAGAAAGGGGGATATTGTTGGCCTTTTCCTAAAAATTCTTATTCCAAGAAAGACTCAGACCTTCATCCAAGTCATTGGATTTGCATGACTGTAAGGGTTTGTTCGCATTGGGTTCAGCTTGTAAAAGAGAAGTATGTACAGAAACCTTTTACAACTGTTGCATTTGTAGAGCTCTGCTCAGCTTTGCTGAAGCTTGAAAATTACTTTTCAGCTGCACTTTGTGAACGGCAAATGCAGATCTTTAAAGAGTGAGCACTGACCATCACCTTAAGCAAGCAGCTTGCAGACTGCAGTAGGATACAGTACTACTTGAGATGTTTGAAAGCCTTTGCTTTGCTTAAAGCTTGTTTAAAGTGACAGTGAACAGTGACAATGACAGTGAAACTTGCAAACATTCAGGTTTTTATTGCCGATGAGATATACTATGTCTCTTCTGCATTAAAGGATATGTTCACCTTTCATAACGTTACAAACATATTCAGGGTGTAACAGGTAACATGCTATGAAATGAGCGGCCCCTGCTCCCCCCCAATTACCCGCTTTGAAAGCTAGCAGGGGATCTTCTCCCCCCCACTAGCTGTCAATTTTTTTTTTAAACCGCAGCCATGCGGGGCTCTGCTCGCGCTGACGCATCACTCATTCACACTATTTTATGAATGAGAAGCTACAAGTACCATAGCCTTAGTGGCTGTGAGCTTGTAGTTCTCATGATCTACCACTGTTCGTTGAGCACTATGGTTGTTCATTTATTCTTCCTGTCAGTAAATATCGGCTTGCCCTTATGAACTACGAGCAAGCAGATACACTGACAGGTCTGCAGGAGTCCTGCGTGGCACCAGTGATCTGCTTATCGCTGGTGCAATGCCTTCCAGGCTCCTACAACCTATCCTTTAAATGTTCTTACCTGCCTATGCATACTGTACACTGCAGCATACATAGAGTTTTGGCATCTGCTGAAGTAAATTAACTCTTACGCATGAGAAAAAAGGACACCACCTAGGGCCAGCCAATCAAAATGACTGAAGAGCAGCACCCTGAAAAAGACTGGACATAAATGTCAGCGGCCAGTGATGGAGACGCATGCATGGGAGTGATGTCATCTCAGCCGGTCAAACTGGTTGAAGATCTGAACCCAGAAATAGACTGGCTGAAGCAGTGGGGGGGGCTTCAGGATACTGCAGTGCTGCAGTGGAGGCAAGTACAGTTTAATTTTAAAGGCTTCAACAAGGCTGCCAGAAGCTTTCCGTACACACTGTCCTCATACAAGCTAAAGCCTGTGTGAACAAAGCTTAAAGGGGAAGTATCGCCAAAGCTCTTTTTATACTTCTCCTGTAGGTCACGGGAGTGCAATTCATTCTGAACTCCTGTGACCCATTTTCAGTCGACAGCATGCTAAAGTTCACTGTTGGCTGACATCAATCAGCTGGTCCAGGCTTTGAAAAGATCTGGACCATATAGTCGAGATGCACCCAGAAACCTGGACTAGCACTTGGCTCAGCGTCTCAGACCCCCCCCCCCCCTACAGTCCAGGCGCTCCGGTGAGCGTTGGAGGGGCAGAGCAGAGAGCTGGAAACTGACAGTCACGGCCCTCTGCTCAGAGCATAGGGGAGAATTTAGCGATCAGCTCTCTTTTTAAAGTTCATACTTCTCTTTTAAGGCATTAGAGGTCAACAAGTCTACACAGTTTTAATACAGGCTTCCTTTTAACCATTAAAATATCCACGCATGATTTAATTTTTATAGATGTGATTAGGATAGTAAAATGATTACATTACTGAATAACCAGAATGATTTGTGTGTAGGAACCAAAAGAGAGCAACATTAATTATCACCCCTGTGAATCTGCCTTCCTCTGGATCAACTATGGGTATGGGATTGTGTATATGGAGGTTTTCTATTTTTGTGTATGTTTTTTTCCCTGTAGGATGGATGGACTCTTTGGGCTCGTTCACACTTGGCTGTTTTACCAACGCTTGCCAAACGCCCCTATAGCATTTGGCAAGCGTTGGTCCGGTGTTTGCGGAGCGTTTTTCCACGCCCGGAAAACGCTCCGCAAACGCAGCATGCGCGGTTTAGCGGCGGTTGCTAGGCATTTGCCGAGCGTTAATAACACCCCACAAACGCCTATAATGCAGTTTGAGTGGTGTTACCGCTCCGCAAATGCCCCACAACCGCATTGCAACCGCATTGGAGCGGCACCATAGACGAGAATAGGAGGCTTCAACGCCTCCTGACTCGACCAGAGGCGTCTGTTTTGCCGCGACGCAACGCAAACACTCCCGTTAGAACAGCACCTTGTGCTGTAATGGGCAGAATTGGCAGAGGCGTTTGGGAAGAGGTAAAAACGCTTCCCAAACGCCTCTCTGCCGCCTGCACACAATGCTAGTGTGAACGTAGCCTTTGTCTTTTTTCAACGTTTTAATTTTGTATGTAACTCTGTAATGTTAGGTGGCCTTGGATGCTAACGTTAGCACATCTGACTAACATACCAACTACAATACTTTTACACTTACGATGTGATACTGACTACAGAATATACAAATATAACATACTGAAATATTATTTTTGTGCTTAGCAACATGACATTCCAGAAAAACATTTTTATACATTGTGATACTGTATAGTCTGTCACCTCCATAATAGGACTTCAAATTAGTTGATAAAATGTCTACAACGTATTTTCCATTCATCCAGGTAATTGCCTTCAATGAATACTCTTATATCCAAAAAGCAGCTTGCACGTTAAAGCCTGGATTGTTCCTTTAAAAGCAGCAAATCAAGCGAGCATTCCAAGACAGCAGGTGATTTCAGTCTAAATGGGAAACTACCAGAGCTGCATGAAAAGCAGTTCACTTACATTGACTATTGCTTCCTTTGTCTGAGCCATGTCAGAGATAACTCCATCTGTAATAATCAGCAGAACAAAGTACTGGGAGCCATCCTTTACAGAGGCCGCATATCTACAGGAAAGAGAAAGAACAATTACTCTAAATATAAGCTTTGGAAAACAGCTACAAACAGTCTTGAACGCATTTGAGAACTGCTATTAATATGTCCGCATGAAGACTGCAAGGAGACCTTGCCAATTTAAAGGAAACAATAGCTGTAAAGCTTTCAAGATGACATACTGCACTCACAATTCCTTTTCCTATTTTTCCCCATTTGGTATCTACATGGGTTGCATTAAGTTACATTTGACATAAAATACATTTTAAACCGCTACTGTTTAGCAAAATGTACCATAATCCCACAAGCCTGCTGGGAGTGGTTCAATCTACTACCTCTGTGGCTATAACACTGAATAGAAATTGGCACAACAAAGCCTTTTCATTTTCATATTCTAAGAAAAAACCCCTGCCATATTACTACTAAATGGAAGTCCATTTGGTACTTTCATCTCCTACTGTTGAGATTTTTTATGGTTGTTGTGTTTATTTAGCCAAGAAAATGTAACATTCAGTAGCCCACAACAAACATGCGGAATTAATCTATAGTTGTAATTTTCTATAAGGGATTCAGAACTTTTCACTGCCTTAAGACAAACAGGCTTTCTCCCAAAACTCCATAGAAGCCACAGTTCCCATACATTGCATTAATGATGGCCAAAAAGCCCGAAGCACCAGTATGCAGTTTGGAATAAATGCCTCTATAATATTAGGCTATATATTGAACAATGCACCAGTAATTCTGGATGTACATCTGGTTGAAGAGACAGAAAGAAATGATTTCCATGACTCCACCCAGTTTCTTGAAATGGGGAATAAATATCTTATTTTTGGGATATGTGTGAATATCTTTTTTATTACCCCATTATCCAGATGAGTGCAGCACTATATCACCTCCCTAGCAATCTAACTCCTAAAGTTAAATCTGCACATATATACCATATATACATTAAATGATTTTGTAGACTATTTGCATTAAAAGGCACTACTGCACTTTAATTAAGTAAAGTATTATGGGCACATAACACTTTATGTGAGATGAATTTCCTTTAATGTGTTGATTTGTTTTTTACATGCAGGTTCAAGTTGAATAAACTTATATAGTTAGGAAGGAGACCTAGTGCAGCACTTATCTGGGTAATAATATTGATGTATTTTGTGAACCACAAGTGAGTGCTGGCTTGCAAGAAAGAAATTGGTTTTTGATTGCAGTGCAAGAGATTTATGTAATTATTTGTTTAACCACTTCAATACTGGGCACTTTTACCCCCTTCCTGCCCAGGCCAATTTTCAGGTTTCAGCGCTCTCACACTTTGAATGACAATTGCGCAGTCATACAACATTGTACCCAAACTAAAATTTTATCATTTTGTTCACACAACTAGAGCTTTCTTTTGGTGGTATTTAATCACCACTGGGGTTTTCATTTTTTGCTGAATTAACAAAAAAGTCTGAAAATTTTGAAAATAAAAACACGTTTTTCTTTGTTTCTGTTATAAAAGTTTGCAATTAAATAATTGTTCTTCATAAATTTAGGTCAAGATGTATTCTACTACATTTCTTTGGTG
This sequence comes from Staurois parvus, assembly GCF_062004578.1. Lineage (NCBI taxonomy): Eukaryota > Metazoa > Chordata > Amphibia > Anura > Ranidae > Staurois > Staurois parvus. The sequence goes on from NW_028317815.1 coordinate 12,842,350, forward strand.
AAAATAACCCAAATCAGTATTTATTATTTAGGAAAGTTATAGAGTTCACAAACTATGGGATATATCTGAAAATTGACCAATCCTGAAGTACTGACAATTTACTATTTTTATTTAGTACTCTAATTTCTTGAGGTCCAAAAATGTCAGAACAGTACAGATATCCCCCAAATGACCCCTTTTTGCAAAGCAGACAGTCCGACATATTTCATAAGAGGCATGGCAAGTTTTTTGAAGTTGTAATTTTTTTGTCATAATTTTTTGTAAAATGAAGACATTAAAACATTTTTTTTTACATATTGTCACCAGTGCAGTACAGTGTCAGCATATAACTGGTGTGGCAGTGATAAGGGACACTGACTGGTGACAGTACGAAAAAAAAATTATACGTTTTTTTAAAAATGTTTTTATTTTTTATTAAATGTTTTCTCTTTTTTTTAAGATTTCATTTTCATACCGCACTATGACCAAAGTAACTATTATAACCATAGTAACATTGTACTACTTTGGGGAAGTGATCAGTATTTTTTTTTTTACAGAATTTGATTATAGCAAAGAATTTCTTTGCAATAAGCAAGCATTTAACGGAATGAAATCGATTCATTCAGGGTTTTTTTGTTGTCATTAGCTGTGATTGGCCACAGCTAATTACATGACACAGATGGGCTGTGATTGGCCCAACCTGTGCATATGATCTGATGAATTTAGTGTGAAGGAGCTTGAGTGGTCTCAACCCACTAAGCGCCTTTGGAATGAATTAAAACACTGATTTTGAGCCAGGTCTTGTGTAACATCAACACCTGGCCTCAGAAATCCTCTTTTGGCTGAATGAGCACAAATTCCAAAAGGCATATTCCCGAATCTTCTGGAAAGCCTTCCCATAAGAATGGAACCTTTCACAGCTACAAAGGAAGAAGGTGGATGACAACTCCACATGAACGTCCATGATTTTAAAATGAGATGTCAAGCTCATATAAGTGGGTTGGAAAGGTTTCTACAAACTTTGGGCCTAATAGGGGGAGATTTACTAAAACTGGAGAGTACAAAATCTGGTGCAGCTCTGCATAGAAACCAATCAGTTTCCAGGTTGTATTGTCAAAGTTTAATTGAACAAGCTGAAGTTAGAAGCTGATTGGCTACCCTGCACAGCCGCACCAGATTCTGAGTGCTCCAGTTTAAGTAAATCTCCCCCATAGTGTATCTTCACATAGAATACTCTTCATTTCCTCTTCCAGGGGTCTTTTGTTCACCAAGACAACATTTATAGTCACCTCTTCTAGGGGTTGCAAAATGGAAAACCTCTATACATTCACTGCATGATAAACACCTGTCTGATGTAGTGTCTTCTCATATATTGGTAGCATCTTATAAATAAAACATGGACAACTCTGTTATGCATGAGTCTTACGTAACCCTATTAAAAATGAAATCCCAACATTCAACACCTCCAATATAATCCTTATTGCCCAATTATATTTTTATATTGTCCTTGGAACCATATACTCTTCTATCTCTTTAAAGACCTGATATACAACATTAATTGGACTTTCAACTGGGTTTTAATGTGTCCTTTAATGTCTCTGAAATAGAAATGGGATTGATGTGTTTCACTCTGAGCAAGGCGACAGGTTTACTTTAATACTGCCCTCCTGAGCAGCACATATTTGCCTTAATTTGTTAACCTGTTGTTCCATTCAGTCTCTGGAACTGAGAAAAAGGAAGTACTTTGTAAGCTCAGGGAATAATCAGAGCTTACACAGGACTGAGGCTGGTCTCCCAACCCCATGTGACAGTGGTGAGCAAACCACTAAGCATGCGTTTTGCCTCATGAGAAGAAGGGGAGTGAGTTACATGCTCACACCTATGCAGTTTGCATTTAATCCATTTCTGCAGTGCTTTTTGCGCTGCGTTTTGCACTTTTGCACATGCACTTTTGTTGCGTTTTTGATGCGCTTCGCTTTTTTTACCCAACTTGTTACTGGGCAGATTAAAAAGCAAAACGCATCTAAAAATCCTTCAGAAACACATAAAAACGCACTACGTGCATTTCTACAGCGTCTCCATTGACGTCTACTGAACCAAAAATGCAACGTTTTGCATTTAAAAAAGTGCAGGACCCTTTCCAAAAAAATGCACCGGGTGAAAACGCGGTGAATGTGTCCCATAGGAAATTATGTTCAATGGACTGCTGTGCGTTTCTGCAAAACGCAATGGAAAACAAATAGGTGTGAACCTATACTTATAACTGGAAGCATTTGCTGTGGTCCTGGCAGCTGAATGCAGCAGCAGAGGAGTGAAAAAAACTAAATCTGTGTTGCTGGGGAGGGGAGTAATAAAGCAAAGCACGGATTTACTTTAAAAATATGCATTCTTTATTCCACAGCTAGCACTGCCATATCATGAAAAATGTAGAAAAAAAACATTACATCTAACCTGACATTTTTTTTGACAACTGAAGCACAAATATAAATCTTTACACACTACACGGAATCAGTTTTATGCTATATTTCTAAGCACAGTCCATTAATTCTTTGTCACTTTTAAGATATCACAAAAAACCACAAAATCAGAAACTGTGATGGACTTCTATTGCAAGAAAATCAACGGACGTGTATTAAAAGAAATTCAGAGGAGTGCTTCCACAGCAAGAACAAAACCCTGGAAATCAGATTTTAATGTTAATCATACTTGCAACATCTACATTAATATGGTTTGCTTTATTTGTCACTACCGAATGTATACTTATGAATTGATAAAAATGCTTTGTACAGAATGTACAAAGGTCTTTTCCTTATATAAACCGCTCTGTATTTTTTCAGCACTGTTCTGAAGTAGCTGATTAGGCAGTATTTCTTTTAAGCATTTTAATAAACAAGCATTTAAAAAAGAAAAATGCATACACATAAAAAACCTAGTAAGAAATATATGAATTAACTTATGTATCAGTGGTATGTTTATTTCTGTTTAAAAATACAGTGAAGATGTCAGAGTAGGGGCTAAGGTTTTGAAAAATTGAAAGTGAATAGAGACTGTAACCACAGGTTAAAGAATGACATACTGCATATGTGGGAAATGTTTACACATTCTTTCATGCATGTGAACCTTTATGAAGGCATGTGATGCATCAATAAACAGGTGGTACTATTCACTGATCTAATCTGTTTCAGAAACTGCCAGCACTCCGAATAAATGAAAAGAAGATATTTGTTTGCACCTTGTTGAATGGGTCCAATGGGGGGCTTAATTAAAACTTAATCTAATAAAAATAATTTATTCTAATTAAAGGGCTCTTTGGTTTAATAAACTTTAACCTTTTCCCATCATATTAATTCCCACAATAGGTTAAAGCTAGTCAAGAAATCAAGAACTCCCAGTGGAAAATTTACAAAATGTAGTTTATGATCCAGTCTGCAACTGGAACCCTAGCAGAAAATATAGATATATCTCTTGGACTGGAAAGTCAGTTTGATCAAACCACTAAAGCAACAATGTGCAATGGCTGAGCCCTTCCGCTGTTCACCTGTAATACCTGTACTTCTGAGTATGAAGTAGCATTAGACTCATCCCCATTATCCCATGTGAGAGCACTGTTGCCTAACAATTGATCCAGCACTGTCACATAGGAGGGTAGAATCCTTAGCCCTTTTTTAAGCTCAGACGGCTAAGTCGGCTTGAAGCTTACACAAAGTATCAGGATTGTGAAGAAAAAGGTGAGAATATGCTGTTGGAGAAGGGGCAAGTTAAGTGACTCTGATGTTTCACCATGCTTGAGCAAAACACAGGGTTATCAAGTAAAGTTTGGCAGTATTCCCCATATTACATATGGTTATCCCTGCAAGTTTTGATTTTGTGGAGCCTACAAAATATGTTTAACGTGAAAATGTATATATGTTTCCATATTCAATATGTTTCCTTAAATCTGCATAATAATTAATATGCAAGGAAGTGTTTTGTGTCTGGTTGGGTACTGGAATCTATGTGGGTATAAGTCTTTGGTTTGCTGACTATATTTCACAACCACAAGAAAAGCAATGCATGGCAAATAATGAAAAACAACATGCACATAAAATTCCACTCAGCCAAAAGATAATGCTGATGAAACAAAAGAAATGAGTTTTATTTAAAAAAAAACCCACAAAAAACACAAAAACATAATGTCATACTGTGGCCTTTCAATGGCTACACATATGAGTACCATATATTTATGAGTGAGGATTTAAGCTTACTCTTTATGAAACATCGATATTCACCTTTGACGTGCTCCATTACATTGCTAATTATATTTAGAATTGATTTTACAACAAACCATTTTTTTTGTAAATTCATCCTTCTTAAGGTGTAAGGATGCATTACTCAAAATGTGCTGTATTTATTATTAATTATGTACACAATAATAACATTCTCATTAGGAATTTTTTTTACCTTGCTACATGATTAATTACTGGGGCAAAGTTTGTTGGACCATATAATTGTACACTTTTCAGGCTTCTGTAATAGGCTTCCATAACACCTTCAATCCCATGGCAGTATGGGTTTTGTGGATTGCCATTCTAGAACACAAAATTACAGAATACATTACAGCACTGGTATGCGAGGTGTTGCCACACTTTGCCAAAAATACTGCATGCACAGTGATGATACAGTGGAAAGCCAATGGAGGTAGTCCCAATCCCTCAACCTCTGCTTATTAGAGTGCCTTGGGTTTCAAGGACCCCCTGTGCTCAATAAGAAAGGTCAACATAAGTGCAGACATATGGAGCAGCCTTCTGGGGCACAGATACAGGAATATCACTTTACTAAACTCACATTGCCCACAAATATGTTAACTTTGATCTAAAGTCAAAACTTCTGTTTTGTTTTGGACAAAGTAGGGACTTAACATATCATCAGTTTTTTGCCATTTATGTTTCACTGAAGAGACTGCCCTTTACTTCCTGCTCTATGCAGAGAAAAGGAAACAAAAGGACAGCTCTACAAAGTAAAGGAAATCCTTTCTTAGACAGTCGTCATTGTACCAAGCTCTCCATTTGAAGTCTTTTCTATTCCTGTTCTAGTGAACACTCAAAATGTTGATTTTTTTTTCACTTTTAGCCCTTATGACAATGGTTAATAAGACAAATTAACTCAGTCTCCCCACTGAGGAAACATGATATGGGCTTCTAACACTTTCTCACTAACCAAAACTGCAAATAATCTGCTTCATGCATCATTTTAATACAAATGGTTTGAAATTCTTTTTTAACACATATATTAAGACAGCGTTTCCTGGCATCGTTAATGAAAAAGCTGTCAAATGCAACCGAACTCCCACTCTGCTGAATATTACAAGAGAAAGTGCTCGGTCGGCACAGTGCAGTGCAAAGCAGTGGCAGGGGGAGGCAGATTTCTGCATCCTGAGCTCTCCACCTCCCCCTACAGGACAGTACCCAGCCAGCACCCCCCACAGCTGTGTGGATTGCAATAGAAGAACAGCCTGTCCTGAGGCTCTGGTGAGTGGAAAGCAGAGCACAGAGGGGATCAAAGGGAGGGTGGAGGTTAGCTTGTGGCGTTTAGCAGAGAGAGTGGTGTACATAGCAGTGCTAACAGGGGGTTTTGTGGTGTGGAGGTGGGCAGAGAGGGTGATGTGGAAGTGAGCAGAGAGGGGTTTGGGGTGTGGAGGTGAGCAGAGAGGAGGGAAGTGGAGGTGAGCAGAGAGGGAGGTGTGGACGTGAGCAAAGAGGGGTTTGGGGTGTGGAGGTGAGCATAGAGGGATTTGGGGTGTGGAGGTGAGTAGAGAAGTATTGGGGGTGTGGAGGTGAGCAGAGAGGGGTTGGGGGTGTGGAGGTGAGCAGAGAGGGTGTTTTGGGGTGTAGATGTGAGCAGAGAGGGGTTGAGGGTGTGGAAGTGAGCAGAGCAGGGGTTTTAGGGTGTGGAGGTAAGCAGAGAGGGGGTTCTGGGGTGTGGAGGTGAGCAGAATGGGGTTGGGGGTGTGGAGGTGAGAAAAGAGGGGTTGGGGGTGTGGAGGTGAGCAGAGAAGGGTTGGGGTTGTGAAGGTGAGCAGGGAGAGGTTGGGGGTGTGGAAGTGAGCAGAGAGGGGGTTTTGGGGTGTGGAGGTGAGCAGGGGGGGTTGCAGTACAGAGGCAAGCAGAGAGGTGGGTGTGGAGGTGAACAGAGGGGGGGGGGGGTTCAGGGTACAGAGGTGACCAGAGATGGAGTTTTCGGACATGAAGGTGAGCAGAGGGGAGTTTGGGGTACCAAGGTGAGAAGGGAAGGGGGTTGCAGTGCAGAGGTGAGAAGGGTTCTGGGGTGCAGAGATTAGCAGGGGGATTGGGGACCAAATGTGGGCAGGGTGGGATTGGGGTGCAGAGGTTAGCAGAGAGGGGAACATGCAGTGTGAGTTTGCAGCCCATTTATTTGAATGCAATCTGGTGCCTTCAAACACACACTGCATTTGCGATCTGTGTTTGGGGTGCCGCTGACAATGCATTGGCACCTACATGCAAATTGCAAGGGCAATGCAATCACCTAGAGTGCAGGAAATGTACGCGGAACGTTACTTTCCTGTACCGTGTTCTGGTGTGAACTGGCCCTAGTCCTCAAACCATTTTTTTTTAATTGTGCCACACCAAAAATGCACTGCATTTGCTAATGCATGGGGGTAACATTAGGAATGAACTGCACCCTTGTGCATCTGCTCAAGAGTAGTGCATCTGTGTGCGCACTGGGAATGCACACGATTTTGCACACATTCCCCGATGTGTAGCAGTGTGAACCAAGCCTTAACTATGGTGCCTCGAGAATTAAAATAATTTTCAAGGGTGCCCTGACTGGAAAAAGGTTGAGAAACACTGTATTATAACCTTTTTTAATCATCATAGATATTTCTAGTGCTTGGCTCACACAGTTTATATAACACCAAATACGTTGTATATTATCCTGTTAACAAATTAACCTTTCTTGAGTGAACTTGACCTTTAGCTTTTATTTGTCAATGAATCATTTCACACTTGAAACAAACAACAAAATGAATATGATTAAAAGAACTTACCAAAGCAAACTCATGACATACTCTTCCATCAGGTGGCAACTTTGCTCCAAATCCTAGTGCAGGAAACATTTTATCACTGTCATAGTCCTGAATAATTTCTCCAACTGCTTTTAGTGCCATGCCATATGCGTTCAGCTGATAAGGATTCATGTAATGCAGAGAGGTGGGCTGTGCAGGGTTCCCTGTGTGAAAACACAACTGCATTCATTTTGGCACTATTTAAACATAAGCTTTCTGTTGTCACAAAGTTGTTGTGTAAACTAAAAAAAAGTGTGCTCAGTGCAAATTATATTCAAAATGTGAACAAATAAATGCTAAAAAATCAATTAAAGACAGCAGAGCTCACTAGCATTTGAATACACAAAATACTGTAAGGTAAAATATGTTGTGCATCCCTTTAAGTAAAGTGTCAGAATGACATTACATTACAAACACATCACTGTCTCTACACCCTTACATATACCCAGTGAAGTGGCTGGCTTCAGGTGATACACAGAGATGAATCCTCCTACATACGTTGTAGCTGTCTGTCTATCTGCAGTCTTCACTTCTCTACATTCGTTCCATGTGCTGAATTTATGAAGCTTGTCTGAGAGTTGAGAATAAAGGGGGTGGAGAACTGAAATTACACACTGCAGAGCTCAGTGAGGAGAGCTATGACAGCTGATTGGAGGGAAGCGACACCCCCCTCCCTCTCCATGCAGCACACAGCAACAGAGCTGAGGCTGTCAATCTGCTGGAGATTCCTCCCCTGTCACCATATTTCTCTTGGTGTCTGGAAAACTTGCCACTCTGATTCATGCTGAAAGCAGAGGAATGAAGCAGCAGACAGAAATGACACTTAACGCTCTTAACTGAGACAAATACACACTATAGAGGGATTTGCTTTGTTCTTATTTCATGTCTGAGATTTATAACCACTTTAAACAAGTGTTACTAAACCCACAACAGTAAAATCAGTCGGTATATGCAGTAAAGCATGTTTGTTATACTCACTATGGAACCTAAAAAAGCCATTTGATCCTGTTTTGTCTGCCCCTCCTCTTGTTCAAACGTCCACCCGATAAGACAGACTGAACCCATAGCTACATGCACATGCTCAGTTTAGTGTGTATTGCTAGAGAGGTATTTTTTTCCTTGGGAGAGTGCATGTGATCAGCACAGGACCAATCGGCACTATCAAGACAGAGGGTCAGGGGTTTTGCATCCTCCTAGAGCAGAAAGAAAACTCCTCCTACAAGCGTTAACATGTGCTCTGCTGGACACTGATAGAAGTCACAAGACTGCTCTAACTGCTGATGAGAAAAGGTATTTAGCAGGTTATATTTACTAAAATAATTGCACTCCCATTGTGTGTACTGTGGGAGACCAGATATAGTGAATGCAGGGTCCCTGGGTTTAGTTATATTTCAAACGAAGTGTCACAATAATAAACTTTCAGTAGAAACAAACATAAATTTAAAATAAATTTAAATGAATGAGATATCTTTTTTGCTACGATATGGAGTTCCTCTGTTTTATTCCCTGTGTTGCGTATTACCTGGCATGATTTTCATGGAGCTTTGAGTGGCCAGGACATTGTTTGAATTACCCGTGGAGTGCCCTGGTGTAGCTAAGCTCTCTAAAACCTCCTATCATTTAGGGGCTTAGCTTCTGATAAGCAGCTACTCCATGTCTTTGGTGGTGGAACACTGATGTTGAATGGTAAAGATTGACACAGTTTCTGATGATATTGCACACGCCGTCTGCACTGATTTCTTGATGGACACTTTTTTTTAAGTTTCTTTTATATTTATACTCTGCACTTTTACACTAGCAGTGTGTAGTTGATTCATCACTCTTTTTACCCATATATTTGTAGCAGTTTGTTTGTACTGAAATTTTATTGTGACACTGTATTTCAAGAGACAGTGGTTTGTTTGTATTGTAATTTCCTTGTGACACTTTAGTTAAAGAGACAGCACAACTCAATTTGGTTTATAATAAAAAGTTACTGTGCAGTTATATTTCAAGTTTAAATTTAACGTTAAGTGCACTGACACATATTTTATCATTATTTGACAAATTCAGTCTGACTGAATAAGCAAACCTTGAAATCTTAATTTACTTCATGCGAGTTCACACTAACTACTTACCACCGTTCATAATGGCTCTGTAATACTGACTTAACAGCTGTGTGAAAAGCATATTTAATGCTGACTTTCTTACTGCCAATTTTAGACAACATAAAGATAATGGATTTCCTTATCCTTAAGATTCTTTTCTGCTTGGTTGAGTTCTTTATTTGTTGAAATGAGATCAGCTGGCAGAGCAGGGAAGATTCACTGAAAGGTCTTTGTTGGCAGTATGATAGTCCATCTATCAGAAAGGCTGGTGTAAGCCAGCAACCCTGTTTTGGTGAAACACAAAGACGTCCTACAGCCAATACACATTCTAGGTTTTGTCCCAAATCTGTACAGAAAACCAGCAGTAATGCTAAGCCACTGTTCTTCATTGGCATAATACATGTTTAGTACATAAAGTCTACTTTGTAATCCCAAGCTATGTCACCAAACATTACAAATATAACATGCATTTCCATATTGTGTCCATAGTCCAGTCAGTATATTCTGGATTTTCTGGAATGTTTCTAAAATACACAGTACTGTGCAAAAGTCTTAGGCAGGTGTGAAAAAATGCTGGGAATAAAGAATGCTTTCACAAATAGAGGTGTTAATGGTTTATTTTTTATCATTTAACAAAATGGAAAGCAAATGAACAGAAGAGAAATCCAAATCAAATCAGCATTTGGTGTGACTACACTTTGCCTTCAATACAGCATCAATTGTTCAATTCCTTTAGGTACACTTGCACACACTTTTTGAAGGAACTCGGCAGGCAGGTTGTGGCCCCACATCTTAAAGAACTAACCACAGATCTTTTGTGGATGTTTGCTACCTCAAATCCTTATGTCTCTTCATGTAATCCCAGACAGACTCCATGATGTTGAGGAAGTCAAACCATCACTTCCAGGACTCATTCTTCTTTACACTGAAGATAGTTCTTAATGGCATTGGTTGCATGTTTGGGGTCATTATTCAGCTGCAGAATAAAATTTGGGGCCAATCACATGCCTCCCTGATGGTATGGCATGATCCTGACCAAATCTCCAACTCTATTTGCAGAAATGCAGCCCCAAACCTTGCAAGGAACCTTCACCATGCTTCACTGTTGCCTGCGTACACTCATTCCTGTACCACTCTCCAGCCTTTTGCAAACAAACTGCCTTTTGCTACAGACAAATATTTCAAATTATGACTCATCAGTCCAGAGCTCCTGCTGCCATTTTGCTGCGCCCCAGTTTCTATGCTTTCATACATAGTTGAATCACCAATGCAGGCCATACATGGGTTGAATTCTTTTGAAAATCGTAGCTGAGAATTTCCGTTCGAATTTCACACCATTAGTGGGCTGCAGAATGGGCCGATTTTAGTGCACCCATTAAATTTGAGTGATCATGCATGTTGGGAATTTTTTCAAAACAAACAAATTTCTTATCAATGATGGGAGAATAGGGCAAGAAATATAATCGAAAAAGAAATGAGCATGAGCTGTGACCTGGAAAGAAAAGAAGATTCCCAGCCACAAACATTCTTTTCTTTCGCAAATTAGGTGAAATTGAAGGCTTGGTTGGTAGAATTTTGAAATCAATGGTGGCACCATCGGATTTCTAAAGAAAACTTGTTCATAATTCGACCCATGTATGCCCTGCATAAGCCTTGTCTTTATGTCCTATGCACAAATACTACATAGGAACTGGGGTGTAGAAAAATGGCTGCAGGTGCTCTGGACTGATGAGTCAAAATGTTATATATTTGGTTGTGCAAGTTCCCCTCACTTCACGTCCTGCTATCACCACAACAGGTTAGGGAAAAGTCACATGGTGGTGACCAAAGTGAGAGAAATCTCCTCAAAATGAATTCAGACAGCAATAACAATCTTACAAAGATATAAACTCTTACACATTCTATGAAAAAAGTATATTTGCTTCTTTCTGATGCTCTGTTGGAGAAGTTCTCCTCACTTCATACCCCAATAACCACACAGCAGATTAGGGAAAATCTCATGGTGGTGACCACAAAAAGTAAGAAGAATTTCCCCAATAGGGACTCAAACAACATTCAAATCCTGGCAAGGGTTCAAACCCTTCCATCTTCTAATCAAGAAGAAGAGTTTTGCTTAAGCTTAGTTGTGCTCTTTGCATGATTTTATATAAGCTCAACTATTTAGATACTGTACAGTCGAAATTAGTGCCATTTTACATAAACAGTTGTATAACTAAAGAAAGCATAATACATATTCTTACCATTTGATGCTGTGAAGTCTATGGCGACTGTGAAATTGATTTGGGTCCTACAGATCAAAAATTAAATAATGTAGGTTTTACTCTGCTGTGTTATAAATACATTATAAGTAGCATGCATTAAGTCATAATAAGTTTCATGCAGCAGCTTTTCTTTTTTCTTTTGAAGAAAATGTTTAAAAGGATGAAACATTGCTCTGCCATATACAGTCATTGACCAGAATAGATTTAGACCTGTGCAACTGGATAGAACAAAAGTTAGATCATTTCCCCATTCCCTTTCTATTTGAAAACTGTCCGACAGAACAGGAAGCCGGGAGCATCTCAACTTGGACACAAGCCATCATTTAAACCTATGTATTGTTGTGCATGCCTCAGGTTGGGTACTTTTTTTTCGTTTTAAGTTAGGGACCACACTGTGTTGAGGGGCCTTGACTGGCTTCCAATAGATTTGCAAATATGCTACTAACACCTCTGTTTTTAATAAATAGTGTTTGAGGAAAGCTTGATATTTCCCCAATGAGCATTTAAAGTCCACTTCTTGGGTCCCCTTCCGGTCCTTCTGGTCCCCCCCCCCCTCACTGGCTGTGACTGAGAGCAGCAGGAGCCAATGGCTCTCACTGACTCTCTGTCCAATCAGGAGAGAAAGATTGCTGCTTCTCTCATGCACATTTCTAGATCGAGATCGGGCTCAGGTAAGTATAAGTGTGGGTGCTGCATGCAGAAGGTTTCTTATCTTAATGCAGAGAATACATTAAGGTATAAATCCTTCTACTGTTAGAACCACTTTAATACTTGAAATATGTTCTAACCCTTTCTTAATCTATACAAAACTTCAATAAAGTATGAGCTGCAGTTGGGCATTCAAAACCATTTCCCTCCTGACAACATGTCATGCTGTGCCTATCTTTCTATTACATGAGACTATCAAAATTTTAGTTTGCACACTCTCTTTTTGTGAAAGCTTTTATATCTCAATAGATGTTAGCCTCTTGGCACTGGCCGAAGGCAAATGTGCGGCCTCCCGGCGTCTGGGCCTAGATGCCAAGCGACCGCACATTTGCGTTCTATTAAAAAAAAACATATGTGCTGAGAGCGCGCACTGTAAGCGCTCCCAGCACACATGTCCAGTACTCACGGAAAGGTCCCGATCTCCTCTTTCGATCAGGACCTTTCCTGATCATGTGATCTCCGTGACAGCATGTCACGGCGGTCACATGACCCTAAACCCCGCCCCGCCTCCCAGCTTCTGAAACCCTTAAAGGACCAACGCCAAGGGGTTAAGCTATCACAAGCAGTCACTATTCTATCTAAATATTGTATTGTATGGCTATATTTCAGTGACTGCATCTTTACCTCTCATTACGCAGAGATGTAGTGGCATTGTAAAATGAGTGAAAATCTATACTGGAAGAGGTAGAAGAGTTTTTGGGATGTTAATATAAACCACCCAATGGCCTCCCAGTTTTTTACCCTCCTCATGGCCTCCAAGTTCTTCAACCTAGCAACCTAAACACCCCAAATCAAGTATTTGTTTTATGGATCTTCCTGTAAAATCCCATTTTATAGGCCTATCTGTCAAGTATGCATATTGTCAGCACCTGTGGTAGTGAGCCCTTGTGGTAGTCTAAGCCCCAGCCTGCTTCTTCACCAGAGCCCCCGATGGTGGGGATGGACTTGCAGCAAGCTGGAACCAGGTCACGGCTCCCGGGTAAGCCCAGCTGAGATGAGGAGACCGCTAGTGGGAGCAGAGTACAATGGGAGGAGACAAATGGAAATCCAATAGACTAGCCAAGGTCAGGACGGACAGAAAACAAGCACAGTCAGAGAACGAAGCCGGGGTCGGTACATGAATAGTCAATGCAGGAAACAGGCAATAGCAACACACAGGAGCTCTGACAACTAGGAAGTTGCTCACTCAAAGTGGCCTAGACTGAGCATGTCTTATATAGGCAGGCAAACAAAGAGGAGGGCCAGGAAGTGATGGAAGGAAAGGAAATAAAACCCAGAGAACAGCAGATGACGCCTATAGGTGAGCACAGACAAACACACATGTGAAAGGGATCAGGAACAACACTGCAGCAAGGAGGTGAGAACACAAACAAGAAACTGCAGGCTAACTTGTGACACACATGAAAAGAAAACTGAAGGCAGTGATCAGAAGTAGAGTTTGTGGCAACAGTTGCTTGATGAAGAATGTGTAATGCAAACATGGCTGGAGGCTGACCTGTGGCTTTTTCCTATGGCCCACACATAAGCTGAGATTTGAAAATAAATGAGCAGTAACTAACTGCAGTGTTATATCTAAAAGGAAAACAGTTGGTGTTTTATCCAAGCTAATAACAGTTTGAAAAGCACGGGTGTTCTTGTTCTATTTTAAAAGTAGAAGGGTGCAAGGGGGGAGTTTAAATATAAGAGATTACAGAGGAAATACCTGTAGCTTAGACATTTGAGAAAGTATCTAATAAGCCTTCTGTTGATGGAATGTGGGTCTAGAGAATGTGAGCTACAGTATATCTACACTGCATATACTACAGCAAATCTAGTGCATTATTCATCTGATATAACCAACTCCTCCAGATCCCTCTTGTCATTAATCCCCATGTGGTATCTGTGAAGGTCACAGAACATTTAAAAAATCTGATCATGTACAAATCCTGCTAAAAAGCTAAAGTGTTTTCAACAACTACGGAGGTCAGGGTGTTGCTTGGAAACTATAATCTACCAATGCTATTTTTACGACCAGAAGTCACAACACAAGCAATTTTATCAGCAAACAATCTATAAAGAGTGTTCAGGCTACAGAAGGTTTTGTAGCTCTTGCTGTGTGCGTGCACTCTTGTTATGTTAATTTAAAAAGCCATAATAACATAAACTAAGCCCAAAAGAATTCATTGTTTCCCTTTACTTAGTGCATGAAATTGCAGATGAATGGTATCCAGACAACAGCGTCAGTACCTATTACCTAGTGTGATGAAGGGCATACCACAGGCCACTGCAGGCACACTTGGGAGCCCTTAACAATGAATTTAAGAGTAGCTACACATATCAGATCTTGCTAAAATTGATTTCACACAATTCAACACAGTAGAACTAAGATGGCTTGTCATGTGTGACACTATGAAATAAATTTCACCAAGTTCAGCACAATCTGACAGAACCAGATACTATATTCTTTTCCATAAAATGAAGCCGTGAACCGCCCTTCTATTTTGTACAGCTGATGTGCTAGTGGTTAGAAGCTTTCTTCTATGTAGGTGTTACTGGCCGGAAAGGTAGTCATTATCCTACACTATATACTGTGTATTGGAAGCCTCCATCCTTTTGTAATAAGCCACAGGAAGCTTTTTCATACGTATTACTGAACCAAAGTGACCCCCTTGGTAGCAATTAGAGGGTCTTGGATTATGCCCTTTGTAAGTAAACCAAGTTAGTCCTACCACTGCTTGTTGCATGCATTTGAGTGCACAAATGGGGTATTTGCCTCAGGCTACCAAAGGGCCTTAAACACCAGCCCTTCAAAACTGCAGGTGCTCTCAGAAAGAATGGTAGTGCTCTACACTGCCAAGCAGTTGGCAAGCCTGGGCTGGTGGCAGCAGTTAATGGATATTGTGAGCTCCTCACTCATCGTCTTGGTGGGAGACTGCCCAACTTTTCATTTACAGACACAGCTGTTCGCTTTGTTTTCTCTGCAGGCTGTGCTTCCTCCTGCACAGGGGAGAGCAGAACACTGGGCACCCATTAAGCACCCATTAGGCAAAGGTTTCCTGCAGGACTGCAGCACAAGGCTAACTGTTACAGGCACATTAATGAAATTAGAGGAGCATCATTTTTACACCTTCTCCCAGCTGCTTTTCCTGAGTGGGACAAATCAGTATAGTAAAATCATTAATGGGAGAAGAAGCAGACCAGTAGGAGTTATGAGAGATTGAGCTGCAGTAGACCAATATAAGGACCACAGCCAGCCAGTGCTATCTGCAATTCCAGCAGGCTAACGGTATTTACATTGTTTAGGAAAAATGAAGTAGGGAAACATGTTCAGAATGTTATAAACTATCCCTGTTCCATTCTTCAGCAATTTATGGGTAACACTGAGCCATTCCAATCAGACTTTGCA
Organism: Staurois parvus; assembly: GCF_062004578.1. Lineage (NCBI taxonomy): Eukaryota > Metazoa > Chordata > Amphibia > Anura > Ranidae > Staurois > Staurois parvus. The sequence goes on from NW_028317815.1 coordinate 12,857,833, forward strand.
CCAAAAAAACTTGAATTCCAATTTCTCCAGTACAGTTACAAATTGTGTTATTTATATATTGTTTTAGCTCTGACATATTCCACACTTCTGTACAGAGAATACTTTGCCAGTCACGTCACTCTCTAACCCACATGAGCTTACACTCCCTAATGCCCCTCCACTGTCACACATAATTATTATACATTTATATAGCTCTGACATCTTCCGCAGTGCTGTCCAAAGAACAGAGTGAGTCATTTTAGTCTATGTACCAGATGAGTTTACACACTAATGTCCTCTCCACAGTCATAAACTGTGATTATTATACATTTCTATAGTTCTGACATATTCCACAGTGCTTTAAAGAGCACACTGAGCCATTCCCATAATTTTTTGCACCAAAGGGGCTTACAGTCTAATGCTCCCACCACTGTCATACACTATTACTATTATACATTTATATACTGTAGCGCTGATGTACTCAACTGCCTAAGAACAGTGTTTGTAAACACAGTTTTTAGGAGCTTTATTTCATTCATATGCGGATCAAAGGAGTGACCTTTGAAGCAACCTTACAAGTAAAAAAAAAAAAAAAAAAGATATATATATATATATATATATATATATATATATATATATATATATATATAAAATAAAGAGTGTTTCTATTTTACTGCTTAGTATCCCTTATGTATTGCTAATTGTCTCTAATTAAATTGGTCCCTTTCTTACCTTATCCCTTTAGAATTTTAGTCTGCTGAATGTTTTTTAGCTCTATTTAAAATCATAAACTGCTTTAGCACTTTCTACCCACATTATATTGCAGAAGGGTGGCTCCTACACGCACAGCAACATACCTGTACATCGCTGCTTGTTTCCAGGTCCAGGGCACTGACTACCCAACTCCCCCTGCACAATCTCCTGCTGTCCTTAGACACAGTGGGATTTTGTCAGCAGGTCCTGGCCAAAGATATTAATTACAGAGACCTGCTGATCGGCTGTGTCTAGTCATAGCCCAGAGCCTTGTGTTGATAAACACAGGGCTCTGTACAGCAGGGAGAAGGAGCAAATAGATTTTTAGTAAAAAGCAGCACACATTACACACATTAACACCTGTTAGGCACACACTATATATATATAATTTTAGTTGATCGCCTCTGCGTTTTTTATTTCTTGCACTATAAATAGAGATGAGCGAATCGAACCTGGCGAAGTGGAATTCGTTTTCGAATATTAGGAAAAATTCGATTCGCGTCGAATCCGAATATTAGCAAACTTCGGATGCACGAATCGAATTTTCCCCGATCCGACGATTTTCATCCCTTCTACAGCCGGCAAAAAGTGTCCCTGCAGAGAGCTCCGCTATTTCTGACAGTTCTCTGACAGTTCCTTCACATTTACAGCAGTTGAAACATTGTATCTATTTGTTTCCATTTAGGATACAGATGTTTTTATTCGGAAACAAATAGATACAATGTTTCAACCGCTGTAAATGTGAAGGAACTGTCAGAGAACTGTCAGAAATAGCGGAGCTCTCTGCAGATACACTTTTTGCTGGAATGGAATTCTTCTTCATCCTCATCCTACTTCTTCTTCTTCTTTTTCTTCTTCTTCATCCTCATCCTACTTCTTCTTCATCCTCATCCTTCTTCTTCTTCTTCTTCATCCTCATCCTACTTCTTCTTCTTCTTCTTCATCCTCATCCTTCTTCTTCTTCTTTTTCATCCTCATCCTACTTCTTCTTCTTCTTCATCCTCATCCTACTTCTTCTTCTTCTTCTTCTTCTTCATCCTCATCCTACTTCTTCTTCTTCTTCTTCTTCTTCATCCTCATCCTACTTCTTCTTCTTCTTCTTCTTCATCCTCATCCTACTTCTTCTTCTTCTTCTTCATCCTCATCCTACTTCTTCTTCTTCTTCTTCTACTTCTTCTTCTTCATCCTCATCCTACTTCTTCTTCTTCTTCTTTTCATTCTTCTTCTTCTTTTCATTCTTCTTCTTCTTTTCATTCTTCTTCTTTTCATTCTTCTTTTCATTCTTCTTTTCATTCTTCTTCTTCTTTTCATTCTTCTTCTTCTTCTTTTCATTCTTCTTCTTCTTCTTTTCATTCTTCTTTTCATTCTTCTTCTTCTTTTCATTCTTCTTCTTCTTCTTTTCATTCTTCTTTTCATTCTTCTTCTTCTTTTTATTCTTCTTCTTCTTCTTTTCATTCTTCTTCTTCTTCTTTTCATTCTTCTTTTCATTCTTCTTCTTCTTCTTTTCATTCTTCTTCTTCTTCTTTTCATTCTTCTTTTCATTCTTCTTCTTCTTCTTTTCATTCTTCTTTTCATTCTTCTTCTTCTTCTTTTCATTCTTCTTCTTCTTCTTCTTTTCATTCTTCTTCTTCTTCTTTTCATTCTTCTTCCTCTTCTTTTCATTCTTCTTTTCATTCTTCTTCTTCTTCTTTTCATTCTTCTTCTTCTTCTTTTCATTCTTCTTTTCATTCTTCTTCTTCTTCTCCTTCTTCTTCTTCGTGCCCCGTGACTGCCCAAATGAGTGAAGTGTGCGGTGATTCTAAGATCGACGGCACTCATCTGCATGTCATACTGACTGACAGTATTATTTCTCTTCCCCAGCAGACTCCAAGGGCATTTAAATTAAAGGTACAGTGTTCTGCACTAATATAAAGGCTCTCTGAAGCCTAGAAACCCTTTTAATAAGTTAAACTCGCAGCGAATAAATTCGCATCGAATCGAATTTATTCCGAAAATTCGGCGAATCAGCCGAATCGAATTTTTGAATAATTTGCTCATCTCTAACTATAAACAAAAAAAAACTAACAATTTTGCGAAAAAAACACTATTTATGACTTTTTGCTCTTAACCTCTTCAGTAACGGGCACTTATACCCCCTTCCTGCCCAGGCCAATTTTCAGCTTTCAGCACTGTTGCACTTTGAATGCCAATTGCGCGGTCATGCAACACTGCTGTACAAATATGAAATCTTTAAAAAAAAATTCACACAAATAGAGCTTTGTTTTAGTGGTATTTAATCACCACTGAGGTTTTTTTGTTTCTGTTATAAAATTTTGCAAATAAATAAAATTTAGGTCAAAATGTATTCTGCTACATTTATTTGGTGAAAGTAATAAAAATAATAATAATTTAATTTGTATTTTTTTTTTTAATTTTTCTATTTTTTTATTTATTACATTTTTTCTTTTTTTTACAATTTTTTTTTTCAACACACTGCGACCAAAGCAATACAATGTGACCATAATAACATTGAACTACTCTGGGCAAGTGATCAGGCTTTTTCTTTTTTTTTTTTTTTAACACATTATGATTGCTAATACCAATGTATTTCATTGATATTTGCAATCACTGTTACTGAATGAAACTGATTCATTCAGTCTTTTGTCGTGATTAGCTGTGATTGAGAAAAGCTGATCACATGATACAGATCAGCTGTGATTGGCCCTGTCTGTATCATGTGACTGCTTTGACCAGCCACAGCTTACAACATAATTGTATACAATGGATGGCTTGACAGGAAGCCATCCATTGTATACAATTGACATGTGATCTGCTGTGATTGGTCACAGCGGTGACATGACACTGGCAACGGGCAGTTGTGTAGTGATATGTTACTGACTGTGTCCCGTGGACACAGCCGGTGACAGATCACACCGTGAGCGGCTCGTTTAGACAGGACATCATATGATCCCCAGTCACAACAGGGAGTGTCTCGCCCAGCCGTCAATCTGCTATAAAGAACCAGCTAACACAAATGCTCCTGCGCTTGGGAATGGACTCGATGCAGGCTACAACCACATTAAGAATGTCCTGGAACATGCACACCTTGCTGCCCTCAAATAGACCGGAGGAATCCAAATATACTGAATGAGGAAAGAAAAAACAGAGGGCGCACAGGCCTAGTGCATTACCATAAAAAAATGTTTAAGGGCTCTGAGGAAGAGGCAAGTCCTCGAAACGCGTCAGTCTATTGGATGTCTACACTCCCTATTGCGGACTGTTACTCAGCGCGGTGTTGACCCAGCTGTTCTTTATGATGTGCCTTGACTATATTGTCGTTTGTGAGTACAACACCTACTTTATTTTTTATTAAAAAATTTTTATGGTAATGCACTAGGCCTGTGCGCCCTCTGTCAATCTGCTATAGGCTGGGTGGGAAGGTGTTCAACATGTCCAGTAAAAAAATAAAAAATAAAAAAATGTTGTCATGGATTTAGGCAAAAAATGTACTAAGCTACATGTCTTTGCTAAAAAAAAAATCCCAATACATGCAAATTAATTGGTTTACGTGAAAGTTAAAGCGTCTTCAAATGGTGGTACATATACTGGATTTTTTTCTTTTTAGCAATACTAGTAATGGCGGCAATCAGCAACTTATAGCAGTACTGTGAGACTGCGGCGGGCATTCAGACACTGGGGGGGAACTGACTGTCACTGACATCCCCAGTGACACTAATACAGTGATCAGTGCTAATAAAAAGCACTGACACTGTACTAATTACATTAGGCAGGAAGGGGTTAACATCTTGGCCGATCAAAGGATTAACTGTGTGCTGCGTGCTGTTTTACTGTGTGCTGTGTGTGTGCTTTACTGTGTCAGCACATTGCTTTGTACTGCTCTGCTATGCACAAAGCAGTGTGCAGGAGCTGACAGAGGAGAGATCTGTATTGTTTACATACAGACGTCTCCCCTGTCAGTGATACTTAGTGTTTGCCCAGTGCCAATGGGGAATCACCGTCTGGGACCCGGCTATCGACAGCTGAGGCCGCCAATGACGGTGTGGGTAGGGCTGTGCGCCCCATGCCTGGAAATGCAAAACCACATATATATGCATGATTTTGCGCAGCCCTGCTGCCCTGTAGCAGTGCTTCTGCTATAGGCGGGCAAGCAATTAATGACAGATTTATTACTGAATAAACAGACCCATAGAAAAGATGTAAAAATTGCTTTGGTCCATAATGGGTATACAGTTGCAGGAGATAAATTGATGGCTGCAGCTATATAATTTCGTTTGCAAACTCCTATAGAATATTATTGACAGATACCACCTTATCACAAAGACAAGGCTTCAAAATGGTTAATTAAAAACAAAAATAGACAACCATTTGTATGTGCACACATTATTTGAATTCACAGCAAGAGTTGAAAGCTGCTTCAGCAAATTCTTCTATTATTTATAAGCAAAGATGATCCCTTCTCACTATTTTTAGATTTTTTTTTGCCTGTATGTATGTATTTCTTTGGTAAAAATACTGTACAAAGTTGCACATATGCGTAATAATAATTTATCTTCATTGTACATTAAACCTAGGTAATTACACAAACTAAATTGAAAAGTGTGAGACCCATGAATAATCTCAGATGTTTTGAGTGAATTGAAGCATTAAATGAATTTGAAGTACAGTATGAAAAAATGCAATTAAATCATAATACACTAAGGCTTTATTCACACTTGCCTCCTGCATTTGTTTTATTTAATTGCAGAGAAATTGATTTGAGAAGTGTAAACAAACTATTTTTGCCAGATTATTTTCTCCTGCATTTAAATGTACATTCATTTACATATATGTGTTTAGACACATTCAGAGTATCTAATCTGCCCCTGGGCACACAGATTTCTATTTTCTCCAAACGCAAGTAAATTGAGTGCACCTAAACACAGATAAATGCATAAATAATTATATAAGTTATATTACAGTTATTAAGTTACAGTTATATAATTGTATATGATTACATGTATATGCATTTAGAAATGTCCTATAAACTTATATAAAAGGTATGTACTATATCTAACTGCGAATGTGAATGAAACCTTACTTGTGTAGTGGGGCCATTGCTGTTTCCCTTTTAAGACTGCATGTTGTCAGAAAAGGTTTGATTGACTCAGCTCTCAGCAGTACTGGAGTGTTTGTGGGAGTTGCAGTTTCATCACAGAGTCAGACAATGTAACTTTATGCTGCACAGAACTACAGGACCAGGATGCTTTGCAAGGAGGAGGGGGGGGGGGAGCCTCAAGTGCCTTTGCAGTGGACATGTGGGAGCTAGTCTGCAGCCCCTACTGTTGAAGTACACTGACACTGTTTCCAGAACAGCAGAGGTTGCTAAGGACAACGGTTATCTACAGCAGCAACTGTGATCATTGGACCCAGTCATCAGTGACGGCAGTTACCGACAGCAACAAATCTCCCACCATAGAGAGAGATCAGAGTGTTGGAAATCGCAGAGGAGGAGTGTGACCATCCCAGGTGAGGCACCTAAGAGATTGTGCAGCACCGACAATTGACAACAGAAAAAAAACTAGCCAGAGAGACAGAGCCCCATTCATCATCCCTTCAAGGAGTTAACCCCTGGAGACTGTTCTTCTTGGATGTGGTGAGAAACTGCTAACTAGTGACATGTCAGTCCTTAAGAGCGCTCCACCGATTCACTAACACAGGCCTGTGCAACACATAGACTCACACAGTGTTACAATCCCACAGTATACGTGAATTTGGGACTGAGCCTAAAGAGATGTCAGTTTAGCTGGGGACATATTGCTGCTATAGTTGCCAGGGGTTAATTCTGATCTATAGCTATACCGGTATATACATGAATATTGTGTTTATTGATGTTATTGTGCCAATTCTAGAAGGTTTGTGTATTCAGTGCATTTAACTGCTATTTTCCAAGTTAATTTGCAGTCTATTTGCAGAGTTTTACCTGTCTTATTAAACCTATTATAAAACGTCCCACAAGGTGTACTGGTGTGCTCAGGGTCCAATATATATATATACGGTTCATCACTGAAGTAAGGACAGAAGTGCCCGTTAATTCCAGCGTCTCCTTCGGGGGTGAGCACTACACTTCTCAAAACCACACTCTGCTAAATCTATGAATTAAATATTTTTCAAAGACAAAAGTAATCCAGAGATGCATTCTATATTTACACTTATTTTATAACAGTCTAAACAATTTTAGGCTACAGTTTAAATTTTGATTTTGAAATGATAAAATCTTTCAAGTTACCTAAATGTTTAAAATGTAGAACAAAGTAGGACTAAAGGCAAACTTTTTTTTCACTTTGGAATTTTTAGAGTAAGGGAGGGTTATAACCCCCATCATGACTTTTTCCATCTGTATCCCATTGGAGAGATTTCCCTTCACTTCCTGTCCCATAGTCAAAACAGGAAGTAAGAGGACATTAAACTATACTGTAAATATTAGTCAGTAAATGCAATTCCAATGAAATGTTAGCCCACCCTGTAAGCTTTAAGTCATACTGTCTGATTTATCATCTCATAGCTGAATGAACAGCACATGCATGAGATGTTGTACGTCGTTGGATGAGGGCGGATGAGGCTTCATTCAAAAGTGACATCAATCAGTGACACACAGTATTTAGACGAAAAAAATGGAAATACTACATGATTTGCAGTGTGAAGTGACAACATGTTTCGCATTGAAAGGAGAAGTGATATAACATTCTTTTGCTCCCGCTGTGTGATGAGATACCAAGCTAACAGGTGGGAAGCCTCACTTTCGTCATGCACTGCGTATGCTGCTAGTAATACAGAGTGATGTCAGAGCTTACTGAGCTTCAAAAAGGGAAAATTGTTGGTGCCCGCTTAGCTGGTGCCTCTGTGATTGAAGCTGCCAATGTATTTGCTGTGTCACAAGGTACAGTATCAAAGGTTATGACAGCATATACAGTTTCCTGGAAAATGTTGTCTAATAAGCATAAGTGCGGTCGATATGATTAACTGACCGAAAGAGACAGAAGGACATTGCGCAGGACTGTGACCAGGAATAAGAAAACAACTACTGCAAAAGTGACTGCACAGCTCTATCTCAGTCGTCATGGAATTGAGACTGAGCTCTGCAGTCACTTTTGCAGCAGTTGTTTCCATTTTTTTGTCTAACCCAGTGTTTTTCAACCGTTTTACCTTAGAAGAACCGGAAGTAAAAAGTTTGAGATCTTGGGGAACCCTTGAAAAAAGTTTTCAGATCTACAGCTCACGGAACATTGGATCTGATCAGCAAGCTGTAGATATAACAAAAATTAACAAACAAATGCAGAAGCAGTGCAGGGAAGCTATTGTTGTAACATGCCTTTTCTCTTTGATTCCCACTAGCCCTGCTCTCGTCCATCCCAGGGGATATTACATTTAACAGCCTGAGACCGACAGAAGAGGAGGACCTGTGGGGAACAGTGCAGTAAATATCAGTCTGCTTCCCTGCACTGCACTGCTGTCAAGGTTCTACCTTTTCCCAGAGGTTATGTTACTCCATGTGCTGGCATCCATCTTGGATTTTGGCTGAGCATGGTGGGAGGCTTTTATGCCTTCAGGTCTCTGAGGTCCATCCTCCAGAGGGGTGTGGCTGAGTACATATAAGCCTGTGATCCGCACATGCTCTTTGCACTTGTGTCTTTGTCTTGCTACAGCTCTGTGTATACGTTCGTGACTCTTCTGGTATTCTGACTTGGCTTGTGACTAAGACCATTCTCTGTGTTTTCCTTCGATCTGACCTTCCGTTGCTGAACCCGGCCCGTGACCTGTGATTCTCTGTCTACTGTTCTGTACTGTTTTGTCCCGTTGTTGTCGACCCGGCTTGCCTGACTACGCTATTGTCATTCTCACCAGCTACACGCCATTGGCGGCGGCCATTACCGCAGCCGGGGTGTTTCGGGGGCCGCGACCTGGTTCCTGGCTGTGTCAAGTCCATCCCCACCATCAGGGGCCCTGGTGAAGGGCAGCCTGGGACTTAGACTCCGCGCCCTGAGGGACTTCGGTCTGTTGGTGGTGGTTGTCGTCAGCCAGTGCGTTACCCTGCCACTAGGCCTACCTGTCCGTTCCACAGCCCTGCCCTGACAACTGCTCTGCAAATCCATAACACAGGGTTTCTCACATGGGGTTCCACCGCAGATCAATATTGTGGCAGATGTATATCCACCCAATTTTTTTTTTAATACGCATTGCGCAGTGCGCATTGATACTGGATGTCTCCTCTGTAGCTGTGGTTCCTGTGAACTGAGAAGGTGGCATCGAGTGGAGTGCAGAGAGTGGGAACACGTGGCTTGATCAGGAGGTGACATCTTGTGTATGGCAGCAGTGAATGCAGACTGTGGAATAATGTAGCAGGGGGTGAGATCCTGTGTATGGCAGTGCTGATTGAAGACTGCAGGGGCACATGGCTCAATGAGACTGAATGTAGCAGGAGGTGAGATCATAACAGCTGTATGTACAGTTATGGCATAACATAGAGCTAATATGATCTCACCTCCTGCTACATTCAGTGTCTTCCAACTGTGCGTTCCCCCTCTCTGCAGTGTGCATCACTGCTGCCAAACACTGGATGTCACCTCCTGTATTAGCCATGTGCTCCTTCTCTCTGCTCAACCTCCAGTCTGTATTGACTGCTGCCCTACATACACAGTGCTCCGTCTCTCTGCTGGCACCGCTACAGAATCATCAAGAGATCTCACCTAGTGTTCCAGTCATGGGCTCACGCTTTGGGAGAAAGTGACACCTTCAGCTCCCGCTCTGTGCTGTACTCCCGGTGCTTCCCTCTGAGTTCACAGGAGCCGGAACTAAGGAAGAGGCATCAGGTATCAATGCGTGCTGACAGTATTGACTGTCAGTGCATTAGGAACACTACTGCAAACAACATTGGGTGGTATACATTCGCCACAATGTTGATTTGCAGCAGAACCCTTGGGAACCTCTCACGGAACCCCGGTTGAGAAACACTGGTCTAACCCCTGTAAGTGCTCAAACATACAGTGATATAATAATCAGCATATAAACACAAATTGATATAATAATCCATGATGCAGATCCAGTGCTCCATCACCACAGATAAACTCCAAGTGCTTCTCAGAAAAACTGACCCCAAAAGTAAGAAGTCAAAAGCGCCTGGTTATAGCACAAAGGCTAACAACAGCTGGGTAACTTTACAGTGGAAAACATCAAATCCTCAACTCTCCTCCCTCAAACTACCATCAATGATGGCTGGGTTGACATTGTTGATGCAGTTCCCACAAGTATGCAAAGGCAACAGCAGCTCTTACTAACGTAGTAAGAGCTGCTGCTGCCATTGCTGGCCTTTGAGAGCTGCATCAACCATGTCACCCCAGCTATCATTGCTGGCAACCTGTTACTGCCTTATGGCATTTTACATCTGAAACTACTGTCATTGTGCTTGAGGGTGGAGAATTCAGGATTTGACAGTTACCATTCCCCGGCTGTAGTCAGGCTTTGTCCTATAACCAGGCACTATTGACCTCTTTCCTTTGGGGCAAATCTTTCACAGGTGGAGTTTATCTGTGGTGATGGAGCACTGGATCTACATCATGGATTACTGGCACTTGTAGTTCACACATCACAAGGACTGTTTTTAGTGTCAATTTGTGTTTATATGCTGGTTATTATTACCCTGTGAGGTTTATTTACTAAAGCTGGAGAGTGCAAAATTAGGCTCACTTCAGCACATAAACCAATCGTCATCTAACCTCAGCTTATTCAATTAAGGTTTGGCAATAAAACTTGGAAGCTGATTGGTTTCTATGCAGAAGTGAGCCTGATTTTGCACTCTCTAGCTTCAGTAAATAAACCCCCATGTGTTTTAGCACTTACATCACTGACTGGTTTCCCTATATTTGTTCTAATCTGTTTGGTGGGATTTAAAGGGACAGTGCGTCTATTTTTTTCATTACAATTTGATTGTGTTTTGGTATTCTGACACTTTTTAGTGTGCAGTGTGCCTTATTTCAAATTTTTAATACATTTATTTGATATTATATATTGATTCACTTTACACTAAGCACAAAGTAGTTTGTTTTTTATATATGCCTGGAAATGTAGTTCAGGGCCTTATGAAAAATGGTGCTAGTTCAGGGTTTGGTACGGCCTAAAAACTTTTTATTGCAAATGTCGAGGTAATTATGATTAGAGATAATATTTCATGATAAAATATATTGCATAATAAGTTAAAGTTAAAGTGTCTGGGTTTAATTTAATGTTAAATATTATTTGCCCAGTACAGGTCCCTGCAATTGCTATATAGTTTTGTTCCTGCACTGCTGAGATCTAACTTCACCACAATAGCATGAAGCTCCTCCCCAGTCCTCAAAGACTCCTGGCCCTCAGTATCTGATAAATATATTATTCTAATCTAGTTGTTATGTATTTTTAGCTTACAAAAGAAAGAAGAGCAAGTGTTATATTGACCACTATCTGGCAGATAGGTTTTGGAAGATTTATGTTCCAGATCAGGGATAGGGGGCAATAACTGTAATAAAAACTCGATATTACACTTGTGGCTGTTTCCCATCACACACTACATGTAGGAACTAGGAAATGGGGGCTGGTGTCCATCCACTACAGTAGACTCACAGTCCTGACATATTATATATAATTTTATCAGCAATTTTTCCCAACTGTATTAGTGTTTTCTTTTGAAAGCACAAGTCATGTCATGCTTACAAATTAACAAACATTAGGAGGGGGGCACTGGGATGGTTGGTGTAAGATGTAAACTAAGATGGTAAGCTTCCACATTTCTCCAATGATATCTATGACAAACATTTTTTGTGTTCTATACCAAGGTTAAAACTACATTTATCATTAAAGGAAACCTTTCCTGAGACACATGTGGACTGCCATTGCTATGCAAGTTTCTTGACTTTTAAATTTACCCTCTTCTGGGTTCAGTAAAGTTTGGATCACTGACCTGGAACTAGCATGTACATTGGTTTCTTTAAATGGTTTCCTTTAATGTACATACTGTATCTGTTTAGAAAAGAGTAATAAGTGACAACAAACTATGAGGTGCAATATAGTATAATAATTGTTCTTTCTAAGAGGACATCTGAAAGCACACCAAAATAAAGCAAGCAATATTTTTACACTTCTAAGCACTCCTCAAACAATGCTACCCTAAGCCTATACTAAGCCAATAATATGGAATAAAGCTTGCAGAACCATGCAGGTTTTGGTGCTGGAGCACCCATTCCTAATAATACCTTTAACAGCAAGGCAGCCTCAAAGGGAAATGTTAAATGGTAATACATTTTGAGTTGATTTTATTTCTTTACATTTGTGTTTTTATACTGATGTATTATATTTGTATTTTCTAATTATATGAAATCTTTTTAGCAACAACTGGATTTTTGTATTCAATGTAACATGTTTGGGGAGTTCACTGAAGGACAAAAGATTCAGAGACCATTGGTTTATAATGATGCATTCAGGAGGATTTGGCACACAAAAAAACAATGGTCAGTCTGGTATAACCCCTCTCATTCCAAGTTTTGCAACAAAAAGTGCAGACAGCAAGACTATAAATGCAGAAGAGTGGGGCCTGTGTTCCTCAATGAACTCTAGCATAAGGATTTTACAATGAATACAAAAATCTAGTTTTCTTGTTTATTGAGAAACACAGGATTCTAAGACAACTGGGATATCCAAAAGCAGGCCAACTGAGGGGTGGGCAACACAGCAAACAAAATGCCAACTGGCCTAACTATAAGCAACAGAACATTAGGGACTTCCTACAGCTTAATGTCGTTCAAAGGATCTTATGCCCAATGCGGGCCCGGTCATCCACCTGGTAAAAGAGAAGATTAGGTGACTATAAGTGTGAATGGTAAGAACTCCCCTTAGCAGGGACCATCAGGAATAACAAAGAGGCAGTCCTTTTTTCTGATAGAAGCAGTGGCTTCAAGGTAGAAACACAGCTCAAAATACATGCAGGCATGATGTACTGGTGCTGAACAGAGCAAAAGAAACTCACTGTCCTGGTTAAGGTGAAAGACTGAAATCACCTTATGAAGGCAGGAGGCTCTAAGTCTTAATACCATCTTGTTCTTGTGAGACCAGAAAAGTTTCTTTACAGGACCAAGCTACCAGTTCAGGCACATAACTTTTGTGTGAGGATGGAAAGGGGAATAACCCTGATAGGTTCAAAAGGTAGTTTTTGAAGTGCTTAGAGAACCAGGTGGGCACACAAGGAAAGCTACATGAGAATCGCCCTGTACAAAGGTCTTATTAAAGGAATAGGACAGCAGTGTCTTGAACAAGACTGCAAAAGCCTTGTTAGTACTCAGGACTGATTACTGATCCAACCCTGCAAAAATCAGGATTTGTCCTACTGAATATTTTATGGGATATAATCCTCTTTCCTTGCACCAAGTAAAGTATGTTTTCCATATGCGATGTTGGACCTTGCAGGAAGTAGACTTGGCTTTCAACATTGTGAAGATCCTTGAGTCAGAGGCCCCTGTCCCTCAAGACTTGGGCTTCTCCAACAGCCATGCTGTTAAAGCCAGTGACCATATAGCAGGGTGGTTGATCTGGCAGAGTCCACAGACTGTCTACCGGTGTTTTATCAGGTCTGAGTGCCACATCAGCTGGGCCAGCCTGGACCTATGAGTATCACCAAAATGCCCTCTATCTTGATCCAGCAGAGCAGACAAGGAAAACGTTTCAGGCGCGGAAGGTGTGTAGATCAGATTTTACTGATCCCAGAAAGCCAAATGAGAATCCACTGATTATGTCAGAGGAGCCCTGAATTTTGAGAAAAAATTCTCCAGTTCGTTGTTGCAGAACCTCGTTTGGTATCCCCACACTCTGCCACAGGTTCTGAGATAGTGTGTAAGGACCATTCTCCAGTGCCAGCTTGAGATAGTCTTTCTGCCAGTTGTGTTTGGCCAATTGTCTATGGAATGTGAATGACAAGGCAGGCATGTGTAGTTCTGCTGATGAGCAAATCCTTTGTTCATCTCTTCACAATAGTAAACAAACAACAAACTGGAAGTGCAGGAGACCCATATCAAAGCTTATGTGCTGGAAAAATTGGGACAAGTACGTTGTATGTATCCTTAATGTTTACAGAGGTCACAAAGTCTCCCTAATGGAGGAAAGCTGTGACAGACCTAGTGCATTCCATGCAGAATTTTTGGGACCGAATGAAGACATTTGGGGCCTTCAAGATGCGACAGGCTCTCATTTTTGGAACTATGAAAAGGTTGGAATAAAATGCTTGAAACCCTTCTGCCACAGGAACTGAGTTAATAACCTCTCACTTCAGAAGACTTACAAAAGCTACATGAAGCTACATGAAGGTCTGTTAATCTGTTTTGTGATATACTGGATAGCTGTAAGACATGAAGCGGGCAGGGGGTTTGGAGTGGAACGATAGTTTGAAATGATAGTCCCAGCCTGTGCCCAGGCATCTAAGATGCTGTCTATCCAAATGTTCACAAAGGCTATCCTTGATGAATATCTTTGACGACATGGAAGACTCATTTGGGAAATAACATGATAGACATCTACTAACTGATCTATAGTGCAGGGCTGTCAACATGTGCATCACTGCAAATAGAGAATAAGTGTGGAGTAATATTTGAAACATTCTTTTAATGCACAAGGCCACATATGCTGATTGTAAGTATAAATGTGCGTACTCTCAACATCTTATACCTGACAAAGAATAATTCTGTGCAGCCATTCTTGTGATCCAGGCACCCCTACTAGACAGTAGATCCCCCTACTGCAGTAGCACAGCTCTGTCAAGAACAGTGGGTCAAAAAACACCCCCAGTTTTGCACATGTCAATGCATCCATCATGTAACTGTCCGTTGTGCCTGGGGTTCAGCTTAAAGCTCTACCTAGCTTACTCAAACCTCAACCATAATTATGCAAACAGGGAGTTCTGACTAAAATTCTGATTTCAACAGCTACATTGTACATACATGTCTTGCGTTAGTGATTTTTATTTGGATGAACACTACAGCCACGCAAGTAGCATTTTCAGAAGGAGAGTGATGATAGCCTTTATATTTCTCAGAATTTCAAAACCCAATAAGAAATGGAAGTTACTATAAAAGAACAAAGTATCAGACCTGTGATTTTTGCTGTGACAAATTATTATCACCTCTGCTGCTTTCCCTTATTCAAACATATTATAGAAGTCCCAACACCTCATCTGTCTCTGAATTCCCTTCTGTGGCAAGTTTTATTGCTCACACCATTATTTTGTGTGACCTATAATATCGATGTGATATTTGAAGTGCATTGTTCAGGTACATCTTTCCAACACTGAAAAGGTCTATTTATAACAAAAATCTGCCACGTGTAATATAGCAGCAATATAATAAAGGGCAAAAGGGTTTTATTTGATGTATATAAATAGCACTGTATAGAAAAAATACAAATATTTGTATCAGTAAATACCACATAATAAGTATGTCTAACTAGTTTGTGCTGTCTTTTAATAGCAATAATGTAAACACAAACGATAGTGTAGTTTTGCTTTTCATGTCAAAATACATGCACAATCCCTTCTACAATGGTTTTACTAAGTTCAAATGACATTTGGCCAGCAGTGACAAAACAATGTCAAAGATACATCAAAACTTTTAGAGAGAAAAGCAAAAATATAGTATAAGTGCAAAGGCTTAAAGTTAGAGCAATCTAATGATGGCACGTTATCGAATCTATTGGTAGTGCTGCACCACATAATTAAAGTGCTTCCATAGTCAAAGTGTGTTATTTAATTTTGGATAAATTACCAAATAGTTATATCCAAACTCCAGGTAGTTTAAAAAAGACACAAACAATTCGGCTTTGTGTTCACTACCTAAAAAAAAATATTTTTTTGCAACTACTTCAAGAACCTGAATTTAATTTTAGTAGGCTCTTGCAGTCCCCTAAACAGCAGCGCTCTGACTAGGAGCAGGAGGGGGAGAAATGGGAACAAACAATGTATTTTGTATGCAGATGTGCTGACGAGCTGACATGCTAATGGGAGGAGACAGCATAGTAAGCATTGACCTCATCAATTATTGCTGCGCCTTCACTGTCTAGTTAGCAGAATGGAGGTAGGTAGAAATAAGACACCACCATACAGCCCTCTCCAACATTCCATAAATGTAAAAGCAAAAGTCATTACAATGGCCTGGCTGTGTGGCAGGGCTGAATACATTTCTGAACTGCTTGGACAGAAATATTTACATTTAGCAGGTAAATCAGCTCCCTTATAGTTCTCGTGATGTGGACATGCTTATTCCAGGTCAGTGGCCTACTAACCAATGAAGGAAGCATTAAAGGAGAAGTATAGCCAAAGGTTTTTTGGCTATACTTCTCCTTTGGGTCACATCAGTGCAGTTAGTTTTGCACTCCTGTAACCCATTTGATCGCTCTGTTCTCAGTTCAGAGTCCACGGGGGACAGGTGAGTATAAATGTTTTTTTTCCAGAAAGCCATACTTCTCTTTTAAGTTGATGGCAATCGAACTCTTCCATTTCTTCTGTTATATTTTGTAATTTATTATTTATCTGGAATCATTTCCTGTTTTGTTATTAACCACATCTTGACCTCGCTATAGCCAAATGACAGCTACAGTGCAGTTGTCCAGTTCTGGGAGGGCATCATATCCCGGAACACCAGATGCGTTCCATTGCCAATAACCAGAAACCGGAAGTGACGTAGTTGGCTCTGCCCAATGTGTCCCATCATCACGACTCCTGATGACGTTATGATAATGAAACGAATGGGGTGGGGCTAACTACGTAATTTACGGTTATCGGCAGTGGAACGCATCTTGTGTTCCGGTTCCTTGTAGATCTTAAAGCTCCCACATTTTCATTGTTTGTAAGTGCAATTCTACTTTTTTAACAATTCTTTAATAAACAATTTTGCACTATGGAAGCTTCCCTCTTCTGGCATATATTCCTATGGCTTGCATGAAAAAGGACATGAACATCTAGGATAGGGAAGGACACAGTACCCTAACACCATTATCCACCACAGAGTTTCACTGCACAGCAGATTGGAGAGCAACCAGAGCACATTTGACCTACTTGCAAAAGGGGTCAAACATTGCAGTGAGTGCAGTGGATAAGGGGGTAGCACGTGTGGAAGCACTGATTCTTTCCATCACCCATGCTCCTATGTAAAGCATGTTTACCACAGCACTAAAGCACAAGAAACCTATGTTGGACTTTATTTTATGGACAATGGGTCCAATTGATAAATTGTCACTTTATATGCAATATAGGGTATAATTTATTCATTCAGTTCATTCATTTAGATTTTGACATATTTACACTTTGTTTGCATGTTGTATGAGGAAGGTGCATTGCAGTGCTACTCTACTTATGGGGCAGGTGCATTGTAGCATTGTACTTTCTTAACATAAGAAATATATATACTAAGAGTTTACACTGGTTTAAAAGGGGAGAGTATTGATGCACCAGTGCACTATAGTACTTATTTGCGCACATATTTTTATGCACATTTATTGCACATACATCTTCACAGGATTGGATTTTAGAGGCAGTGCTATATCATTTATTTAAGCAATTTAAAAAATGTAACCCATTTGAGAGCCAAAAGAACACGTTGAAGGCGAATGCATTAGAAGGGAGGAGAAATGGCACGTACTGGCTGCAGAAAGGGAAAATCTCACAGGTGTGACAAGAGAACTATGCAATGTGTTGACTAGTCATAACCAGTCAGAGAAACACACTTAGGCTGGTTGAACGAAAGAAATAACTTGATTCCTCCATCCACACACTTAATGTAGATGGGGCAATCTGTCCTGTTGTTCCACCAGAATACACTCATCAGCACCACTGGCTATAGGGCAGAAAACAGGTAAGAGGGTTCAGATATGGCAAATCACTCATGTACTGAGCTTAGCAAGAAAAGCATACAAACACAGTAGACACAGGATGTTTGGTCAACGACAATGCTCAACACTGCACAGTGGGTGGTGTAATGAGAGAATTAAAGCAAGATTTGCTATACATATAGGAAATCTTAAGCTAAGTACACATGAGCTGAGTATCGGGTGGTATCGGCCAGTTCAACAGAAACCGCCCAACATTCGACCCATGTGTATGGCAGCCAGTCCATTCGGGTATGACTGAAAAAGTTCTGCTGGTAGGCTTCCAATTAGCGCTCTCAACCAAAGGCTGAGAGCTCTGAACTGTTTGTTCTGGTGAGGAGGGGCAGTCCCCCTTTCAGAACACAATAGCACAGCGGGGGAGATCGGTGTACTAACATCGCTTGTGTTAGTACAGTGATCTGTCAAACTTACAGTGTGTACAAGGCTTTAGGGTGCACAGAATTATGTTGTAGCTGCATTTTTTTGAAGACATACCATCAGTGTGCGCACCTGCTTGACATTGTTTGCCTTGAAGACACCATTTTCCCGAAGACAAAAACAGAGACCGAGAAATTCCCCAGACATCATAACCAGGGTGTGTGCTTCTCCTTTGTGTATGAAGATACACAACACATTTCTTCAAAAAGATGAGGAAATTATATCACCTTCTCCTCCAAATAAATTGTATGTGAACCCTTACTTTGTAAATTCCCTTTACCCATGAAAAAAAACAACTATAAGCAAAGCATGTTTAGAGACAAATAAAAATTTCCTATATACCCTTTCTTATAGTAACCCCTTGACACCGACCGTACGCAAATATTCGACATCTCAGGGGCTGGGCCTTGACGCCGACTGGACGCATATTTGCGTACCATTTGAAAAAACATATGTGCTGAGAGCATGAGAGCATATGTCGGTGTCTCATAGAAAGGTCCCAATCTCCCCTTTAGATCGGGACCTTTTCCGATCATGTCACCACTGTGACAGCAAATTACGGCGGTCACATGACCCCGAAACCCCTTAAAGGGCTGGGAGGTGCTGGCGTGAAAAGGTTAAGATTGGTCACATGACTGCTATTCAGGACCATGTCCCTAGGGTGTAAGGGCTTGGGTCTGAGACTGCTGATGAGGAATGACAGCTTCCTACCCTGTGTTCTATGATGAGTTTAATATTAGACAGTGGGGTTGATTTACTAAAAATTGAGAGTGCAAATTCTGGTGCAGCTCTGCATAGAAACCAACTTCCAATGTATTTGTCAAAGCTTAACTGAACAAGCTGAAGTTAGAAGCATATTGGCTACCATGCACATTTGCACCAGATTTTGCACTCTCCAGTTTTAGTAAATTAACTTCAGTATGTCTCCTGAAAGTAGTGACTGTCAATCACACTGGCAGCTGACCATGAGCCTGACCGCTTGTGAGGGTGCATGCTAACTATGGGACTAAAAGCTTGCAGTGCTTTTGCACAATCAAGTAAATATTTAAACTTACCAATTTATCCCACACGTTATATGTGGGATAGGATTGGTTTGTGTAGGCTGAGGATAAGGTTAGCTTTCAAAAGCGGAAGGGTGGCCTTCACCAACCCCCTTCTGCCCACATTCTCCAAAGAAAGATCATATCCCAGACAAAAACTAATAGAATGCTCACAAATATAAGCAACAAATGTATTTACAGATGCCAACTGATAGCATAGGATTATCTGAGACACCGAATCTAAGGAAAGTTCTTCATAACCAGGGTATTTGTAAGCTAATAAGGATTGAAGACTGTCTCCACCAGTAATAGCTGGGCGGATGACTGGCATGGAGAAAGGATAATCCAAAATTTCTGATAATAAATAGAATAGAAGTACCCCTGATACAGGCTGTGCAATATGGCAGAATAACATAGTCAAACACTCAAGATGAGGTCAACACAGGTAGCTCTGGTTTGAGGCAGAGAGGTCAACTTAAGCAAATCAGTTTCATATTTCAAAGAACAAGCCAAAGTTTGAGTTGTGAACAAAGAAGGAGCAGAGAAGGAGCAGAGCCAACAGAGCAGAAATCAAGAGCACAAGCCAAACTGAAGTGCAGAGAATAAGTAGAGCACCGAAAACAAAATATCACAAATTTAAATTTAAAAAAAATACTGCAGGTACTCCATCAAAAGCCTATTATATTAGGTTTCACTGTGGAGCAGATTTACATTTTGATGCACTCGCACCCATCTACAGTGAGGAACAGAAGTATTTGAACACCCTGTGATTTTGCAAGTTCTCCCACTTAGAAATCATGGAGGGGTCTGAAATTCACATTGTAGGTACATTCCGACTCTGAGAGACAGAATTAAAAGAAAAAATTCAGGAAATCACCCCGCCATGATTTCTAAGTGGGAGAACTTGCAAAATCGCAGGGTGTTCAGATACTTCTGTTTCTCACTGTATATGCCAGAGGGCAACTTCTCACCTTGAGTCTACCCTTATGTATAGTTTATAAGGTAAGAGTTTTGTAAATTGTGGATTTCACATAACATAATCCATGTTGGTAGATTTGCTTCATAACTCTTTTGTTATTTAGATTATAGTACATTTCTCTGGATTTGATAAAAATGCATACTTGCAAATGCTTTCAGTTTTATGTCTTGCTAAAACTTTGCAAATTCCTACAGTGAAACATAAAGATTTCCTTACGTCATGTTTTGAGAGACTGAAAAATTGGAATAACTGCAGTGACTGTCAGGATTAATTAATATAAATGGACACTGTATGGAGGCTTCAGTCATAAAAGGTACTAATGTCACTTTAAGGCTAATTTTCTACATCTTTTTTAACACCATGCCATTTTAGAGCCAGTCACCTCTGGCAAGACAAGCATCAGTTCTCTAACGGGGGGATCTTATAATGGCTTCAGACCTGGCAGCACAATTACAGCCTTTTTGAGCTCACATTTGATCCACTCTCAACACTTGTACTTATCTACACTGACTAAGACTTCCAAAAGATGTAATTCAAAAAAAAAAAAAACTCCATGGTTTAAAATAGCAAGGGTTTGGGTCACTAGGAAGGTCAGCTAGTTAACCGCATGGCTGTCTGAACACTCAGCAATCAAATGTAGCGGCTTAATTAACTACAATCAGACAAGCACATCCTCTTATATAACACAGACTGCCCTTTAGTAAATGCAATACATAATCAGAAAAATATGCCCAATTATACTTTATAGGAACTAACCACAAACTGCGTCCATGCAAAGGTCACTAAATACAAAATGCTGCATCCATCTTAATTTACTAAGCAGGGACCATAAATAAATATTCAACTACACAATTAAATGCAGTCAAGGTAAACAGACTGCAGCACATCCACAAGGAAATTCCTGCAATAAAAAGACTGTTGTTAAAGGAGTGGGTGTATGTTACACAGTGCTGACCTAACAACAAGAACAAGAGTTCACTGTTCTATGTTTAGCAGATAACAGTAACCCTCCGTACCAAAGAAAACCTTACTGACAAAGGGCTAAGGAAACATGTAATACATCAGCTTAAATTAATGAGAACATTGCATCTACAGGCTAATGTGTGAACATCAGTTTATACATACTAAATTAAATAACTACAGGTTTTGGAACAATCCTTTTTTAGAATTACTCAGAATATAGCATGATTTATTGAAAAAAAATGTGGCTGACATGTGAATGCCATAGGCATTTTTATTAGTTTTCAGTAATGAGTTTTGGGTAGTGAGTTATTACAAGACTTCGTTTAACCTTCTCCTGGCTGCCCTATAGCAGTTTTACTGATTCAGGGCGGACACTCTGAGCAAAAAAAAAAAATAAAAATATACGTGATTTTGCATTTCAGCTGCCCTACCTGCACTGTCATTGGCTCCCGGAGATGTCAAATAGTGGGTCCCAGCCAGCGGTTGGTGATTGGTGGAGCAGCTGACAGGGGAGAGATCTGAGTGTAAACAACGCAGAGCTTTCTCCTGTCAGCAGGGATGTGCTGCTTTCTATCTCTCTGCCAGACAGAAAGCAGCACATCTCCTAGTAAAAGAGCAAACAGTAAGCACAAAACAGTACACAGTTAACCCTTTGATCACCCCAGATGTTAACCCCTTCCTGCCCATTGTCATTAGTAGAGTGTCAGTGCTTTTTATTAGCACTGATCACTGTATTAGTGTCCCTGGAGATATCTATGGCAGTTAGTCAGTTCCCACCCAATGTCAGTTAGTGTCAGAATGCCTGTCGCAGTCCCGCTATAAGTCGCTGATCGCCACCATTACTAATATAAAATAAATAAATAAAAATTCCAGTATATATACTGAAATTTAGAGATGCTATAACTTTCACACAAACTAATTAATATACACTTATTGGGAATTTTGTTTACCAAAGACATGTAGCAGAATGCATTTTGGTCTACATTTATGAAGAAACTTTATTTTTTTTAATGGGGTATGTTTTATAGCAAAAAGTAAAAAATATTTTTTTTCTAAAATTTTTGGTCTTTTTTCGTTTATAGCGCAAAAAATACCACCAAAATAAAGCTCTAATTGTGTGAAAAAATGGTATAAATGTAATTTGTGCACAGTGTTGCATGACCACACAATTATCAGCGAAAGCAGTGCAGTGCCGTACAGCAAAAAATGGCCTGGTCATGAAGGGGGGTAAATCTTCCGGAGGTCCTTACAAATAACCAATGAAGTGATTAGACTCAGATGATACACAGACATGAAACAAATCCTCCTACAAAATGTGTACTTGTTACTCTTCAGACATCTGTCCAGCAGAGCCTTCTATAACACACAAATGAAAGGATTGTTCTCAGCAGCAGAAAGCAGGGGGCAGGGATCTGATGTCACACACACCTCAGAGCTAGAGCACAGAGCTGAGTGTAATCTGATAGCTGATTGAAAGAAAGTGACACACACTGTTCTTTACAGGCTCAGAGAAACAAGGAGTTGAGGATATGAGTCATCTGCTGTGTGCTGGATGGAGGCAGGTTTTCTTATGGGATGCTGAGGTGTTGGCTTAATCTATTAGAAGTGAGTCATGCAGATGGCAGACAGAGGAGAGATCAGACAAGAACCAGACTTTATACTTTGGATTCAGGTAAGTACACACTATAGTGGAATGTGCTTTGTTCATTTTTCAAGTCTGAGGTTTACAACCACTTTAAGTGAATGGAGCGTTAATGTCAACTAGAGCTACATGCAGCAATTCAACGTTAAGTCAATGCTTACAGCAGGATAATATTTTGAGAAATGCTCATTACAAGAAAAAAAATATCATTTAGCAAGAAAATAATGATTTTATGACCATCCAGTGTACTGGATATGTATGTATCAACTACATTCTCAGAAGTGCTTATTTTTATCTTCATTTTTACATCCCCTTTACAATTGTGTAAGACTGAAGGTAAAGCTGGCTTTCATACTGTATAAGCATTTAAAAAATAGCTTTCTTTAGCAGCTTGTGATTTAGTGAAGTCAAGCTGACAAAAGGCAATAGAGGGTTAGATTTAGCTGTTTTAATGTGATAGGAGAAGAAGGTTTCACTGTCAACTTTCCAAGCTAGAGGTGACTGTCAGGGACAGGGCTAACAGGTATCTTTAGCCATGAGGCACACCTTGAGGCAGCAACGATTTACTATCATTACTGCCTCTAGCATTGCCTTGTGGCAAAAGACACATGATGCATCTAAATATTCGCTGCAGGCTTATTTCACATAAAATACAAATGACTGTCATTTTATTATATGTGCACCATGTATATAATGCAGCCACAGCTATAAGACAACATGTTTGCTATAGAATGATTTATGACCTCGGTCCGAGAAAATGCTTTTAAAGAAAGTATTAGCCTTGCCTATGCCATGCTGTGTTGTAGAGACCAGACTTTAGTAGCAGAGGAACTTTCTGACACATGTGAATAAAGTGTTTCTATGTAACTAGGATGTAGAACCACAGACCTTTGCAGGGCATAAGTGCTGTCTATGTGTAACTGCAAATAAAATCTTAAAGTGGAACTCCACCCAAAAGGCGTTCTGCTTTAAGGCCTCTTCCCCCCTCCTCTTTTACATTTGGTGATCTTTTGGGAAGGGGGGGAGTAGGTATCTGATTTTGACAGGTACCCGCTCCCACTTCTGCTTGGATCGCCTAGGCGATCTGAGCGGAAGTGCTCCTTTCCCCCTCCCTTCCTGCACAGGTTCCAGAAGACTGGAGAACCAATCACAGTGAGCAGCATGGCTCGCACATGCGCAGCAGGCACCCAGCTGTGAAGCTGCAAGCTGTCACAGCTGGGTGCCCATGGCTAAGATGCCGGTACACGGCGCCCCCTTGGGTAAGGACACCAATGGACCCAGGGACAGGTAAGTGTCTCTTTTTTAAAAGTCAGCAGCTAACATTTTTGTAGCTGCTGACTTTTAATTTTTACAAAAACGACTGAAGGTCCGCTTTAATGATTACAAATTGGGATTACATTTTTGTGCAGTAAACTGAATCTACATTGCAGAAATTCTACTTCAATTTATCATTAGTGATTTCTTTTTATACATATTTAAAATCATTATTAACTAGACATATTTTCTAACATTACATATGGCAACAAAAGTTCCCAGAATTCATTTGAAAAGACTGGTAAAGCTGGTAGACGTTTAGTAGCCTGTAATGACAAAAACTGTGCAAAACAATTATATTTTCCATGCTCTATTTCATTTTCTGAGCTCAGAAGAAAATGCCACAAAGGCTTTTGGCATGTCATCTGGAGACACTACAAGCCTGCTGTGAGCTTACCTGGGGCTCTAATAGCACTGCTATTATAGCATAATAAAGATTATGATACAAACTTACAGGGAACATTGAAATGATATCTTGCTATTAATTACTGTAATTTTCATCGTTCAGTATCACCTACCTACTTGTGCCTCATTATCTATTACAGTATATCAAATTTAAAATGTACCATAGACCTATTTGGTTTATTGATGTTATTAATGCCATGCTGTTCTAACTGGGCTAAAGGAAGAGATGTTTCAGTTACTGTAAGGATTCAATAATATATTTTAAATGAACTCTATTCAAAAGATAGAAAAAAAGTCAAACAGTTATAATGGCCACTGGCCTACCTCTAAACTCATTACTTTTTTAATGCATTACAGTATATTAGTGTCATCTATGCTTTATGACTGCTTTAGACTTAAGTGATCACATTTTCTTGACCTGTACTTCCCTCTGTATGAAGTAGAATCAATACAGTGTTACAGCTTGAATAGTGCCATGTTATCTAACCTAAACCAGTGCTATTTTCCAAACAACAATGACATGTTTGGTGTTAGAGTGGTGTCAATATGCAAACTGTAACTTCTATGAGAACCAAATTACTTTAATGCTTCCAGAACTAGAATAGGTGCCATACAACCAGAGGGGTTTTGTTACTAGAGGGGTGTATGGCACACTGCTTTGCCTAACAGTAATGCTACAATTCCATAGATGTACAGTTTTCCCTTAAAGGCAGCATTCTGCTATAATGCTTACAACCAGGTGGATGACAAGTCTTTTCTATTAATTAAAACAGAAAAGTTTATTCCAAGGCAGATGCATTATGGATCAAGCAGTACACATCCAGCCCTATACACAATCTGTTTAACATATGCTTGAACCTTGTAAACTCAATGAAAGTCTCTAACACCCTGATTATAAAAAAAACAGAAGCTGTACGTTAACAACACAGCAAGACTGTAGATTTGAAAGTTGTCACCAATCCCCCTTACCATCTGCTCCCCCATTTTAGTAATTAGTGCAGACAATGGGGTTTTTATATTTTCTTGGTGTTTGCTATATACATGCAATGTTATTAAGTGTGAGAAAGTGTAAACTATGAAATGATCTTCACAGTTATCCTTAGGGTTTTCTGCATCACTCGTCAACATTTCATTATGCATATAAATGCAGATTTCACAGAACATGCAGGTGTCCACCTGTATGCTCCACTAAAATCTTGTAAAGGATTAAGAATATATATATATATATATACACACACACACACAGTACATTTTCAGAAATGCTTGTTTTAAAGAAAAGGCTTGTTGAAAAATATCACTACTGTACATGATTACTGATTAACCTTTCACCATTGTATGCACGGTTTATCTACCCATACATAAGTTACTAACATTTTAATCATAATCAGTAATCATCCTACCTAAACATTCACATACACAATGTATGTCTCGGCTGCCTACATTTAAGGAAAAAAAAAATATGAGGATTGGTTAAAGTGTATCTAAATTTGTTTTTGAGTTTTGGATAGAGAAGGCAAGAATTAGAACCCTGTCAGCTTTGTATTTTGGATTGTGCCCCATCTAGGGAGTTTAAATGAGAGAGAAAAAAAACAAGAACTAGAAGGGGGAACCTTCCAATGGGACACTTGTTTCTGTGATAACTCTAAGAGAAGATTTATCCCATTTTGGAAGCTTTTCCTCTCATTTCCTTTTGTGTAAAGGAAATCTCCCTAATGGAAACTCACTGAGATTTAAAGGCATAGTAAACATTCCTACCTGCACTTGTGTTTCTCACCTCCATAAGATGTGGTTGATCATTTAGTTTCATGCCCTGTATGCACAGCCTATAGTAGAGTAAATCTACACATTCCTGTCAGCAGTTTCTAATAACGTTGAGACATGAGGCATTCAGCATGGCTGTGCACAGGTCAATGCATAGCCTCTGTCTGTAGTCTGAGAAATAACATTTCCTGTGAAGAAATCACATATCCCACAATTCCTGGGTCTCAGTCTAGATGTCTGCAGGGAAGAGCTACACAGTAACTAGATCTGACACAGACACCAGCAGGCAGAGTATTCACAGATACAAAGCAAGCTACTCATGCACAGAAAAGGTTTTGATTTTTGGGTATACTTCAAAAACTTTAAATCCAATCAACAGATATTTCATCCAACTGCAGTATACCAAAGCTTTTATTTACAATGTTTTTTTGTTTTGTTTTTTTTTTGGGACGGGGGAGGGGGGCATAAACTGCCACAAATGGCTTTAACAACCAATTAGGTGTCTCTGATTTTAAGATGTTTTCATTTGTGTAAGTGATTATTCTAGCACAAAGAGTTTTTCTAGCTTTATGGAAAATCTTCACCCGATTGGGTCTGATCCTTTACTTTCTGCAGCTGTTATTGTTGGGAAGAGGATGAATCATCATGAATCCCAGAACTTTGATTATACTCTTAAGGACAAAAACATACCTCCCATGCTTTCTAGGAGAAATCTGCCCATCTATACTGTAGCCATCCTTATACACAAACTGAAGGGGGTAAAGAACAATAATATACATACTCTAATATGACAATCAATGAAATCATTTTTCATCACCTTGAAGCAGTCAAGATAAGAGCTGACTCGATAAATTAAAAAAAAACATTTATTTTAACCTGTAAAAGACCCCTACCCTGTTTGACCAAAATTTTAACAAAGGGGCTTTATGGATCTATCCCCAAAAACAGAATATTCAGTTTGTGGTAGATGGTGGAATGTTAAATTAAATGGTTGACCCTTAATACCTTAAAAGGGTCTTATGTCTCTCAAACTAGTAGTGAAATCTCAAACTTTGATTTTCTAGGTTTTGAAACATGCCAACATTTTACACAGCTAACACTCTCACTGCTGGAGTTTTAAATTGTAGAAGGAATGAGAATCCATGCTAGACAGGAAGAAATCCAGGAACTTTGGTGGAACCCTAAGAGATACAGAAAACCAGCAGGTAACTCATCCCACCAAACTCCACCTATACCTCAAACATTACTTTTGGAAGAATCTTTTATATTAGTGGTAATGTTATACTTGGTATCATATAAAATATTATGTTCCTTCCAGCCTGCACATAACATGATACAACCATTTATCCTCCAAGCCAATTATTTGAGCCTGTATGTGTTGTGCTTTGCTTTGGGAGCCATTTTTAAGGATCCTGGATAATGTTTTAGTGTCCTTATTACTAAATGTTTGAAGTTTTTATAAATGCATCAATTTTAAAATGGAACACTACATTCATAAATGTAATATGCTTAGTGAGCAACACTTAAATGATGCCATTTGGAGTGATAGTTTTTCAAACAGAGCACAAACAAACATAAAAAAGACTAGCTAGCTACAAATATTGGATGCAATTATAAAATGGTAAAGAGGTGTACTTGAGCACATGCAGAGAATGGTGTCTAGAAGGCCCTTCTAGAAGTCACAGTAATACATTAATTATGAGATTTGTAGTGAAAGTCTTTTAATGTATATCAAGTTCCCGTCTGCGGTATTGTCCCTTATAACTAAAATGTGTACTGTACAATCCACAGTATGTTAAATTTCCAAGCATCATTAAAGTACCAGTGAACATTCAGTTTAAAACACCTCAATGTATTTCAGATGCACTAAAACAAAAGTCAGTTAGTTTTCTTTAAAACGCAGTCACAGATTGAGTAGAAAATCCTGTCTCCTGCCAACAAACTACATGGAAGAACCCTTTCTCTCTGTATGGAAGCAGTTGTCTCTTTGCAGAGGTCCACCCCCTGCCCCCCCAGGTGCCATAATCTTTTTCTGAAATTAGTAGATTACTAATTCTGCGATTAGAGATACTGTTCTCACTGTGTGTTTCTGCCTCCTTGTAATCTACTCTGTGGGTTTGCCTTACGGTAAATACACCGCTGGTCCAGTCCCCAGCGAATCTTAGAATGAGCAAAAGAGAGTGGCTACATTCCTACACACAGTAGGACCACTGAGAATGAATGCAACCTCCCTCTAACTGTAATTCAGATTACAGCAGCAAAAAAAAAAAAAAGATTCTTGAGTTTGGAGGAGGCTGAGAGCAAGATGGTACTTTTTTTTAGTTACTGTAAGTATACATACTTAAAGGCAACCTTTAAATTCTGTAGAGGTTTTAGAAAACACTGGCCAACAAAGATTTGCTTCTTGAACACTTACAGTGGGGCAAAAAAGTATTTAGTCAGCCACCAATTGTGCAAGTTCTCCCACTTAAAAAGATGAGAGAGGCCTGTAATTGGCATCATAGGTAGACCTCAACTATGAGAGACAAAATGAGAAAAAAAATCCAGACAATCACATTGGCTGATTTGGAAAGAATGTATTTGCAAATTATGGTGGAAAATAAGTATTTGGTCAACTACAAACAAGCAAGATTTCTGGCTCTCACAGACTTGTACCTTCTTCTTTAAGAGGCTCCTCTGTCCTGCACTCATCACCTGTATCAATGGCACCTGTTTGAACTTGTTATCAGTATAAAAGACACCTGTCCACAACCTCAAACATTCACACTCCAAACTCCACTATGGTGAAGACCAAAGAGCTGTCGAAGGACACCAGAAACAAAATTGTAGACCTGCACCAGGCTGGGAAGACTTAATCTGCAATAGGCAAGCAGCTTGGTGTGAACAAATCAACTGTGGGAGCAATAATTAGAAAATGGAAGACATACAAGACCACTGATAATCTCCCTCGATCTGGGGCTCCACGCAAGATCTCACCCCGTGGGGTCAAAATGATCACAAGAACGGTGAGCAAAAATCCCAGGACCACACGGGGGGACCTAGTGAATGACCTTCAGAGAGCTGGGACCAACATAAGAAAGGCTACCATCAGTAACACACTACGCCGCCAGGGACTCAGATCCTGCAGTACCAGATGTGTATCCCTGCTTAAGCCAGTACATGTCCGGACCCGTCTGAAGTTTGCTAGAGAGCATTTGGATGATCCAGAAGATGATTGGGAGAATGTCATATGGTCAGATGAAACCCAAATAGAACTGTTTGGTAGAAACACAACTCGTCATGTTTGGAGGAGAGAGAATGCGGAGTTGCATCCAAAGAACACCATACCTACTGTGAAGCATGGGGGTGGCAACATCATGCTTTGGGGCTGTTTCTTCGCAAAGGGACCAGGACGACTGATCCATGTACAGGACAGAATGAATGGGGCCATGTATCGTGAGATTTTGAGTGCAAACCTCCTTCCATCAGCAAGGGCATTGAAGATGAAACGTGGCTGGGTCTTCCAACATGACAATGATCCCAAACATACCACCCGGGCAACGAAGGGGTGGCTTCATAAGAAGCATTTCAAGGTCCTGGAGTGGCCTAGCCAGGATCCAGATCTCAACCCCATAGAAAACCTTTGGAGGGAGTTGAAAGTCCGTGTTGCCCAGCGACAGCCCCAAAACATCACTGCTCTAGAGGAGATCTGCATGGAGGAATGGGCCAATATACCAGCAACAGTGTGTGCCAACCTTGTGAAGACTTACAGGAAACGTTTGACCTCTGTCATTGCCAACACAGGATATATAACAAAATATTGAGATGAACTTTTGATATTGACCAAATACTTATTTTCCACCATAATTTGCAAATAAATTCTTACCAAATCAGCCAATGTGATTGTCTGGATTTTTTTTCTCATTTTGTCTCTTATAGTTGAGGTCTACCTATGATGCCAATTACAGGCCTCTCTCATCTTTTTAAGTGGGAGAACTTGCACAATTGGTGGCTGACTAAATACTTTTTTGCCCCACTGTATGTAGGTATGCAATAGGATTTTGGCTACTAATCACAAAAATAACCAGTAATTTAATCTATTATGTATAATTTTATTGGAATCTATTTTTTTGCATTCTCTTCCTACATATATTTTATATTATATTTTAAATCTACTTTTCGATTTTGTTTTAAGATGTTTTGCATAGCCATGCATGTCCTGGTATGCACTCAGGGCATATTACATAACATTTGTGGAACTGGTACCATTTAGGCATGCCTAGGAATGCTAAGGCTGGAGTGATGTCACTTGGAAAGGTTATAAAAGCAGTTTGCGTGTACAGATGCTTCTCATTTCATTGATATCATTTTCCATGTATTTTGATGTAATTGCTTCAAGGCATACCATTGTCTATGTGCATGTAATTTTTATAACAAGCAGGATGATTGTCACAGCAGAAATGTCTTGCCAATATCGGACCAGCCATATTACATTCTGCTACATTTGTGGTAAGTACATGTTAAAGCTGCGAAGACGCACCATGACTGGATTTGTTAAGAAAGCGTATGCACTATATTTTGGTTGTAAGATTGGTGATGGAGACAAGGCCTGGGCTCCTCACATTCATTGTGCAAGATGTGCTGTCAATCTTGGACCTTGACTCAGAAGAACTTAGAACTCAATGTTGTTTGCTGTCCTAATGATATGGCAAAAAAAAAAATGATCACGTGACAGGCTGTTTTTCTGTCTGAATAATGTCATTGTTGGTTTCTCTGCTAAAAATAAGAAATTAACTGAATACCACAATCTGCCTTCAGCCATAAGACTAGTGCCACATGAAGACAATCAGCCAAAACCAAAGCCACCAGAGAAATGGAGCTTGAACAAAACACACGAAGATGCTTCAATGCACGAGCAAGGCACAAACAGTGACAATGATCAGGATTTTGAAATGTGTATGTCTGGTAAGCCTCATCTCATAACTTAAGCTGGGCATACATCGATAATTTCTTCTTAATCAGACAGCCCGCTGATCAAAAAAAAAATGAATGGGTTCTCCCATCCACACATTCGAGGTGTCTTCCCTGCTCTAGTATTGTATTCTTACAGCGGAATCCCTCTGCTGTCACAATACAGTACTGCATCCAATTGAAAGAAAATTTAAACTGAGCGCCTACCCTTATCAAACCTTTACCAAAAATTAGGTATATTTCCAACCTTAACTCAATACCAAAATTTGTGAAAAATTATCAATTATGCGTTAGCGCCCCTTAAAGTGTAAATACACTCCCGCACGCTGGCGCTGCAGAGCGGCAGTGACACATTACAGCTGAGTGTATTAGTGCTAAGTTATTGGGCACTGCATCATATGAATGCATACCTGTTTTTTATATTGTCTGATTTTAATAAAACTACTACACTATGTGAATTTATTTTCCTTGGTACATGATGATGTGCTGCTGAGGGCTAAGGTCATATTGGGATGATATCTGGAAAGTACAGAGGAGAACCCCACTGGGATATATAGCTCCAGGTAAACAGAACAAGACCTTCTGTTAATTAATGGCACAAGGTGGTGGAGCAAATAAAAAATTAGCATGAAGATTTCTTTGAAGCACCAGGAGAATTTGTTTGCACACTATATGGTGTGGGACTTTAATTAATTGATCATAATATTTTTTTTTGTGGTATTGGTATATAGCACTCTATGTATATGTGTGTACTGGACCTTTTTGCATTTTACTGCAGCCAATTGGCTGCAACTGCTGATTGATAACAAATTTTCCAACAGTCCTGTGTGAGTGGAGTAAAACATTAGGACAAACTTTGTTGGCCCATCTTCTTTCCCTAATGCTGACAGTTGTGTAAAAAAACATTGGGTGAAACTTGTTTCCAGTGACGTAATTGTGCACATAGGTGGAAGTTCCAGTAGCGCCATCTTTGTTTCTGTCAATGCGAGTTACTGATATCCACATGTGAGTGTATAAGCAAAATATATTTTATCTTGTTTTTATAGATTGCACTATGAGGTACTGTTCTTCCTCTTTTTTATAAATACTTACCACTTGTAATGCTGATGTGAGGTGATAAAGGAACCAGTTTGATGGAGCCATAGAGCAAACGTAATGACAGCAGTGATGAGCCTCACAGATTGAAGCGATATCTCATGGTGTCTGAGATCCAGTCTTTCTGGAAAGAAGTGTGTGTGTTCCGGTGGCAAGGATTTCTTCACAGCACTGGCTTCTTGTGGGATCTGCATGGGATTATGCTTATCTATAATTGATTTGAGCTTCCCTTTTAGAGACTTTTTTCACTTGGTGGACTTTATTGGATATTTTCCTCATTTGTGTATATGTGGCTTGATTGAAAATTTTTCCTTTTTTTGGGTCAATAGAACACTAGGTTGACTCCTCTTGAATGGGAATAGCCATGGATGGATTGAAATTCAGCTGAACCCTGCCGAACTGCCCAAATTTCAATCCATTTATGGCCAGATTTAGGTTTGTCCAAATCATAAGCAGAACTGCTGAGTTCAGTACTGCAAGGATGGGGTTTGCTTACATAAAAATGTCTGTCTTTCCACAGGTTGATAATCTTCCAAGATCATTTAACCTATTTCTTTGCACAGGTTGACAATGGCAACCTATATTTTTCTCTACTGACATTGACAGTTTGTTCACAGCTTTGACTCACAGCTTGTTCAGCATGACCTACTACAATGGTGCCTCTTTCTTGATTTATCAAGGCAGTCTTGTTACACATTGGCAATATACACCCTTCAATACCTATTGACTATGCTGTACTTATGAAAGAAACATACAAAAACCTGGAATCATATCCAGTATACCAAGTTCAACTGGAATATGTCTGGAGATCTGAAAGCAGCAAATGGGACAGCCATGCAAGAAAGTTGCATTACATGATCAAAGAAATGTCACTCAGAAATATTTTGGTTCTAGAACAGAAAAATGTGGCACATAAACCACTTGTTGGCCCACAAATATATTTTTGTCTACACTTCATTTAAAAATCAGATTAATGAAACATTTTGGACAAGCAGTGAACAAGGAAGGTAAAAGTTTTCATTATTTCAGACAGGTTTCCCAGAAAAAATGACGCCAAGATTAAAGAGGTTCTTCAGACTGTTTGAGAAAAAAATTCAGCAGCTACAAATACCGTAGCTGTCGACTTTTAATAAAATAACACCTAACTGTCCAGGGATCCAGTGCTGTCCTTAACCCAGCCAGTTCTTCACTGCAGGTTCCCAGCTTACACATGTTTACTGTGAGAAGCTGGCTATGACTCCTTGTGGCTTCACAGCCAACTCCTCACTGCACGTGCGTAAGCCTCACTGCAGTGTGTGAATGGTCCTGGAGATTGTGAGCTCGGAGGGGGAAGAAAACTTCAGTGGAATCGGCAAGACGATTTCAGTGAAAGTGGGAACAGGTACCTGACCAAACTAGGCACCCGCTCCCCCCCAAAAAAACAAGACATATCAAAAGTGGTAGAGGAGGAAGGAGAGGGACATAAAGCAGAACTTCCCTTTTAGGGTGAAGTTCCGCTTTAAGGATAGCATTTTTTCTGGTCCACAGACCTGATATCTTATCAATGACAATGACTGGTGCTGCATCTGTTCCCTGTTGGCTCTGAGGCTGAGAACTGAGCGATCAAACATCGCTGATTGCTCAGTTCTCCTCCTCTGCTCTGAGCAGAGAATTGTGACTGTCAGTTATCGCTGTCTGCTCTGCCCCCCCGTGCTCACTGCAGCGCTGAGCTGTGGAGGAGGCAGGAGCGCCTGGCTCAGGCTCTCAGTGGATCACTGAAAGGATGAGCCAGGTACTAGTCCAGGCTCCTGGGTGGATCTAGACCATATGGTCGGGATCTTTCCCCAGCTTGGGTAACTCTATGATGTCAGATGATAGCAGACTTTAGCTCTCTGTCAGCTGAAAACAGGTCACAGGATTGCAGAACGAACTGCACTCCTGTGACACACAGGAGCAGTATAGCCAAACAAGCTTTGGCTGTACTTCTCCTTTAAGGATATTGTTGAGAATTATCTTGTGAACTACAAAGCACCAAACCAAGTTCAGTTGATTGGCAAACCTTTAAGACCATAAATTTCACAGTGACTATAAAATCACACATGGACTACTTTCCTGGAAATCTAGGTGCAGTAAGTGGCAAACGTGGTGAAGGGTTTCAATGGAACATTGATAAAAATATATAGAGTGCAGCGCTAAACATTTATCGAAAATCATAAATAATCAATCAGTACAAAAAGTCCTCTGCAAATAGATGTAAGCGAATGGGTGCTCAGGTGATCAGGTGACTTGATCCTGGTATCCGTGCACGTATGTGATAAAGCAATGCGCACTCACCAGACCCGCATAAAATATGCGCCTTTGTATATATATGGTCCAGACGTCATCCGGTAATGGGTGGTCCTCCCTCAGCTGTATGTAAGGCTGGTGGTCCACTCCCCCTTAGGGATCCCCCTAGTGTGAGGTATGGTCCGGATCCAGGTCCCTCCGGTATATCCAGGACTAGGTCTGCAAATTAAAGTGCTCCCCCAGGGGGTAACAAAGATACTCCCATAGTGTAGTAGTTGGTAACAAACTAGGGTTTATTGAAGACAAGGCATAAAAACGTTGCAGACGTGGGGGAGCACTTTAATTTGCAGACCTACTCCTGGATATACCGGAGGGACCGGGATCCGGACCATACCTCACACTAGGGGGATCCCTAAGGGGGAGTGGACCACCAGCCTTACATACAGCTGAGGGAGGACCACCCATTACCGGATGACATCTGGACCATATATATACAAAGGCGCATATTTTATGCGGGTCTGGTGAGTACGCATTTCTTTATCACATACGTGCACGGATACCAGGATCAAGTCACCTGATCACCTGAGCACCCATTCTCTTACATCTATTTGCAGGAGGACTTTTTGTACTGATTGATTATTTATGATTTTCGATAAATGTTTCGCGCTGCACTCTATATATTTTTATCACGGACTTTTAGGGGTTATTGGTACCTCATTTGTGCGTAGCCGCTTTACAATTTAAAGTACTAAGGTGCTTCTCCCCACCACTTGTATATTTCAATGGAACATTGCCACAATGGAAAAATGGTTGGCTGACTATTGTTGGGCACTGCAGTGAGGTACAGCAGACACTGACTACAAATTACAATATGCAGCAAAATACCTTTAGCCTTGTTGAACTCATGTAGCATATTGGAAACATTATGTACTTACATACATTATAATCATAATGATAATCAACTTAAAAATGTATTTCAAATTCATCAAAATTCCTGCATGATACAGGCATTCTAAAATTATATTTTTTTCAGTTTGAAGGTGGCTATTCAAGCAAAGCAAGCAAAACTTTTGGAAAATGTGTTTTCCAGGGAAATCAGATGGCTGTAGAATGTAGTGTGCTGGTAGTAGGAGCAAAACCAGAATCTTCTTGCTGGGTGGATATGCCCACTTTTTGGAGAAATTGTGAAAAATGTCTCACTTTATCTATACACATGTAAAGGAAATCCACAAAAACACTACTCACCCTCCTTTAATATAATCAAGAAATGAAACTTCTGTTTCCACTAGAAAAGAAAGCAAAGTAACCTAAAAGTAAAGTAAAAACAATTAGACATGAACACAGCATTATCTTACAGTTGTATCTCCTCACAAAATGGGTCCTAACACCAATATGATTAATATTAGCTAGACTTTAACATTGTGCATCACAAGGCAATTACTTCTGATGTCCATTATTTGGCTCTGTAACATCTGGGGCTGATATTTCTGGCTTCATAAGGCAAGTATGCCATTCTAGTGATTAATTCAGTGTTAGGGTCAAGCTAAGGTTTAGGTTAGGACAGTAGTGTTACTGGTTAGGATTTAGAGGGTAATTTAATGTTACATGATACAGTTAATGTTAAGGTTAAGGATTACTTTTAAGTGATAGTTTACATCAAGGACAGTCAGCCCTGGTTCACACTGAATGTGGCTTTGAAATCATGCATCTTCACTTGAAGTAGCACAATTTCAAAGCCGCAGATTAGTGCTATTTCATGTGTGGCTTGTCTGACATCTGTGCGACTTCATGCACAGATGTCAATGCAAGTTGCACATGAAACAGCCAAAAATAGTGCAGGAACTATGTTTGAAATCATGCTACTTCAAATCACACTGATTAACCAATTCCCGCCTGGCCTATAGTAAAATGATGGCCAGGCGGGACTTTCGTCAATCCGGTGGATGTCATATGACATCCTCCCGGATCACCACCGCTCTATGGCGACATCTGTCACCAGCTGTGTCCTTCGGACACAGCTTCCTTTCATGCCATCCATTGTATACAATTGTGTTGCTAGCTGTGATTGGGCACAGTGATC
Organism: Staurois parvus; assembly: GCF_062004578.1. Taxonomy (NCBI): domain Eukaryota; kingdom Metazoa; phylum Chordata; class Amphibia; order Anura; family Ranidae; genus Staurois; species Staurois parvus. Next base: position 12,894,405 of record NW_028317815.1, read on the forward strand.
TCATGGTACAGACTGGGCCAATCACAGCCCATCTGTGTCATATGATGAGCTGTGGTCAATCACAGCTAATCACAATTGAGCAAACTGAATGAATTGATTTCATTCAGTAAAATGCTTGACATTTATTGCAAGGATTCATTTTCCCAGAGTTCAAATTCAAACTGATGCATTTTCTACCCTAGATTGCTAGTCATTTAATTTAGCTAGATGTTTGGGCTATAGAACAACATGCCCAAAGAGGAACTGGAAGCTTTTAGACATGGATGTGTAGTCAGATGAAGGAAAACTTAAAACAAGCTCAATAACTCTGGTGAGGTAGCTCCCACACAGCAAGGATTTTCTTGATGGGCACCAAACAGTACTTCAAACCATAAACATACAGAAAGAAACACCAAAACCAGATGAATGAGTCGAACATCATTTTAATTGTTTGTAAAAAAAAAAAGTCTTATAAACACAGCTAACAATTTCAGAGGCAACATCATTCCTCCTTCACCAGGACTCAGCACAAGATAAAACTTGAATTAACAATGACTTCAGAGATCTATGTTAGAACCAGTATATTAGAACTTGAACTCTCCAGATGAAGGTACAACTTGACAGCAGTTGCTGAACAGCAATGTCTGGGCTAGGACAGCAAATGCCATAAGACAAATGTTAAATTGTAAAAGAGAAATTCGAGAAAAAAGATATCCCAATTAAGCATGCTACATTAAGTGGAACATTACTACTGTAATTGTTGCTAGATTTTAAGCTAATACAGAAAGGCCCACTTTCAAAAAAGAGAATGTGTAAAAAACCCTTTTTCTTCTTACGCATATGGCTTGTAACCTAGGACTAATGTTAAACCCCTATTAATCCTATATATTTTCCTTTCTGAATATTTTACACTTCTTCCATGATTATTGCAGACCAAAGTCACCTTTAACATTGTCAAGCTGTACTTTCTTTTTATGTAGGAATATCATTTCCTTAACGAATTCTAAGAAGTCCAAACTGAAGGAACTTGTATTAATGCATTATAATGACAGCCTCTCATACTGTATGTCTGGTTTAAGATACTAAATCTTTGGTAATTTGCCTTCTCATATTGTTACATAAAAATTAGAAGTGAAAATTAGGATAACAGCTTTTGTACTTTACTTTTTGGTTGCAGTCATAAAGATTTAACAATACGGATGAGTGGAGAAGTTTTTAAAGTGGAGTTTGCAGCAGATCATGCAATGTTGAGTAATATATGTTTTTTCTGCAATTTGTGCCATTTTGCTGCTACAAGTGAATTTGCCAAACTGTAAACAGAACTGCCTGCCTAAATTCCTTGGATCTATTGAGTGGATCTGACAGTTTTTCTTTACTCTTTTTTTAACAAAATACTCATATTTAGAAACAACAAAAAGCAGAAAATATATTATGCAACCAATCATGTTACTTACAGTTCCAGAATTCAGATATTTTTTCTTCTTCCCTTTTTTCTTAGGATTTATCACCTATAATATACATATTGTGAATAGAGCATACAGCAAATTATAAATATCACGTTCAAAAATAAATTTATATATTTATAAATTTCATCTTACAATAAACCATTTTCTCTGTCAAGTATATTTCATATTCATTAGAACAGTCTGTGCTTATTATTGCAGTGAAACACAGTTCAAGTGGAGTTTCTACTAAGCTTGCCTGAAGCCCTCACAATGGTAACATCTTAATTATCTACAGCTAGATAGACTAAATAATTGTTCACATACGGAAAATGCTTTCAATCTTTTCAAAAACAAGTTTAAAAGCGGATGACTAGCAATTAAAGCATAGGAAAGACATGATGTTGATTTGAATCTGCTGATACAAACATAATTTCATAGAAATGAATAATTTAGTGATGTCTGAGACTACTGCAAACTCTCATAAGCAGGATTTTCTCACCCCCTGTATCAGCTCAGGCCAAGATGCATTTTTATATAAATCTGAAGTGGGATTACAAATCAAAAATAATCTTGTTTTATAGTTGTATTGTTCTTGTAGTGTAAGAAAATGTAGTAGTCACAGTATTGGCTGAAGTCTTAATATTTAACTGGTCAGAAATCTGAAGATTTTTATGTATTCTGAAATTATTAACCTTGGGCACTTGGATCTAATATACAAGGACAATAGTTATTGTTCAGTTGCTTGAAACTGTTGTCCAGGTGTATAGTCTTGGGGTATAGTCTTGTATTAAATAATACACTGAAAACATACTTTTACGCTTTCTGCACTTAGTGTATAAAGAGTCCAATGGCAGCTTTGTTTGCTTTCTTCCCTTGTTTTAATAATTTGGTGGTGGGCTAGGATGGAGAAGTATCGTAATGCAGGATGCCAATTTATTAAGGTGGGCTTTAAAGTCTGCAGAAAGCTGTTTTGCATATGAGAAAAAGTCATTAACTTTTTCTAAAGTTTTAAAACTTGCTAACATTCCTGGATTAATGTATTTAAAAATATAGTATTCCACCAAACTCCATGTAGACTTTTTGGAAAGAATCCTGAACTTGCCTGTCTTTGTAATGGCATTCTTTCTACATAACACTTTTTGTAAAAAAAAATAGATGTGACCTCTATCCCCAAATAATTAATTAAATACAACTTGCCTCATAGACATTGAACTGTGACTGTCCTCTAGAAAGCTCCCGATAACTTGTAGTGAATTCACCAATGTAATCATGGCTGTAAAATAAACACATTGGACAAAAGGAAGAGTATTCAAGATTAATCAACAAAGGAATAGCAACAGAAGCTGGTTTTGCATAGCTCAATTTTTCTGCCTACACATTTGTCTTCGGCATGAGGTCTCAGCTATGAAAGGCATTCCTCTATTGTCTACTACCAAGCATCCAGCCAGCCAGTGACTGCCCAGCTAGATGAAGGTGGGATCTTGTGCTTTAGTCAACATTCACAGTAAATCGGAATAATTTTAGGGCCATTTACACAAGAGAGAGAACAATAAATATATTTCATATATTCAATGTGCATACCATATACTTTATATATAATTCAGTTTTTTCAATTCAGTTTTTTTCTTTATTCAAAGATCAAGAACATGCAGGAAACGAGTGAAGAGAGTCCAAACTCAAGCTTGGATTACCTTTTTCAGTGAAAGTACTGTAAGCCAATAAATTATGCTAGGCAACTAACAATTTAGAAGAGGTCTGCATTTGCAGCCTACTAATATCTCTATACAGGTTTCCTCCAAAACTCTGTTACTGGTATGGCTAAAAAGAGTTGAATTGTTCACCTTTTGTAGTGAAACTGTCCCTCTAAGCTCTCATCAGTGCTGGTAACATGACCAAAAGTCTAGGTTTCTAGTCATAAGATCTTTTCTAAGCAGAAAAAACAGTCAATCTGCACTGATTTTGTGCCTTCATCCATGATAAAGTTGCCAAATGCCTAAGTATAAGTAGCATTAGAGAAAGCATAAAGTAGTATATTCTCAAAGAATATATTTTTTCCCCTCTGTGTCTCTTTATTTATCCATCCAGGATGGATTAACATAATGCAAGTCTGGGTTAGAGTACAAACACGTTAATCACAACTTGATTTGCATTCATTAAAGAGGAACTTCATTTCCCATGGCCATGGCTCTGCCTTTCTCCTATAGCGCTGCCAAACTTGAGTGTCAAGAGTGTGCACAGATGCTTTGGGCCCTGAGCAGTGCCCATGCATGCACAGAAAAAGAGGTTCAGACCTTCTTGACTGTGTCACTTCTTGTATGCATGCACAAATTTGCTGAGGTTCTCTGCCGGGTCTTAAAGCCTGGAAGAGCCCTTCAGCACATCTGAACAAGCATGCACAACATCGTTCTTGCCTAGACAACCAAAAAATTTAGCAGTAAAAAAAACCCAAAAATGGAAGAGAAGAAGGAGAATGGAGCCTTGTACGTGCAGCTTGCCTTTCAAGGTTATGATCTGCTTTAATAAATTCAACTATATACAGCGATTTAACGGTAAATCCTAATTATGTTCACATTATTATGTTATATTCTATTTGATCAGGTAATGCAAATGTACCCTGATAGAAAAGTCAGCAGGTAAGCGACAGCAATAAATTATTTGCTGAATAAAAAATTGTTCTGGAATAAGCCAAGCATAGGTTGCACATCGTTCTACATCATTCAAAAAAGAATTGTATTTTTTAGTTTCATTCAAACTATTAAAATTAAAACTAACAATAAAAATATGAGAGTATGCCACTGCTAGTTTCTTGTCTGTCATGCTGATGCTCTGGCTTCAATATTTTCAATCACTGACCCTGAACAAGTATACAAGGATCTTTGACTTTTCCACAACTTTCCTGACCTGCACATGAAGTTGGTGGTTTAACATACTAGCATCTTCAGAAAGTCAGCAACTATAGCAACCATACAATATTTCTATCTTGGTAAATTTCATTTACAGAGACACTGCCTTCATAAATGATCTTTGCTTTAGATATTACACAGGATCTAGCAGACTGCACACTGCCTGTCTCTTTAACAGAAATATTGCTAGAAGAAGCAACACTTAAGATGACATATCCACTCATCAGCTGTCAGTAGTCCTATCAGCACTTATGCATAGTAACACAGGAACACATGCTGTTGTAGTCTAAAGCTGGCCACATGCAGAGGTGTTTTACTATTCATCTGAAAATAATGAGGCTTTTCAAACATCCCTTTTACTGAGAACAATCATCTTCTGCTTAGTGGAGTTCATAAAAGCAGCTCCGGAACATATATCCAGGAAAGACCTAACTGCCCTGATGCTAAAGTGGCAAAATTATAGGAGGGCAGTGACCTTTCAACTGTTTTTTTTTTTTTATTTTGTTTTATTTTTTTTGTCCACCCAAACTAATATGTAAGCCTTTAATGGAAGTTGTAGAGTTAACACAGACCCAAAGTGCCCCTAAACATGCCCTTTTTAAAATAATAGTCTAACCTTTTGCTGTCTGTTTAAAATTTAAATATACTTACCTACAACTGCTCTAGGCTTAGCCAAGCTGTGATTAGTAGAACAGAGCCACTACTAAAGGGTACCATGGTGCTGTTAAAAAGTATAAGGCCTCATGCACACAGCACCCTATAAAAACACTAGTAGAGTTAGCTGTAGAAAACCATGTTAAAAACATGGGTTTTGCAGTGTTTTTGCATACTCGTTTTGCTGCATTAAGTGTTTTTAGCAAAAAAAAAAACCCATCACTTTGCAATTTGAATCCCTCAAAAGTCAATGTTTTTTCACCATTTTGAGAGCTGTTTCCTCTGTGTGGAGCACAGTTATGCAGTTGGCCATAGCTGCTTACGTGAGCTACATGTAGATAAAACATTTTCATCTTTTTGTCTATGGGGAGCCAAATTATGTAGTTGGCCATGCTAACTGCATATGTGAGCTATGCTCAGAATAAAAAATGTTCATGTTTCATCTACGTGGAGCACAAATATGTAGTTGGCCATGCTAACTGCATATGTCAGCTACACACAAGAGTAAAAAATGTTCATGTTTCATTTATGGGAAGCCAAAAATATGCAGTTGTCCATGCTAACTGCAAATGTGAGCTACATGTGGAGGAAAAAACTTTCATGTTTTGTCAAGGTGGACCACACCTATGGAGTTGGCCATGCTAACTGCATACCTGAGCTACATACAGAGTAAAAAATGTTCATGTTTGATCTACGGGGAGACAAAATATGCAGCTGGCCATCATAACTGCATATGTGAGCTACACGTAGATAAAAACATTTTCATGTTTCACCTGCGTGGAGATACACAACATATGTTAGACAATGAAAGCAAGAGCAGCACACCACACTGGGAAATGTAGGAATTTACTGTGTAATGAAAATTGCTGAAGTCCATTGCTTAAAAAATGCTTGAGGCTCAAAAATGCACCTAGCCATGTTTTGCCATGTTTAGCCACATTTAACAGTGTTAGAGTGTTTTTACAGCTGACAAACTCCTCTTCAAACGCAGTAGTTCTGGGTTTTTTTCCAACCTGACAACATCCCTGCCAAAAAACATTGATAAAAGCCTATGTGTGCATGGACACATAGGATAACATGCTGGGGAGTTTACTGGCTGCATGAGGTATTAAGAGATCTGGCAGAGCCACTGTTTGTTCCACAATGACTACATGATTGCCACTAGCTGTGTGCATTCTGGAACCTAAAGATGACCTGAGCCTTAAATGATGGTAGATGAATGTATAAAAATGTTTAACAACCTGAGGTTAGAGAAGCATAGTTATAAAAAATGATGATGTGCAGTGGGTTTAGGTTTGTGTTATACTTACTGTTGATTCTCTTGGGGTGTGTTTTTTACTACCTTAGTGTTATTTCTCCTGAGGATCCCAATGTAAAGGGATCTTACCACTTCCCCCTGGATGGACATCATGGGGTTTATTTACTAAAGCTGGAGAGTCCAAAATCAGACTCCCTTCTGCATAGAAACCAATCAGCTTCCAGGTTTCATTGCCAAAGCTTCACTGAACAAGCTGAGGTTAGAAGCTGATTGGTTTCTATGCAGAAGGGAGTCTGATTTTGGACTCTCCAGCTTTAGTAAATAAACCCCCATATGCCAGCCTGGGGCATAAGTGGTTGTACCGGGATGATGCCTGTACTTGAGTTGTCAAGAATGGATACCTGCAATATTTAGAAGGGGTCCTACTACACACTATTTTATTACAATTTGAACAATGTAACAAAAGGATTGGAAATCTCCAGTGGTGGCTAGAAATACCCCAAAAGTAAAGGTAAGTGTGAATAGCACCAGCATTTATTGCACAGAGATCTTACTACTCAAGTCCTCAAATGATATGGGATGCCAATTATTTAATTATATGTGACTCCACTGGTAGCTCAAATATAAATTTAGAGTGGACTGGTCCTTTAACCTCCCTGGCGGTATTCCCGAGTGTAGCTCGGGGTAACATTTCAGTACCAAAAGCGGTAACCCCGAGCTACACTCGGGAATACCATGCGGCACTGCTCCGGCATGTGTTCTTCACTTACCTTACCCTGCGCTCCCGCGATGTGTCCCCTGCAGCGTCCCCGGCCATCTCCTCCGGCCGATGCCGGCATCCGGCTTCTGTGTCCTGTCCCTGTGACGTCGGGACGTACGGGCGCCGCCGCCGCCGGCGGCGGGAAATTTAAAAATTTTAAAAAATGTCATTTTTTTTTTTTTTCATTTTACACAGTAAAACATTGCTGTTTCAACCTATTTCACATACATATTGTCCCTAGTGCTTTGTCCTGCGCCCTGCCTGCATTTTGTCTGTTCTTTCTGCCTGGAAACTGAGAAATGTCCATGGCGTCCAAAAAGTGTCCCTTTAGGTCAAAAGCGGGTTTAGATCAGCTAGAGAACAGCGATAGTAAATCAGAACCACTTGCAGAATTGAGTGATAATGATTCGTGGGGAAATTCGTCATCAGAAACTGAAAACGATTTTGCGACTGAGCTCAGCAATGTGAGAACTTGGCGCTCTATTTCACATTTCAGTGTTTTTGGTTTGATTATATTATTGAATTAAATTTTTTATTATTTTTATATTATTTTTATGATTATTTATTAAATTATAATTTATGATTTTGTGTTTCAAATTTTATCATACCCGGGATGTTTACTAGACTCTTGTTCGGACAGATTTCAGTGAGTTTTTCCTAAAAATTACAGCCTACAATAAAAAAAATACATATTTCCATGCAAAAAAATGGTACCGCTTTCAGCACCAAAAATCTGAAATAATCATACCGCCAGGGAGGTTAAATGGTATGTACAAAATTATATAACAATGCAGAAACAATGCATGCCAGCTGCAAGTGACAGTGACTGAGAAATCTTATTCCCAGCCTAAACTTGAAATCTCTGGAAGCACAAGAAAGAAAAAAGATACAACAAATAATTCCAACAAAGCTAAATTACATAATAATACGTTTTATATACAATTAGTATTTTCCAAAACACTAAAATTATTATGGTAACATTACAACAGTACAACTACTTGAGATCCAGTGAGTTATAAGACATCAAATGTGGCTACCAAGAGCATAGAGAATGTTTCAGGATATCAGACAATAACACCCCGGTCACATTGGATGCAACTTGGCATGCAATTTGCATGCCATACGTCTTGCAAATTGTATGCCAAGTCGCACCCTATTGTCTGCAATTAGAACGATCAAATCAGTGTGGTTTTGACTTGGTTGGAGCCACACCAATTTCTAAAGTAGTACATGTACTACTTTTGGTGCGATTTGCATAGACATCTGTGTCAGATGTTGTGCAAATCGCACCTGAAATCGGCAGGTCACCCGACTTTGAAATCGTGCAACTTCACTGTAAGTCGCACAATTTCCAAGTCGGACTTGATGTTACCGGGGGGTAAATGCACTTTAATCAGATGGACCCTGTCTGGTAGATTTGTAGTGAATAGGAGAATCAGGAATGCAGAAAGCTATGTAGCAGGCAGTACATGTAAATGATAATACACATTTAACCTGATTTAATAAAAATGTTGATTTCTGCCACAATAAGTGATACATTTTGTCACAGCAGAACATGCGTTCAGTAATTCCATTTAGTGGATTTCAGTTATTTGCATGGTTCTGTAGAGAAGCAATCTTTAAAGCTTGTGTAATTTGTATTCATTCCACCAATCCAAAAGACTAATGCCAATGCCTTGCTTAGCACTTTTAGATACTTGGTAATGTCTACAAGGTGCTGCAGGAAAAGCATTTTTATTTCACAGGTACTGACTTCTGATCAGCAATTTAACCAAATATGCAAACTCTGCAGAGCCAACAGCTGTTTATTTTTTGTGTACATATTTTATGTTTCCGACTTAGATGGATAGGTTTCACTAAGATAATTCTGCAATCTATAAAAAATGCTGATGCAAACTTGTAAACAAGGGTTTAACTGTGTTGTTTTATAAAATATAATTTAATTTCCTGCTGACAGATTGATATTTTGTAGCACAGAAGGCATGCTGAAATATATGGTATGCACCATGTTTAATTACAAAAGAAAATGAAAAAACATAGTTAAAATTGTTGTAGTGTCATGACTGGTCATAAGTTTGAAATAGACCATTTAACAAAATCTACATATTTGCCAATATTTCAAAATAATAAATGTTTTCCCTACCCAATATTTATAAATGAGACAAAGGATCCCATTAAATGCTTATATCAACAAATAAACTAAAGTGGCTATTACAACACTACATTTTTACTTTAAATGTTACTCTTTAATAAAAATAGACTCCTGACAGAGTATGTACTGTATGTCTGAAATAGGCTAACATTGGAAATTTTCTTTTATTGGTGATGAGTTAAAAAAAAGTCAGAAATAACTACAGGCTAAAAAATTGAAGGAAAACTTTTAAAGCATAGGATTTCATGTTAAAAATTAGGATACCAGTTAAATATGGTCAGCTATTACAAAGCTTCCTCTAATCGGCTGAGTTGAAGTTCGTGACATAATCAGCCCACCTCTCCAACTCAGCCAATCAGATGAAGCTTTGTATTCATTCACAGAATGAAAGGTTGAGTGCTGCTTAGACAGATTCGATTTTGTTCTGGGAGTGAGAAGGAAAATTTCCATCCCACTGTTCGAACACAGCGCTGTATACTGTTGTAGCTGAGGCTACATACAGTTCACACAGCCACTGCATCTCTTAGTGAAGTAAATAGTTTGTTTGAACCAATGAGCATTATTCCACTTAGTGCAAATGTAAACTTAAAGCTATGTTAACAGTCCTATCATGATGAATTAAAGATGGAATCTCTGATGAGGTTTAAATTCGGTGATCACCCCTTCAGCATAGATCACTAAATTCCCAGGTTTTTAGTCACAGGACTGGCACAGAAGGAAACCAGATACTTATTACATCATGAAATAGTTTTAATTAAGCATTTGAATATAGGTCTGCTATTGATAAACCATTTTCTGCTACTATACCTTCCATCTCTATCCCAATCATAGACTTCTACTTTAATTGTTCTGTCAACAGAAACAAAATGAAAATGCATTACACAATGTGAAACGAATACAGTATTTGGACAATGATGATGAGTGATACAATCACAATGTAATCTTAATAAGTGAGAGTAGAAATACAACCAATTTATATGAATAATTTACCAATACAAATATCGTATATATTATACTATATCTAACACAATACATAGTTCAGAATCAAACCAATTTATAAGGATGATTTCTAGTTGTCTTGTTTTATCAAAACACAGCTAATATTCAAAAATTAAACTGCAGTGGATATAAGCCAACAAGCTACAATTTAAGTGCATGCACACATAGCTTGTCCCCTATATTTAATTTGATCACACAATATTATCTGGCCAAAAACAAAATTAAGTTTTAAAAATAAAACTGCAATGGATATAACCAAACAAGCTACCATTTGGATGCATCCCCATATAGCTTGCCCCCTAAATTTAATTTAATCACACACTATCTGGCCACACTATCTGGCCAGAAACAAGTGTACAACAAAAAAAAAGGAAAAAAAAAAAAGAAATCAGACCTCTTGTAAATTCCACAGGGATTCTTGTCCTAGAACATGGGCAAGGACTTTGCTAGGGCCACTCCTAGTGCACGCTTTTATAACCCCACCCACTCCATGAGACTCCAGTTTTATTGATAGTGTCCTAGGTGATGGACCTCTTCTTTTTTTTTTTAACCATTTCTTTTTTCTTCCGACATTTCTATCAAGATGTCACTGTTTATTGCCATAGACTTTCTAGCAGTTTCCAGATTGGTAACTCCCACTGTTCACCTTTGGGACTGTACTCAGACTCCACTGTTTGGGGCCAGCCTATAATGTATGCTTTGGGCACTGAATCCTGCTTTAGGTTCTTACCTTGGCACATTGTTGCCTGCATTATGGGAAGGCTATCTTCACGTGATTGGTCACTGGCAAAAACTTTGCTAGGGCTGCTCCTAGTGCATGCTCATACTGTATAACCCAACCCATTCCGCAAAACTTCAGTTTTTTAACAAGCAATAAGAAGTGACCACAGGAAACAGAGGGAAATGTCCTCTGTCCTGTACACCAAAATAAGGGATTTAAAGGTAAGTCAAAATCCCCTTTATCTTTATCATACAGTGCAGGACATATGGTTTGTAGTCATAGACCATGGGACTTCTCCAAGCAATAAAACTGAGGGGTGGGCAACAACACAACAAACAGAACTGCCAACAGGCCCACAAAAAACCTCTTGTAACTAAAATTTGTTACAAAGCAGCCAGTAAATCTGCCTGTTTTTTTAGATGAAAAATGGCAGATTAGATGGTAGGAAGCAGGGAGGGGCAGAGATAGAAATTCTATTTTGTACCCTTCTGAAATGACAGATTAGGATTTTTCATTTGGGGTAGGAGTACCTTTCCCTCCAATTAATTCCTTGATGAATTTATCAAGAGATTCCCCAAACAAACGTTCACCTTCAAAGGCATACGTAAGAATCACCTCTTACAGGCAGGTTCAGCAGACCAAGCTTTTAACCACAAGATCCTGAGCATTTCATCCTCAGACAGGTTAGGGGGCTTCATTTCTGATTCATTAACTCAGTTGAGGAAGAGGGAGAGGCATTGCAGTGTTTTTGGCCTGTGGAAAATGAAGGTTCTAGAAGTGCCAAGAGTTTCTGAAGAATTCAGACATAATGGCAGAAACCTGAGAGAGAGCTAGAGTCAGAGGAGGGGAATGGCATAATAAAACAATGTTCTGAGACAATGGATCAGCGATCGCCCTGAGTGGTGTTTTGAATTTCCTGTGGGACATTGGCAGAGTTTGTGTTAGTTGACCCTTTTGTCTCAGCTCTCTTGCGCCTGTGATCCACCATTGCTACAGTGAGGGGATCTCCAGTGGGGTATTCACAGAATGGATGCAGAAGGAATGGAGTTATGTGTGTCTGGAATGCAAGAGCAATTATAACCCAGGCGCTGACAGCGTTTCATGGTTATGTCTTTGTATCAGAAGGCAGCAGAAAGTGAAGCAAATGCAGTATGCATGTTTTCGACTGATATGAAGTCGAGCTAAATGAAAAAAAATCTGACAGATGAATCTCCCACTGCAACTATTGTCCTATAAACAGCAGCGGTATCTGAATGGATGCAGCTGCTGTTTGGCCAACAATTTTCAACCTAGCTCCTTTTATTTTTTTTAATTGAATGATGTTGGGCAGAAGAGGGCCAATAGGGCCACATGCTAAGAAAATTAAGTTAGGTTCATCTGAAACTGGCTGAGATGTGAACAGTGTATGGCCAACTTAACAGATTTGGAACAAAAGTGTCAGAATTTCTTATCTTTATAATTGTTCTGCTTCAGTGACTCAGACTGCATCAACATGAAAGCTTGGAAACTAGCATTCTCAAAAGGAAAGTATAGCAGAAATGTCAGCCTTCATTTCCCATGACAGTTTATCTTAAACTACTAGGCAAGATATCAGCAGTAGTGATGAGCTTGGGCATGTTCAGACTAGGAGCTGGATCCACATACTGTATGTAAGCCCGTTGGGAAGCTGTTGCCTGCAGCTGCATGTATACATAGGACATGTATATGTTCTCCTTAAGGGTGGAAAATGCCCTGGCCGTAGGTGATTTGCCAATACCAGCGACAGCTTCCTGGCAAGCTTGTACACTTGGGTTCAGGCACTGGTCTGAACATGCTCAAGCTCATCATTGATTTGAATGAGTTGGCCTACATCAGTTCATAGTACTGCTAAAGTTTTTTTTTTTTTTTTGGCAGCTACTGACATGTTCGTATCTGCATAGATTTATTCATATTCCCAGTTATCACCTGACAGAGACCAGGTGTAGTACTGAGGGAGAGGGAGGTGATATACTTGTTTTTTCTATAGCCATAGTATTTTGGGTGTTGTGACTACCTTTTTTCCCTCAAAAAGCAGGTACTGATTAAGCACTCTGCAGTGACTGCAATTCAGTACTTACCTCACCTTTGTAGCTTAAATTCAGGAACAGATTTAACTTTAAAGGAAAGATGTGATTGTTTTCCATCTATTTTCAAAGCTGAATTCAATGAATTCAGCAACTTTGTAAAAAGTGCAGGCACATCATGAGTTAAGCCCAAATATTATCTCTAATTTTTATATTCGGAGAAGAGAACCACAGAGAGTAGCTATGTCTGCCTCCTCCTCTGCTGCCCACTCACAGAAGCCTTTGGATTGAGTTCGCACAATACAAAGGCTTCTGTGACTGGGTAAGAGGAGGGGAGAGGCAGACACAGAAGCTGCACCGACTCTACACTTGAAGGAGCTGAGACCAGCTGAGTCCAGTTTTGAAGCTCCTAAAGCTTTGCTGCTGGAGCACACTAAACCTGTCAGATACAGTATAAACAATAGAGATAATCCCAAGGGGTGGCAGGCACCTCCTTGGACTTAACTCATAGAGTGCCTTTCACCTTTTACAAAGTTGCTGAATTCCTAGAATTCAGCCTTAAGTGTTATGTTCAAGAAAAAAAAATATGTCTTCTTTTTTATTTCATATTTAACAGGCATACTAGTTTCAGAAAGCTGGTTTACAACAATGTTGCGACTAGAAGAGGAGCCTATTAGGTTAAACACATAGCTCAGAGGAGGGGAAAACCTGCTTACCCCATTTAGTGCTGGGTTTACAAGCAGTACAAACATAATAACATTAAGCACCTTGTATTAAGCATTTATTTATAAAAAACAGATTATAAACTGTTGTTTTATATCCATTCTTAATTAATGGAATACCAAATTTCAATCTTCAAAAAAAAAAAAAAGAGTTGAATTTAAAGAGAAGAGTCTCAAGAAGTGTTGGTGTCAACATGTATTCAGAATCTTTGCCCCTTGCTTATATTTAGTAAATGATCTAACACTGTTCTTATTGGAATGCTCATCACAATACTAGAACTGAAAATATCAAAATACAGTCTGAAGATGTTACAAATTGATAAAAGATCAGAATGTGTCACTGTCTTACCTGTCAAAATCCCCATTGCACAAAGCTCTGACTGGAATTTTAAAAGCCTGCCAGACTGGGTTTAATGTGTTCTTCACTACTTCTGTCTTGTGGCAAATTGTAAAGCTGAAAAAAAGATAATCACTGGAATTAAAAGCCAAGTGTCAAATGCTAAAAATCCCCCTCTTAGTATAAAAACTGTGTCTAGTTAAAACCATTCAATTTTTATATATGGCGGTATACCTTGGAAATACATGAAATGATTGATATGTTGCCTTACCGTTATCTAAAATACATATTCCACAGGATCTGAAAGAGTTTATTTGAGGTCATTTTCAGGATATGCTTTATGTGAGAGTATATGAGTAAAACCAGAGCCTATATCAACCCAGCACAGAAACTGACAACTAAAAATAAACTAAAATTAATCATTGAAATGTGATTTTATTGTTAGCTGAATGTAATTCAGGATGCTTTTTATAAACCTACAGGTCTGAGTACACACCAATGTTTGTAAATTTGTATAGTACTAGACATGAGTGAACACATTTGCTGGTTTGCATCTGTCAAACTTGTACCATCCAAATGTTTGAGTAACATTTCACCTGCTATTCGCAGTACAAGCACAGAGGTTGCATTTGATCTGCCATTGCCTGCAGCTGAGGAACATTTGGAGAAGTAGGAATGGATCTTCAGACTGACAGTGTTTCAAAGAAATGCAAAACAGGTCAAATGCTGCCTGTGAACGGTCACTCACACTACATAATTAAATAAAAATCTGCAGATGTTTTTATTTATCAAAGAAAGCTTCAAACACAAGTTAAATACAGAACAACAAAGCTCATCTATACAAGCCTTAAGTCCGTTCCATTGGAACTGGAGCAGTGGAATCTCTAGGAATCCTTTTATTTACTATAATTATACTCTAAGAGATGATAATCATAGAAACGATAAAAGACAGATAGATTGTTTCTGAATGCTCTTTAGGACACCTAACCCTATTGCCAGTATTGATTGGTGTTTGTAGAGAGGGAACCGCTTTTCTACAACCTGTTCTTAAAGAAGCTATGGAAGGAAGGAAGGAAGAAAGGAAGGAAGAAAGGAAGAAAGGAAGAAAGGAAGAAAGGAAGGAAGGAAGAAAGAAAGAAAGAAAGAAAGAAAGAAAGAAAGAAAGAAAGAAAGAAAGAAAGAAAGAAAGAAAGAAGAGAAAGAAAAGAGCAGGAAACAATGGAGTGAGGGGTAAACAGATAAAAATGACAAAATGAACTGGGTGAATTTCTTAAGAAGCAGATAATTGTTTATTCACGTTTTGTGAGAATCTGTGATGCATAACTATCTTAATACAGAAATTATTTATATTTACATCTGCATAATGTAACATATGGACAAGAGGCTTTATGAAATGGAGAACCAATTACATGAGAAGGGGATATCCTATAAACATACTGAAAAAAGAGTGGTCTCGATTGGATATGGTGAATAAGAAGCACAGTGAGAATAAAATAATGGCATTTGTTACCTAATTGCATCCTTTTTTTGAAATACATCTATTCTATCATTAAAAGACATGGGACAATGAAATAAATGATCCAGGAATAGCAGAATTTACACATCTACCATTTTCATCTTACAGAAGAGGCAAGACAATTTTGAGTTATGTGGTAAGGTCTGTGGATATATGCTTGAGGAGCTCACAATACTGGCTCCTTTCCATGCTTTATTTGCATCTCATATGATCAAGGCAACATTTTTCACTCATCAACATTTGGAATACAGGGTTAAAATTAATTCAATTAGAGATAAACTAGTATAGTTGACAGTTGCACGGTATTTTGTGGCGTGCTCTCATTCAGTGTCACAACTGACATTTATGATATTAGATCACAATTTAAAAAATTGACGAGTGGGTGATAGAGACTCATTATTGAAGAAGAAGGAGGTATATTGGATTGAACAGTTATATACTATGCAATCTCTCAGGCTTATAGCGATAATAAAGGTTCAATGTTTTTTTCCATTAAAATAATACACGTCATACTTACCTGTTGCCCTGATTATTCTCTTTACAGGTCTTCCATTGGTGCTCCTGGCACAACCCCCCCCCCCACTGAGTGCCCCCATGGCAAGCTGATTCCTATGGGGGCACTCCCGATCCGGGCTGTTTTCATCTATTCTTACCCCCCCCCCCCCCCCCCTGCTGTCTGCTAACAGGTTTTGACTGACAGCCAATGGCTCCTGCTGTTCTCAGCCAAGCTTATGAGAGCCATGAGAGGTCATGGTTCAGGTAAGTATTTGGGGGGGGGGACTGCAGAGGGAGCACAAGGTAAGGGAGCATTAAGGTAAAAAACCCTTTACCTTTACAACCACTTTAATACTAATTTTGATTCCATTTATTTTATAGGGATTTTTATTTTATGTTTCTTTATGGTCTTTTGTGATTAATAATGTGTTAGTGTTTTTGTTTATTACTATTTTTTGTATAATCTAGAAATGTTTGGCTATGGATAAGAAGCTATATGTGTCTATATACATTGTTTTTTTGGAAGATCGATCTCTGAGATGATGAACTCAACTGTGCATGTGTGTTCAATGTTCAAATTAATGATCAAAAGCTGAGTATCTGGTTCCCTTGTATTCATAAACACTGAGATTGTGTGATTTCATTCAGTTTTTCTAGCCTGAGAAAGGACGTGTTGTTATAAAGCTTGCTTGATGATGGAACAGAGAATGTGATTCTGTATTTATTATGAATATTATTCACTAAATAAAAGAGAAAGAATTGTAGTGCTGCAGCCTTGACCTTTATGTATACTGTAATATACATAAAAGGGATATCCTATAAACATACTGAAAAAAAGAGTGGTCTTGATTGGATACGGTGAATAGGAAGGTAAGTCATGGTGAGAATATAACAACGGCATTTGTTACCCAATTGCATCCTTTTATTCTCACTATGACACACCTTCCTATTTAACATATCCAATTGAGACCACTCTTTTTTTCCAGTATGTTTATAGGATATCCCCTTTATGTATACTATACAAAAAGGTCAAGGCTCAGCACTACAATTCTACTACAATTGAAGGTGAATATTACCCCCCTCCCCCCTCATTACTAGTTAAAACTATCCAGTAGTATACCTTGGAAATACATGAACTGATTGGTATGAAGCCTTTACAGTTGTCATCTAAAATACATATTCACAGGATCTGGAGAAGTTTATTTTAGGTCATTTTCAAGAAGAGCACTTTATGTGAGTGTGTGTGGGTAGAACAAGAACCTATATCAACCCGGACATTACCTAACAACTGTAGAAAAGTTTTTCAGGCGCATACGACATCTACATTCCATTCAGTATTTTTAGTTCTCTATAGCGTTGTAGACATTTTTATTGTTGCATGTGATGCCCATAGGGGAATTTCTGCTCACTCTAATCTTGTGAAAACAGAACATAACATGAACAGGTATCTGACGCAGTAAAAAAAATATTATTTTACATGTTTCTTTTCTTATTAAGAGCTATCCTTTCATTTCATATCCCTGTGACTCCCTGTCAATTGAAAAGGAAGGGGAAATTTGAGCCACGAGGTAACAAACAGCAAGAAAAATCTGACAAAGGATTTAAGTATTCTCCACTCTGCTTAGAACAAAACAAATAATACTAACAAAAAGGTATTGGTTAGTGTTATGCTTTAAAGTGTTGCTAAACTCACAACAGTAAAATCAGTCTGTATATGCAGTAAAGCATGCATGTTATATTTACTGTGGAACCTAAGGGGTTAATCCTTTGCATTGTGTAAAAATGCTGTTTGATCTTGTCTTCTCTGATTTTCCTCTTCTTCCAGTGTCCCCCTCTTATCTCCTGATAACACATATCATGTGGAGATACTCTGCACATGCTCAGTTTCGTGTTTTTCTTTGTTTTTCTTTGGGAGAGTGCATGTGATCAGCACATGGCCAGTTAGCGTTGTCCAGACAGAGGTCATCCTCCTAGAACAGAAAGAAAGCTCCTCCTACAAGCTTTAACCAGTGCTTGGCTGTACACTGCTAGAAGTCACAAGACTGCACTAACTACTGATGAGAAAAGGTATTTAGCTGTTTATTTTTATTGAAATAATTGCATCTCCATGTAGTGTGTACTGTGAGAGACTAGATATATTGAATTCAGGGTCCTGGGTTTAGTAACACTTTAAGGGAGTAGTTTCCGGGGAACTCTCCTGAGCCTGACTGCACTCTCTATGAAGTCACTGGCACTGAACAAGACCAGTAGGACTGGAAACCAGACTTTTCAGACCCCACTGGATGCATGCTTATTTCCACTTTCAAAGTTTGATTCCAATTGGTAACATTATTGCAGTGATGTGCTTTACCTGTTTGCACAACTCTCCAAATCTGATGATCCCAATCCCAGAGGTCACATCCCGTTATCTTTACCACTAAAGGAAGAGTAGGGATACTAAGGAAGGCCATAGATGATGCAATTTTCTTTCCTGTACTTGGGTACAATCAGCCTGTCCATAGAGGGTTTGAATCTCGGCCGCTCCCTACTAAACAAGTCTAGATTTGGCTTAAGGAATGGTTTTGCAGTCTAAAAGCTCTTGCACACGGCCAATAGATGTGTCTTTACAGATACATCTTACTACTTGATGCCACCAAACACATTATGCATTGTAAGACACAGTCACAACCTACATATCACTCTAATGTAAACGCATGCTGGAATACACAAAGACAGCAGGACACTGCACAACATCACATTGTAATGAGCACAGTCTGCTCAGACCTGTTTTCTTGAGCAAGATGAAATGTGCTTTGACCCATTTTCCATGTGCAATACAACCTGCATTTACCACAGGGGTACCTGCAGACTGAAGAGACAAAAACATACACTCTACAAAGCATAACAGCTTTACTGGCACTGGCCAAGAAGATGCATCTATAAAGCAGGGCCAAGACAAGGGGGCAGGAGGGGCGGCTGCCCTAGGCACAGTAATTTAATCCCTTGGCGCCAGCGCCTCCTGGTCCTTTAAGGGTTTCAGAAGCCGGGAGGTGGGGTGGGGTTTAGGGTCATGTGACTGCCGGGACATGCCATCACATGATGGGGAAAGGTCCTGATCAAAAGAGGAGATCGGGACCTTTCCGTGAGTACCGGAAATGTGTGCTGGGAGCGCGCAGGGTGCACGCTTTCAGCACATATGTTTTTCTTAATTGCATGCAAATGTGCGGCCGCTCAACGTCAAGGCCCAAGCGCCGGGAGGTCGCACATTTGCGTGCGGCCGGCGCCAAGAGGTTAATGTGTGTGTGGCATGGGTAGGGGAGTGCACTGAAAACTGCACCCTACTCTAGCTTATAAACCACCTCTGCAGCACTGTCCCAGCCAACATTCACTGTGCTACCTACAGCCATGCAATCCCTGCCGGCAGTACAAAGGAATTCTATACAATGATGCCCCCTGAGGATGCAGGGGGCTGTATTGTTTGTATGTGTGAGGGGGCAGGGGGCTGTATTGTTTGTATGTGTGAAGGGGCAGGGGGCTGTATTGTTTGTATGTGTGAAGGGGTAGGGGGCTGTATTGTTTGTATGTGTGAGGGGGTAGGGGGCTGTATTGTTTGTATGTGTGAAGGGGCAGGGGGCTGTATTGTTTGTATGTGTGAAGGGGTAGGGGGCTGTATTGTTTGTATGTGTGAGGGGGTAGGGGGCTGTATGGTTTGTATGTGTGAGGGGGCAGGGTGCTGTATTGTTTGTATGTGTGAGGGGGCAGGGGGCTGTATTGTTTGTATGTGTGAGGGGGCAGGGTGCTGTATTGTTTGTATGTGTGAGGGGGCAGGGGGCTGTATTGTTTGTATGTGTGAGGGGGTAGGGGGCTGTATTGTTTGTATGTGTGAGGGGGCAGGGGGCTGTATTGTTTGTATGTGTGAGGATGCAGGGGGCTGTATTGTTTGTATGTGTGAGGGGGCAGGGGGCTGTATTGTTTGTATGTGTGAAGGGGCAGGGGGCTGTATTGTTTGTATGTGTGAAGGGGTAGGGGGCTGTATGGTTTGTATGTGTGAGGGGGCAGGGTGCTGTATTGTTTGTATGTGTGAGGGGGCAGGGGGCTGTATTGTTTGTATGTGTGAGGGGGCAGGGTGCTGTATTGTTTGTATGTGTGAGGGGGCAGGGGGCTGTATTGTTTGTATGTGTGAGGGGGCTGGGGGCTGTATTGTTTGTATGTGTGAGGGGGCAGGGGGCTGTATTGTTTGTATGTGTGAGGGGGCAGGGTGCTGTATTGTTTGTATGTGTGAGGGGGCAGGGGGCTGTATTGTTTGTATGTGTGAGGGGGCAGGGTGCTGTATTGTTTGTATGTGTGAGGGGGCTGGGGGCTGTATTGTTTGTATGTGTGAGGGGGTAGGGGCTGTATTGTTTGTATGTGTGAGGGGGTAGTATTGTTTGTGTGACAGGGGCTGCATTATATGTACCATGATGGAGCAGAGAAGGGGGGCAGCAATGTTTGCATGATGTAGAGGTGTGGAGGGTGTCAAGACAAATGGTAGGAAGGTGTGAAGACAAATGGTGGACATGAAGTCCATGGGGCAGTGAGTAGTGGATTTTAGGAGGGATTGCCTTTGGAGTGAGGATTTTGCAGGGGGGGGGAGAGGAGGAGTGTTTTGCTAGAAGAAAGAAGGGGGACGCTTTACTGGGGTAATATTTTCCTGAATGTTATCACTCTGTGCTGTGTGTGAAGTACTCCAGAGTTTTGCACTCTATATATTAGGAGTGCAGCAGTCACGAGTGTGCAACATACAGCACAGCTTACAGTGTGCAGCAGTCAGGATTACGTAACATATCATAAACATTGCGACAATCCTGTAATAATCAGTGTCCGGCTGTGGAAACATCAAAGTGGAAATGTCTGGGAGTAATGGGTGCAGAAACCAAACTGGATGCTAAAAATTTTCTGCACAGTCCTTTCAGAAAAATAGTGTTTGGAAATATTGTTCAAGCAAATAATGAGAAATTGGTTGTTAATTTAAACTGGCGCAATTAAACGGGAAACTCGTAGTTACACAGTTCCTTAGGTTGGAAAAAAACATACTACGGGGTAGATTTACTAAAACTGACGCACTCAAAATCTAGTGCAGCTGTGCATGGTAACCAGTCAGCTTCTAACTTCAGCTTTGCTCAGTTAATCTTTGGCAATACAATCTAGAAGCAGATTGGTTTCTATGCAGAGCTGCACCTGATTTTGCACTCTCCAGCTTTAGTAAATAACCCCCCTGTATGTCTATTATGTTCTAGTTTTCACACAGCTAATGTAGCCCATAGAAATGCCCTGGGCAACTGAGTCTCAAATAGGGAAAACACATTCCTACCAGATCCCACTTACAGTACATTCATTTGGATTTTTATTTCATTACTACTAGCACATGACTTTACATTGACAATCTTAACCCCTTCTCTCCTATGGGTAAAACAAATCTTAATGCCTAAGCACAATTTTGCAACTTTGACATGTGTTAGCACAACTGTACAGATCATCAGAACTACTTTGTACATCCAGGTGGATTATACCTTGCTTTTTTCAGGACAAATTGGGCTTTCATTTAGTGGTAAATAGTAAAACAGTAATGAATATGTCCCGATTGTTTTCATTATTATTGCTATCTGTCAGGGCAGGGGCCGAGGAACGGACAGGCAGGCCTAACAATGTAACGCACTGGCTTGACGACAACCACCACCCACAGACTGAAGTCCCTCAGGGCGCGGAGTCTAAGTCCCAGGCTGCCCTTCACCAGGGCCCCTGATGGTGGGGATGGACTTGACGCAGCCAGGAACCAGGTCGCGGCCCCCGAGACACCTCAGCTGCGGTAATGGCCGCCGCCAATGGCGTGTAGCTGGTGGAAGAGACAAAAGAGTAGTCAGACAGGCCGGGTCAACAACAACAGGACAAAACAGTACAGGACAGCAGACGAGAATCACAGGTCACGAGCCGGGTTCAGCAACAGAGGGTCAGATCAAAGGAGAATACAAAGAATAGTCGAGTCACAAGCCAAATCAGATACCAGGATAGTCACAAGAGTCAGAACAGAGTAATAGCAACACAAAGACACAAGACACAAGTGCAAAGAGCATGTGTGGACCACAGGCTTATATGTCATCAGCCACACCCCTCTGGGGGATGGACCTCAGAGACCTGAAGGCATAAAAGGATTCCCACCATGCACAGCAGAATCCAAGATGGACGCCAGCACATGGAGTAACAAAACCTCAGGAAAAAGGTAGGACCTTGACACTATCAAAGGAAAATTGGTGCACAATATCCACAATAGTAGATTTCTTTTTATTTTTAATTTAGCTGTATATTTCTTGCTACTACCATAATCTACCACCAAATAATTTGTGGTTATTTTTTTATCCTGCCACTAACTGACACTGATACTAATTTAAAAAAAATCCTGACCAAGAAAACGAAAATACTGATCCTGACCCTTGACCCTTACCTATGCCCCTGACCTTGACCTTTGACCCTGACCCTGACCCAAACACAAACCTTGATCTAGGTATTTTTTTAATTTATTTTATTTTTTAATTATTATTTATTTATTTTTACACACACTTTTTTTTCCTCTCTGAAAGGACAGAGAGATACAATGTATCTCCCTCCTCCACTCAGAGAGAGAAAACATGGGGGCGGGCTTCACAGTGATTGATCACTGTGATAGCCAATCAGAGGCTATCACTGCGATCACGTGACCTGGAATCGGGAGTTCCGGGTCCTGATCATTAGAAAGGGACCAAGGGCTTTAAGTGAGACTCTGGTCTCTGTGCTGGGAGTGCATGTCAGAGGGTCTATGTCAGAGGGTCTGTTTTTGACAGAAACAGCTGAAATAGCTGCTGTACTTACAGTGGAACTTTACTGTAGTCAGAAAAAGTCCTAATAGATCACTCCAGGCTGGTCCCTTTTGCAGTTATAGCTATGGAGAACTTGCTATTATTCTTGCCTAAGAATAACTGTGCCTAAAATCAGAGCCATAAGCGCAAGTCATCTGATTTACTGATTTACTGTTGCTGAAAGGGGAGAAAAGTAACAGTATTGACACTGACTGTGCAGTGGGAACACAGATTAGGGAGGGAGAAAAGAAATGCAGAACAGGTGACAGAACACATTCTACTGCCAGGGAGACACGAAAGAGTTACACTTGCAAGGATAGTGTCTTAACCACTGGTGGACTGACCATTTGGAAACTCGGGCGCTGCCCAAGGGCCCGGGGTCAGTAGGGGGCCCCATGAGATGCCCCTGGTACCTTTATCATAGGATTTTTTGAGTTTGGGCAAGGACACAGGGGCCGCATGATCCCCTATTGCCCGGGGGCCCCATGAATTGTCAGTCCGCCCCTGGTCTTAACTTATCTCCCTGATTCTCTCTCCTTTCACCCTCATGGCTTGTGAACCTTAGCACTGTAAAGCCCCATACACACAATGAGAATATCAGATGAATGATCCGTTTTTGTTTTTTTGCATGCTAGTCTCATATCGAAAGTAAAGAGGTTACTAAAAGTTACAACTGTTGTACAGAATAAAAATTCAGAAGTGATGTAATATATTTGTATTATATTTTCGGCCAAAACTGTACTGGTTAAACAAAAATCGTACGATCTGCTATCGTATGAGAAACATTTTCGTTCTTGTCCCTTCAAGTAATTTTGGGTGAAGGCTGTGTACTAGTGATCAGATTATCGTATGATCGCCTCAAAAGTGGTATTTTTGCGTACGATTTTCTGAACGTGTCTACAAGGTTTAAAGCTTCTGTCAGCCTTTGTCTCTATCTGAGCCAATATTTACAATCAAGGCTGGAAATGTACATATTTTAATTGAAGACGCTGATATATAATTTTGAGACCAAGGAGAGGGGGATAAGGTAGTGGTTGCTCTGGGCTTCAACAAAATGGCAGCTTCCAGCAAGAAGAAACAGAAACAATGCTGTAGACAATATACAGCACATGCTAAATTTTTTGTAGCATAATTATTAATGTGGAATGTATGTCCTTTTTGTTAAAAAAACATTAATTGTTATCAAATTGTTATTGGTAAAGTTCCACTTTAAGCAGCAAATTCCAGCTGTAATTTGTAGAGTTGAGAATCGCTAGCAAATACAGAGAGGGTTGCAGCAGCAGGGTGGAGGGAATGTTTATACTAAACACACCCTGTGTACTTTGCTTTGAAGTAAGTTTTTAAGTTTCTAGTTTTTTTTGGACATGTGCATTATGCCCATGGTCAACAACTGGTTAAAGAACATTTCTGGCTTTATTAGTTATTCCTAAATCCTGGCAATGCCCAGAGAGCACATCGTTTTTCAGACTCTTTGACAGGATTCTAAATTAAGATGCAGTGAAGCTTGAACACTAGCAGCACATATTAAATAACTTACCTGCCATCCTCATTGCTTCTGAAAAACACTAGAAAGGGGTCAGATTTTCCAAAAAAGTCTTTCTTGTCAAGTTTATTGGCACAAAACTGCATTAACACAGCATCCTAAAAAAATATTATTAAAACAGAATTAGACATGCACATACTAGCTTGCCTGATTTTGCTGAGCTGTAGCATTGAACCAAATAAAACATGTACATCATGTAATAGCACCTATAATTGGCTTTCCCAGTGTAAGGTTATAACAGCTAGTTAGAATGTTTAAAGTTCACTGGTCGAAATAGTCCACAGTTGGGAATTGTATTTGGTTAACTTTACTCACTTTCACCAAAAACCAAGTTATTCCCCATTGAGTGCTGCCATCTTGCCAGCTGCACAACATAGATAGTGTTAAACCATGCTGATACAGCCTGTATGTCAAAGACCACTCAGCCCTCCCTGTTACAGCCATCTGTCAGTTCTTGCTGCATACATCAGCAATGAGAGGGAGCAGGTAGAAATGGAAATGACAGCTTAGATGTTGACATTAGTCAATCATTTGGACTAAATTGGACTAAATTTGCAGTAATTATTAATAATTATAAGTTTAGCCTGCTTGGATTGGTTGAGGGGAAAAGAAACATTTAAAGTCACTGATGGAGAAGAATATGACGATGACTTTGTTTAAAGACTCGAGGAATGGAAAAGTTAACCTTAATTATAGGCTATTTCCATTTGTGAAGTCATCCTGTTTGTTGAGTTCTGCATAACATAAACTCATATTTGTAATAAAATGGTCAGTGTGAATAGAATCTAAATGAAGAGGTCTTCTGTTAAGAAAGCCAGTTGAAAACTCTCATAGAAATTATGAAAAGTACAAGCTCTGGTCATCTCACTGGTGTCTTTTCATGTGCTCCACTGAAAATGTTCCAGTTTAAATGGGGTAAACATCTAAAATTGGTCCTTTTGCTTACAATAGATCAACATTTCCATTCTTTAATTTGCACCTTCTAGGAGTAAAACAAATTGGAAGTATGAAACATCTTCATAAAATCCATAAAATTAATAAGATGTATCAAACGGTATTTTAAAAAGGGCATACCATTTTCACAGGGGCAATTTCACCTCTAGTAAGGAAAGTATTTTTTTTTTTTCAAAATTGACCGATAATAATAATTATGCAAAATCAAATGATTTCACATGTTGGTTTTAGATTTTTTTTTTTAACTTAAAAATAAATTTACTGCCTGCTTTGAACTATTCAGGGGTCTATTTATAGAGGATTTGTTGAGCATTGTGTATAGCTAATATTTGCCAGACATTTGTCTGTCTGTATTTTTTGGCATTCACTTTTAAAAAGATCTCATCCTGTGTGTAATGTTGCCGATGGGCAAATATTGTTTGCATATAAATGTGATTTTTGTTCTTTATTGGAATGTCTTTATTCTGTTTTATGGGACTGACAATGGGTGAGTCTTGTTCGAATCAAGTGGGGAAAAAGGTGTGGTGTGCAGCTCCCACTATTACCAAGCAGGAATTGACCCTATACTGCTGAGTTACCACTTTTAATAAGTGAGTTTTTCTAATGTAACTTTTACTCCTTTTTAATGAAAATTCCATCTATACTATGAAGGACTCTCTCCTGTTTAACATTTGATACTGGTTGTAGTATGTCTGGTGTGTAAGAGGAGGAGCACATACCAGACTACTTGAGGCTTACATTTCTTGAATAAAGTGCTTATTGACCTCCTTATTAAACTTCGAGGTCACATCAGTGAGGTTGGCCCATAGGGGGTCAATCCTTCACTTAGGTGGCAGAGTCAATACTCACCATTTTGAGCACAGATTGAAGCGTTTTAGTTGTACTGTATGGATTGACACCATTAGAGTTGGTGTATATGCACTGGACCACATGGATTGTGGTGGATTATATTTCTTGTATGTTATGTTATTTCTGAGATTGCTTTTTGACTTTTTTGTTATTTAATATTTTGTAGCACTGTATTTATATGTTCATGAATTCTTTCTCATCCTGGTGGTTCTGCAGTAGCTTGGGACTGAGGGTATTTATATTGCACGTAGATTAGTTATATAGCACTGTATTCATATGGTTTGTATAAGCTCCGAAAACAAATGCCATAATATACAGATAGGGAAATGTCCAGCAAACAACCATAAATAACGAGTCCTTTATGTATAGACCCCTAAGATTTACAATTAATTTAAATCTAATTTGTTTTATACACACATATATATATATATATATATATATATGTACACTTTAGGTTTCATTTCACATTTCATATTTGAAAACTAAAAATTTAGATAAATGAACAAATATTTTGGAACTGCCTTAGAAAGAAATCCTCACTTGACTGTTTGATACAAAAGAGATCCTTTTGGGTCTTTTACCTTGGGATTTTAGCTGAAAAAGGCCTCTCAAATGGAAAATGAAAAAAAATTGCAAAGAAAGTAGACAAAAAATGTCTCAAGTTATTCTCATATATTATACTGTACAGCTGCTCTGACACATCCCTCTGGAGCTGAAGCATAATAAAGCAAACTGAATTTCCCTCCAACCCAGTCATTTATCAGTAGTTCCTTCTTTCATTCATAACTTCCTAAAAATAATGTTTCTAAACATACCTTAAAAATAAATGGCACAAATAGTGGCACACTGAATACGATTTGTTGTAAATGTTTTTTTTATTTTGTTAAATCCATTAATTTAACTATATTTTTTATTGCAGTAATTCATATGACTTTAGGTGCTATTAAAGTAGTACTAAAGGCAAAACTTTTTATTTTTTAGTTTTGTAGAGCGGATTGGGATTATACTGTAGCATCTGTTAGGTCTTCATTGCTGTCTGTGTCTCTGTCAGGAAGATTCACCATCTCTATTTGACCTGTTTAATGTTTAATCGAGAATAAAAGTAAAAGAATATCCCAAACTTTGGTTTGTTGCCAGACCAGGAATAGACAGGAAGTTTTCAAATAGGAACAATAGTTCACGTGACCGTGGTGACAACCATGGATTCTCTTCCTTTGGAAGGATTTCCTCTCACTTCCTATTTTGGATATGGGGCAGACCGTGAAAGAGAAACCTCAAAGAGTATCTGTAGCCATCTTTTTTTTTTGGAAAGAGTGAAGAAAAGCAAAGTGGTCTGTCAGATTTGCTCTGGTAAGGTCTACTGGTCAGGTTCACTTTCTCTATTTGTCCTGCTGACCATTGCCTCAGGGACCAAAAATGTCACTGAAGTCAGTGCTGTTACAGGAAAAAGGATGAGGAGATGAGGGGAACATTTCTGATGAAGACACCTGTTCTAGTGAATATGTTGGAGTTTTGTTCTCACTCTTGTGCCTTGGGAACTGGAAGTGATGGCAAGTCTCCTTAATGGGACAGAGACAGCAGATGGGATGCCACTGTTCTTATATTTTCATTGGGTCTGTCGCGATCACTCAGCAAGTGTGCAGGACAGTGTTCTGGGTCCATACGTAGCCCTACCATTGGCCATGGAGGCCAATCAGAGATGATCACAAAAGGAATTACAAGTTACTTCCTTTTTCAGAGTGCGTTTAGCTTTACTAAACCTTTGTTGTTCTACTGTAAGCAAAACTGCTAGTTTCTCGCACATGCATACAAGCCTATTTATAAGGAAGTCTGCAATATACAGTATAACGTGTAATAGAATGTAAAACAATAACATTTTCTTTATTTTGCATGCTTACTTTAAATAGATTTAACATTTCACATCATTGCTACATTTTTAAAAAAGCCTTTCAGAACCTTACTAAATAAGACATAGAGCAATGTGCAAAGACAAGCTGCATATATGAACCAAACAGAATTTTCTTTATCTGATTACTCAGATCTAACTAACACAGAAGTCCAGCCTCATCTGTTTCTGTGCCAATTGCCTCTGGTATTAGGCGAAAAAATGTCTCCCTTTCCCATCCCTACTGTGTATCTCTGGGTTTTCATTAAAGGGCATTTCAGCGGGTACATTTTCAAGATCTTTTGAATGCCTAAAGTTTGCTACACACTAGTAAAAGTTTGTTAAAAATTTTTCTTTTAATGAATGTTTGTTTGATTTTTGAATCAATAGTGGGGTCAAATCGGCATTCGCTTTTTACCATAGTTCCAAGAAAAGTCAAAGGAGCAGGATGGAAAACTTTTATCCAATTAAAAATTTTTAGCAGTGTATGTGGTTTTTGTTCAGGAAAGTATATTCATCCCAAAACTGAATGTTAAAAGCAAGCAAAATGTTGAAATACTTTTGAATGGCATTCACCAAGTCCCTGAATGTGAGAATTTTTTTATGAACATTTGTTGAAAATCTACTAGTGCACGGTCAAATTAAGACAGTATTTGACATGTCCCCTGGGCATGTAATTACTAGGTCTTATGTGGTTCACACAGCCGCTATATTCAATTTAATCTGGATGGGAATGAGCTACTGCAGAGCCCACCCCTTCTGCACAATAAATTCCCACCTAGGACTCAGGAACTGCAGATTGTAAGTTGGTGTGTTGCTCTGTGGAAATTCAATGTTTCTCTCAGTGCAGTGAGTAGAACTGACATTCTGTTTTCTTTTGTATTAGGTAGTAATGTTTTCTGTATTATCCACTTTTACAGGTGGAGTAAGGAATGGGAAAGTGGTGTACAGACTGGTGTCTTTGCAGTAAAATCAGGGCTGCAATACATGTAATTTACAGTATGTGGCTTACCATCTTCTACTACTCACCTTTAGGTAAGGCTGTGTGTATTAGCTAGATAGGCATGATGTCTACTACGTGTCAATCACTGGAAACATGTGAATGAAATACAGGTTACTTACTCGGCAATTGTTCAGCTCCTCAGCAGTGACAATGATGGTTCCACAGTTCTTTCCAGGAATTCCCCTATTTAAAATGAAAAAAGGTAATGAATAAATAATTTTGTCCACCAGAATCTTAATTTTATGAATATTCACAAACCATTTACAAAGTCCTAAAATAGATCCTTAAGCTGGCCATACATTTATTGAAATTCAGCCAGTTCAGTAGGAAATGGCCAAATCTCGATCCAAATGTGGCCATTGCAGTTGAACTGAAGTTGATCTACCAATCAACTTCTGTTTAACCTTTCTGACAGACTAAAGCCGCTTGATTGTGCTGAACAAAAAAACTGAACCATGAATGGCCAACTGTAGTGTTAACTGCTTCTCATCTGGACAGGCCTGGTGGGACAAGCATAATTCTGGGAGGATGTACTCGTATGATCAAAGTAGGGGGCTACTGTACCCTGGTACCATGCGATTGCTGTGACCAATCACAGCAATCACATGTCCACTTGTAAACAATGGCTTTCATTCATGATTTGTCACAGTGACCACAGGGTACAGGGTCAATCACAGTGGCCCTGTACCATGTAATAGCCATGGCCAATCACAGCAATCATAGAAATTAACAATGGTATCATGAATGGATGCCAAACACAGATAGAAGTGATAACTTATACTGTGATGAAAAATTGGCAAACAAATTGTTTAAAATTTGTAAAAAGAAGTATAAAAAAACAAACAAACAGCCTTACATACTGTCACCAGTGCAAGTGCAGTGTCACTATGATGACATTGTACTGCTGTGGCGGTGATCATGTACAATGGCTAGTCTGATATCACCGTAGGTCAGTGCCGCCAGCCATTGTCTCTAATCACCACCACAGCAGTACAATGACACCAGACCAGTGTGTCTAATCCCTGTTGTCCACTCACATTGTCCCTGATCACCACTGCACCAGTCACAGAGTCCCTAATCACTGGCACACCAGTCCCAGAGTCCCTGATCACCGCCACACCAGTCATATTGTCCATAATCACTGCCACACCAGTTTTGAGTGTCCTTGATCACCAACACACTATTTATACTGTGACTGATCAGTGCCACACCAATCCCAGTGTCAACACACCAGTGTAAGCCAGCAAGAATGTTACTGATCCCCACCACACCAATGCAGTGTTGTCTCTGCCTGCCACCTGTACTAACCTTGGTTTGTTTATTTACCACATTTCTGCCTGTTGCCTAGACCAATACTTTGCCTGTTTGCTAACCATGTCTCTGTCCATGGCCCGAACTGAGCCATCTGCATGTCCTACTGATTATATTTCTGAGAGACACCAATCCCAGCCATCCCCTGTGGACAGTTGCACTCCTGAAACCACAGGAACTCTTATGTTCTTTCTTTCTTTAGCCTCCCATACTTCCTTCCTGGCCACTGAGCATGGCATTCTAGGGGTCCACCATGTGCCAGTAGGCTAGGCTTGCTTGATTTGTAGGAACTGGAACTGTTGTAAATGACACTACATTAAGCTGTATATTCCCTGATCACCATTACAGTACTTTGGTTTTGATACAATTGGTTGATTTGTGTGATACACAAGATACAATGCCCAGTATATAATCAGTCCAAAAAGTAATAAAGTCCCACATATGTGGTAGTGCCATACTCAGGAGGAGAAGCAGTATGTGTTTTAGGTTGTAATTTTAAGCATGTCCATGCTATGTGTGAGAAATATCTTATACAATTGACAACTGTAAAAATTTTCATTTTCTTTCTGCATTTTTCAAAAACTTGTGACAAAAAAACAAAGATGTCAAAAGACTCTGTACACCTCTTAGAAAATACCATGGGGTGTTGCTTTACAAAATGTGGTAATTTTGTGGGTGTTTCTACTGTCCTGGTGCTCCAGGGCCTCCAAAAATTTAATAGGTGGTCAGGAAATTACATGCATATTTTATGCCCTTGAACACCTGAAGGTGTTTTTTCGGTTTTGGGCCTCTCAATCTGGCTAGACTTTGAAAAACGTGTTTCCTGCATTTTCTAAAAAATGGGTGTCAAAAAAAGGAGATTTTCAAAAGACTCATTATACCCTTCAGAAATCACATTGGAATGTTTGCTTTCCAAAATGGGGTCAATTTGTGGATGTTTCAACTGTTCTGATGTTCCAGGGCCTCTAAAATGTGATAGATCAGGTATGTGATAGTCAGGAAATTAGATGTCTAATTTATGCTCCTTGGATTTTAGGCTCCTCTATGCATCTAGGCTGTAAGAAAGTCTCACACATTTGTTATCCCAATATTTGGGAAGCATTGAAGAATGTGTTTTGGGGTGCATTTATAAGCAAGCCTATGCTGTGTGTGAGAAAAAGATGTTAAAATTACAACTTGAAAATAAATTTATTTAGATTCCAAATGAAAAAAAAAATGACAAAAAAAAAATTACAACTTCAAAAAACTCACCATGCCTCTTACTCAGTACTCTGGACTGTCTACTTTCCAAAAAGGGGTCATTTGGACCCCTGGATTAAGTATTTGTACTGTTCTGGCATTTTAGGCGAAATGAGACAGGCAGTCAGTACATCAGAACTGATTAATTTTCCAATGTAACTACCATGGTTTGTATAACCTATAATTTTCACAGACTAAGTTATATACACTGATTTGGGCTATTTTTACCAAATAAATGTAGCATAATATATTTTGATCTAAATTTATGAAGAAAGATTATTTATTTAGAATCTTTTATAACAGAAACTATGAAAAACATGTTTTTTCAAACTTCTAAGTATTTTTTTCACTCATATGGCAAAAAATAAAAAACAACTAGTGGTAATTAAACACCACCAAAAGAAAGTTCTAGCTGTCTTAAAAAAAATGATAAAAATGTCATATGGTTCCAGTGTTACATGTCTAAATAATTGTCATTCAAAAGTGTAACAGTGCTGAAAGCTGAAAAATGGCAGGGAGGTGAGGTGGTTAAAAAGAAAAATTGCTGGCCAGAAGCCTTTCATAGATCTCTTCTGCAATAAATGCTTCCTACCCATCAATGTTTCTCCTGAATGCACAATGAGCCATTACAGACATATTGAACTTAAAATATTTTTCTATGCTAAATACATTCAACTTAACATTCCATGTTTACCTATCTGTTCCCATTTGAGCAGTAAGAGGTATTTGACAGTCAATAATGCAGAACATGTGTAGTTTAAATGATACCCTTTACTGGCTATTAGCCATCAAGATGCCAAATTCAAGCTTTATACTATTCCTTTAGTATCTAAGGTATCCCAAAAACGTGCATCTTTGATAACCTACATTAGTCAATAAAGAGTCAGTAAAGGGTCTCACTTAAAGCATAACTTCAGGCAAAATGTATGTACAGAATATGCTACCTCCAGGATCGCTGCCCTGTTTTTTATTTTTTAATTAAAGTTTCCTTTATGCTGGATAGTATAGCTTTTGCGATACTTTTGGCGCTGTGTCTATAAGAGCTATGGCTCTTGTACACAAAAGCTGTAATACTGTTTATCTGCAGGGGTGAATAAACAACAACCTCTGCGCATGAGAGTAACATCTCTCACAGTTAAAATACCAAAAGTATAGTGAAATCTATACTATTCAGTATCAATGAAACTGCATAATAAAAAAGATTGCAATGATGTAGGATGAGGAGGCAATGAACACCTCATGGGAATTATTTGTTACATGGCACATTTTACTAAAACTATTTTGCATGGAGTTCTGCTTTAACCACTTCAGTACCGGGCACTTATACCCCCTTCCCGCCCAGGCCAATTTTCAGCTTTCAGCACTGTCGCACTTTGAATGACAATTGTGTGGTCATGCAACACTGCACCAATATGACATTTTTATAATTTTTTGCACATAAATAGAGCTTTCTTTTTTTTGTGGTATTTAATCACCACTGAGTTTTTTTTATTTTTTGCTAAATACAACAAAAAACACCTGACACTTTTGAAAAGAAAATGCACTTTTCTTCGTTTCTGTTATATTTTATTTATATTTTGCAAATAAATAACATTTCTTCATAAATTTAGGTCAAAATGTATTCTTCTACATTTTTTTATTGATAATAATAATAATAATTGAATCTGTATTTTTTTTTTTTTATAAAATGTTTTTTTTTTTACTATTTTATTTTTCAGCACACTGCGACCTTTTGTCGTGATTAGCTGTGATTGGGCAAAGCTGATCACATGATACAGATACATAATTGTATACAATGGAAGGCATGGCAGGAAGCCATCCATTGTACACAACTGACATGTGATCTGCTGTGATTGGTCACAGAGGTCACATGACACTGGCAACTGGCCGGTGTAGTGATATGTCGGCTGTGTCCCGTGACAGATCACGCCACTGGACGGTCACGCGGCCACGTGAGCGGCTCATTTTGACAGGACATCATATGACGCCCAGTCACAATGGTGAGTGGCCCACCCACCTGTCAATATGCTATAGGCTGGGTGGGAACGTGTTAAACTCCAAACTTTCAATTTGACAATTAAACAAGCTCACTCCTGCAGCATTTTCAAAGAAACTCTAATATTTAGGGACTTACAATCTCAGACTGAAAGTTTATTAAATTCCTATTAAACATTTAAAATGCAAAAACATCTTTTTTAATAACAGCATCACAGATGGTAAGCAGTGACATATAATATGGTGACAATTTGGCATCGCTGCTGAAAGTTGTAAATATAGTTTTATATTTTTGATATTCATACTATCTTTACTGGTACCTGTAAAAATGACAATAGTGGTTGCAGTGAGATCTATTTTGAGTCAGCACTTGTCATTTGGAAATGTAGACAACAGGAAAAAAAAATGCCTTTCTATGGCAAAATGGTAAATGACAGATACAGCACTAAGCAGTGACCTGGAAATGATTTTCTTGAAAGATGGATTACCATAGAATGTACTCCTATTCCACTAAATGTTTTGATGAAAAGATAAAGTCACATACACACTTATACTGCTTTTATGAAGGAATAAACACCTAGCCTAGGAATAAACACATATACCTCCCTAAAGTGCCTATTGCAAATACTTTACTCCAAATAATTAAATCTCTATTTAAATATATTACATCATTAATGTATTATAGTTATATAGTTCCTTACACTTGGCCTTGGTCCAAACAAGAAGAAACCTTTTCAGTAGCTCTATTTTCTTTGCGTGCAAAAAAACTGCAAAATCTAAAAATGAAATCTTATTGTTGTAAAATGACAATGGAACAGAGAATAATTTATTCTATATGCATAATGATTTATAGAGTAGTATGGATACTGTTAAGTACTGCAAAAATTGTCAATAGTGAACGTAACTAAAGCATAGACGAGCTTGTACTATGCAGCTTCTTCTACTGGAGCTATGTAAAGGAAGCAAAATATTTGAATGACTCCATCAGAGTTAAATTCCTCTTTTAGAGTCTGACAGGGAGTGCTACAGCACCGAGTTATGCTCCTTAATGCAGTACTGAGATCCACAGAATAATTATAACCAAGGAATTATATTTGGTGAAAGGAGAAAGATATGATGAAAGGCTCTCTTAAGTGTTTTGGTAACTGTGATGGCAGCAATATGTATATATAGCAAGCGTGACCAAGAAGGTAATTGATGTGAATGGTTCTATAGAACAGTGTTAATTTTGTTGACAAAAATATTTTTATCATAGTTTTCAGCAGGTCCATGTTTTCAGTGACAAAAACTAAATGAAAATAAAATTCAGTTTCCATTCAGATGACCAAAATATGTCTAAAGCTAAAATGGCCTTTTAGACAAATAACATCAAAATTAACAGTGGTCAAAAAAATATGCTTGTTTGTTTATGAAACTTATTCATAAAGTTGTTTTCATATACTTGTTTTCATTATTAACAAAGAACTATTAAAGTTTTTATATTCAGGTAATATGTGCAATTGCATTCCAGCCAATAGAGTTTACAATTTTTTATATTTTAAAGTTGCACTTCTGTTTGTCAAAAAGTAATATTTTTGTTTGTTTAAGATACTGGAGATTTTAGTTGACTAAAATATAATTAAACTAAAAGAATTCAGTTGGCTAAAATATGACTAAAACTAAAATGGCATTTTAGCCAAAAGACTATGGAGTTGATATACTAAAACTAGAGAGTGAAAAATCTGCTGCAGCTCTGCAGAGAAACCAATCAGCTTCCAGGTTTTTATGGTCAAAGCTTAATTAAATAAGCTGAAGTTAGAAGTTGATTGGCTACCATGCACAGCTGCACCAAATGTTGCACTATCCAATTTTAGTAAATCAACCCCATGACTAAAAGTAAGTCCAAATTTGATGTAAAAATTAACACTGCTTTAGGATTAACCTAAAGTAAATAATATAAAATGCAGTAATACAACTACATACATAATAACTGCCATTCTTTAGAATTGTGACATCTACAGTAATGGCCAAAAAATTTTGGCACCCCTGCATTTTTGTCACCACTTCGCCAAGAAAATTGTTGAAATTACAAATGTTTAGGCATTCACATGTTTTTTTTTCTTTTGTTTGTATTGGTATGACACAAAAAAGCAGAGAAACAAAAGCCAAATCTGACACATTCCATGCAAAACACCAAAAATGGACTGGACAAAATTATTGGCACCCTCAATTTAACTAGCTGCCGACCGCAGATAGCCGAATGATGGCTGCACTGCGGCCGGCCAGTTCTGAGTGGACGTCATATGACGTCCTCCCAGAACGCGCTCTCCTGCGTGCCCCAGGGGGCGCGCACCCGGCGATCTCCGTGATCGCTGTGTCCTACGGACACGTGATCAGCGGTGTCCAATGACACGCTGATCAGAGGGAAATGCAAGTGCCGGTTCTCGGCTGCACTTTCCTCACGCTGTCAGATCGTGAGGAAAGTACTGCCGAGAACCGGCAGTTGTCAGAGTGGGGATCGGCACCGATCATCAGGGCACTGATGATCAGTGCCCTGATGATCGGTGCCCAGCAGTGCCACCCGCAAGTTCCGCCCACCTGTGCCCAGCAGTGCGCCCACTAGCTCCGCCCACCTGTGCCCAGCAGATCACCCACCTGTGCCCAGCAGTGCACCCACCTGTGCCCAGCAGTGCACCCACCTGTGTCACTCTGCAGTGCCACCTACCTGTGCCCAGAAGTGCCACCTACCTGTGCCCAGCAGTGCCACCCACCTGTGCCCACCCACCTGTGCCCACCAGTGCCACCCACCTGTGCCCACCCACCAGTGCTGCCCACCAGTGCCGCCCACCAGTGCAGCCCAGCAGTGCTGCCAGTCAGTGCCACCAGTCAGTGCCCAGGGGTTGTGCCAGTCAGTGCCGCCAGTCAGTGCCCAGCAGTGATACCAGTCAGTGCCGTCTATCAGTACCCATCATCAGTGTCACCTATCAGTGCCGCCTATCAGTGCTGCATATTAGTGCCGCCTATCCGTGACACCTCATTAGTGCTGTCTATCAGTGCCGCCTATCCGTGCCACCTCATTAGTACTGCCTATTAGTGCCCTTTAGTGCTGCCTATCAGTGCCCATCAGTGCTGCCTCATCAACGCACATCAGTGAAGGAGAAAAAATACCTGTTTGAAAAATTTTATAATAGAAACAAAGAAACTTTTTTTTTTTTAATTTTTTGCTCTTTTTTTATTTATAGCGCAAAAAGTAAAGCGCCCAGTGGCGATTAAATACCACCAAAAGAAAGCTCTATTTGTGAGAAAAAAATGATCAAAATTTCATATGGGTACAATGTTGCATGACCGCGCAATTGTCAATCAAATTGCAGCAGCGCTGAAAGCTGAAAATTGGCCTGGTAAATAAGGGGGTACAAGTGCCTGGTAGGCAAGTGGTTAATATTTGATAGCACACCCCTTAGAAAAAATAACTGATATCAATCACTTCCTGTAACCATCAATGAGTTTCTTACACAACTCTACTGGAATTTTGGACCACTCTTCTTTCGCCAACTGCTCCAGGTCTCACAGATTGGAAGAGTGCTTTTTCCCAACTGCTATTTTAAGATCGCTCCACAGGTGCTCTATGGTATTGAGATCTGCACTCATTGCTGGCCAGTTCAATACTCTGCGGCGCTTTGCCTGAAACCATTTCTTGGTTCTATTTGACATGTGCTTTGGGTCATTGTCCTATGACCTTTGACAGAGACCCAACTTTCTGACATTGGGCTCTACGTTGCACCCCAGAATGTTTCTGTAGTCTTCAGATTTCATAATGCCATGCACACGGACAAGACATTCAATCCCTGAAGCAGCAAAACAACCCGAAATCATCAGTGAAACCCATCATGTTTGACTATAGGGACTGTATTCTTTTCTTTCAAGGCCTGATTGCTGTTTCTGAAAGCAGTCGAATGATGGGCTGTACCAAAAATTCTGTAATTCTGTTTCCTCTGTCCACAGCACATTCTCCCAAAATGATTTTGGCTTACGCAAGCATCCCTTTGAATTCATATGCCAACATATAGTGTGAGCTGACACAGTTGTACTCTGTGCCTGAAGGTCCAGGGAGATTAGCCACAGTGCCATGGGCTGCACATTTCTTGGCAATGTTGCGCAAAGTAGACAAAGGAACATTAAGATCTCTGGAGATGGACTTGTAAGCTTAAGATTGTCCATGCTTTTCCAAAAATTTTGTTTTCAAATCCTCAATTAATTCTCTGCTGCTCTTTCTGTTCTCCATGCTCCATGTGGCACACAGAGACACACAGCAGAAAGGTTCAGTCAATTTTTCATCATTTTAGCTGGTTGCTGGTGTGATTTCTTTATTGTCAGCACCTGCTTATTGATACAGGTGAGTTTAATTACAAATTGCAGGAGCATCACAAACTTGGAATGCTATTATTTCTTACAATTTAATAATAATAATAATAATTTTGTCCAGTTCATTTTGAGTTGTGTGTGGAGTGTGTCAGATTTGGCTTTTGGTTTCTCCACTTTTTTGTGTTATACCAATACAAACAAAGGAAATAAATAGAGATGAGCGAATCGAACATGACGAAGTGGAATTTGTTCCGTAGATTTGGAAAAATTCTATTCGCGACGAATCCGAAGATTAGCAAACTTCGGATGCACGAATCTAATTTTCCCAAAAATGGCGGCGACATGTGTGGCCACGGAGAAAATGGACAGAGAAGATGGGGCGGGGATCTCTGGGAAGGAGCACAGACAAGGCGCGCTGACCCATAATGCATTCATGACATGTGATCGCATTAGCCAATCAGCAGCCAGCCAGCACTATAAATCGCGGCCATCTTAGAATTCTCCATTAGCCTCCGGTCATTCAAGAGAGACAGACCTGTCTGTATTAAGGGACAGAGTTAGGGCCACAGAGACTTTAGGGCCACAGAATCGTTACTCAGGGACACAGAATCGTTAGTCAGGGACACAGAATCGTTACTCGGGGACACAGAATCGTTACTTAGGGCCACAGCTATCAAAGAATCAAAAATTTAAAGTGACATACACCCTTTTTTTTTTGGTGGCTGTCGTGCACAGTTGGTGCTGCAGTTTGCCGATTGTGCAAAATAAACTGACTTTCTGCTTCTCAACCACTATTGTACGTTCAAAGAGTTAGATCCATTTACACGCCGGGTGGCGGTAATATTTTTTGGGTGATTAGTGCATTCCAGTGACATAAACGTACAGTTTCCAGCCAACGGCAAGCTGCAATTGACCGATTGTGCTAAATAAACTGACTTTCTGCTTCACAACCACTATTGTACGTTCAAAGAGTTAGATCCATTTACACGCCGGGTGGCGGTAATATTTTTTGGGTGATTAGTGCATTCCAGTGACATAAACGTACAGTTTCCAGCCAACGGCAAGCTGCAATTGACCGACTGTGCTAAATAAACTGACTTTCTGCTTCACAACCACTATTGTACGTTCAAAGAGTTAAATCCATTTACACGCCGGCTGGCGGTAATATTTTTTGGGTGATTAGTGCATTCCAGTGACATAAACGTAGTTTCCAGCCAACGGCAAGCTGCAATTGACCGATTGTGTACAATAAACTGACTTTCTGCTTCACAACCACTATTGTACGTTCAAAGAGTTAAATCCATTTACACGCCGGCTGGCGGTAATATTTTTTGGGTGATTAGTGCATTCCAGTGACACAAACGTACAGTTTCCAGCCAACGGCAAGCTGCAATTGACCGATTGTGCTAAATAAACTGACTTTCTGCTTCACAACCACTATTGTACGTTCAAAGAGTTAGATCCATTTACACGCTGGGTGGCGGTAATATTTTTTGGGTGATTAGTGCATTCCAGTGACATAAACGTACAGTTTCCAGCCAACGGCAAGCTGCAATTGACCGATTGTGCTAAATAAACTGACTTTCTGCTTCACAACCACTATTGTACGTTCAAAGAGTTAAATCCATTTACACGCCGGCTGGCGGTAATATTTTTTGGGTGATTAGTGCATTCCAGTGACATAAACGTACAGTTTACAGCCAACGGCAAGCTGCAATTGACCGATTGTGCTAAATAAACTGACTTTCTGCTTCACAACCACTATTGTACGTTCAAAGAGTTAAATCCATTTACACGCCGGCTGGCAGTAATATTTTTTGGGTGATTAGTGCATTCCAGTGACAGAAACGTACAGTTTCCAGCCAACGGCAAGCTGCAATTGACCGATTGTGTACAATAAACGGACTTTCTGCTTCACAACCACTATTGTACGTTCAAAGAGTTAAATCCATTTACACGCCGGCTGGCGGTAATATTTTTTGGGTGATTAGTGCATTCCAGTGACATAAACGTACAGTTTACAGCCAACGGCAAGCTGCAATTGACCGATTGTGTACAATAAACTGACTTTCTGCTTCACAACCACTATTGTACGTTCAAAGAGTTAAATCCATTTACACGCCGGCTGGCGGTAATATTTTTTGGGTGATTAGTGCATTCCAGTGACCTAAACGTACAGTTTCCAGCCAACGGCAAGCTGCAATTGACCGATTGTGCTAAATAAACTGACTTTCTGCTTCACAACCACTATTGTACGTTCAAAGAGTTAAATCCATATACACGCCGGGTGGCGGTAATATTTTTTGGGTGATTAGTGCATTCCAGTGACATAAACGTACAGTTTCCATCCAACGGCAAGCTGCAATTGACCGATTGTGCTAAATAAACTGACTTTCTGCTTCACAACCACTATTGTACGTTCAAAGAGTTAAATCCATATACACGCCGGGTGGCGGTAATATTTTTTGGGTGATTAGTGCATTCCAGTGACATAAACGTACAGTTTCCAGCCAACGGCAAGCTGCAATTGACTGATTGTGCTAAA
This sequence comes from Staurois parvus, assembly GCF_062004578.1. Classification (NCBI taxonomy): domain Eukaryota; kingdom Metazoa; phylum Chordata; class Amphibia; order Anura; family Ranidae; genus Staurois; species Staurois parvus. Next base: position 12,934,901 of record NW_028317815.1, read on the forward strand.
TAAACTGACTTTCTGCTTCTCAACCACTATTGTACGTTCAAAGAGTTAGATCCATTTACACGCCGGGTGGCGGTAATATTTTTTGGGTGATTAGTGCATTCCAGTGACATAAACGTACAGTTTCCAGCCAACGGCAAGCTGCAATTGACCGATTGTGCTAAATAAACTGACTTTCTGCTTCACAACCACTATTGTACGTTCAAAGAGTTAAATCCATTTACACGCCGGCTGGCGGTAATATTTTTTGGGTGATTAGTGCATTCCAGTGACAGAAACGTACAGTTTCCAGCCAACGGCAAGCTGCAATTGACCGATTGTGCTAAATAAACTGACTTTCTGCTTCACAACCACTATTGTACGTTCAAAGAGTTAAATCTATTTACACGCCGGCTGGCGGTAATATTTTTTGGGTGATTAGTGCATTCCAGTGACATAAACGTACAGTTTACAGCCAACGGCAAGCTGCAATTGACCGATTGTGTACAATAAACTGACTTTCTGCTTCACAACCACTATTGTACATTCAAAGAGTTAAATCCATATACACGCCGGGTGGTGGTAATATTTTTTGGGTGATTAGTGCATTCCAGTGACATAAACGTACAGTTTCCAGCCAACGGCAAGCTGCAATTGACCGATTGTGCTAAATAAACTGACGTTCTGCTTCACAACCACTATTGTACATTCAAAGAGTTAGATCCATATACACGCTGGGTGGCGGTAATATTTTTTGGGTGATTAGTGCATTCCAGTGACATAAACGTACAGTTTCCAGCCAACGGCAAGCTGCAATTGACCGATTGTGCTAAATAAACTGACTTTCTGCTTCACAACCACTATTGTACGTTCAAAGAGTTAGATCCATTTACACGCCGGGTGGCGGTAATATTTTTTGGGTGATTAGTGCATTCCAGTGACATAAACGTACAGTTTCCAGCCAACGGCAAGCTGCAATTGACCGATTGTGCTAAATAAACTGACTTTCTGCTTCACAACCACTATTGTACGTTCAAAGAGTTAAATCCATTTACACGCCCGCTGGCGGTAATATTTTTTGGGTGATTAGTGCATTCCAGTGACATAAACGTACAGTTTCCAGCCAACGGCAAGCTGCAATTGACCGATTGTGCTAAATAAACTGACTTTCTGCTTCACAACCACTATTGTACGTTCAAAGAGTTAAATCCATTTACACGCCGGCTGGCGGTAATATTTTTTGGGTGATTAGTGCATTCCAGTGACATAAACGTACAGTTTACAGCCAACGGCAAGCTGCAATTGACCGATTGTGCTAAATAAACTGACTTTCTGCTTCACAACCACTATTGTACGTTCAAAGAGTTAAATCCATTTACACGCCGGCTGGCAGTAATATTTTTTGGGTGATTAGTGCATTCCAGTGACAGAAACGTACAGTTTCCAGCCAACGGCAAGCTGCAATTGACCGATTGTGTACAATAAACGGACTTTCTGCTTCACAACCACTATTGTACGTTCAAAGAGTTAAATCCATTTACACGCCGGCTGGCGGTAATATTTTTTGGGTGATTAGTGCATTCCAGTGACATAAACGTACAGTTTACAGCCAACGGCAAGCTGCAATTGACCGATTGTGTACAATAAACTGACTTTCTGCTTCACAACCACTATTGTACGTTCAAAGAGTTAAATCCATTTACACGCCGGCTGGCGGTAATATTTTTTGGGTGATTAGTGCATTCCAGTGACCTAAACGTACAGTTTCCAGCCAACGGCAAGCTGCAATTGACCGATTGTGCTAAATAAACTGACTTTCTGCTTCACAACCACTATTGTACGTTCAAAGAGTTAAATCCATATACACGCCGGGTGGCGGTAATATTTTTTGGGTGATTAGTGCATTCCAGTGACATAAACGTACAGTTTCCATCCAACGGCAAGCTGCAATTGACCGATTGTGCTAAATAAACTGACTTTCTGCTTCACAACCACTATTGTACGTTCAAAGAGTTAAATCCATATACACGCCGGGTGGCGGTAATATTTTTTGGGTGATTAGTGCATTCCAGTGACATAAACGTACAGTTTCCAGCCAACGGCAAGCTGCAATTGACTGATTGTGCTAAATAAACTGACTTTCTGCTTCTCAACCACTATTGTACGTTCAAAGAGTTAGATCCATTTACACGCCGGGTGGCGGTAATATTTTTTGGGTGATTAGTGCATTCCAGTGACATAAACGTACAGTTTCCAGCCAACGGCAAGCTGCAATTGACCGATTGTGCTAAATAAACTGACTTTCTGCTTCACAACCACTATTGTACGTTCAAAGAGTTAAATCCATTTACACGCCGGCTGGCGGTAATATTTTTTGGGTGATTAGTGCATTCCAGTGACAGAAACGTACAGTTTCCAGCCAACGGCAAGCTGCAATTGACCGATTGTGCTAAATAAACTGACTTTCTGCTTCACAACCACTATTGTACGTTCAAAGAGTTAAATCTATTTACACGCCGGCTGGCGGTAATATTTTTTGGGTGATTAGTGCATTCCAGTGACATAAACGTACAGTTTACAGCCAACGGCAAGCTGCAATTGACCGATTGTGTACAATAAACTGACTTTCTGCTTCACAACCACTATTGTACATTCAAAGAGTTAAATCCATATACACGCCGGGTGGTGGTAATATTTTTTGGGTGATTAGTGCATTCCAGTGACATAAACGTACAGTTTCCAGCCAACGGCAAGCTGCAATTGACCGATTGTGCTAAATAAACTGACGTTCTGCTTCACAACCACTATTGTACATTCAAAGAGTTAGATCCATATACACGCTGGGTGGCGGTAATATTTTTTGGGTGATTAGTGCATTCCAGTGACATAAACGTACAGTTTCCAGCCAACGGCAAGCTGCAATTGACCGATTGTGCTAAATAAACTGACTTTCTGCTTCACAACCACTATTGTACGTTCAAAGAGTTAGATCCATTTACACGCCGGGTGGCGGTAATATTTTTTGGGTGATTAGTGCATTCCAGTGACATAAACGTACAGTTTCCAGCCAACGGCAAGCTGCAATTGACCGATTGTGCTAAATAAACTGACTTTCTGCTTCACAACCACTATTGTACGTTCAAAGAGTTAAATCCATTTACACGCCCGCTGGCGGTAATATTTTTTGGGTGATTAGTGCATTCCAGTGACATAAACGTACAGTTTCCAGCCAACGGCAAGCTGCAATTGACCGATTGTGTATAATAAACTGACTTTCTGCTTCACAACCACTATTTTACGTTCAAAGAGTTAAATCCATATACACGCCGGGTGGCGGTAATATTTTTTGGGTGATTAGTGCATTCCAGTGACATAAACGTACAGTTTCCAGCCAACGGCAAGCTGCAATTGACCGATTGTGCTAAATAAACTGACTTTCTGCTTCACAACCACTATTGTACGTTCAAAGAGTTAAATCCGGTTTTATTTTTGGGGTGCTTATTGAATTAAAGAGTATGTCAGACAACACGCAGAGGAGTGGCAGAGGAGGCAATGTTTCAGGAGCGAGCAGACGTGGCAGCAGAGGAAGGGGTCGAGGCAGCACTAGTCGCAGCCAGAGGCCAATGCTCCCGGTGTCATCCAGCGGTCGTGTCTCCACCGACAACCCTGCCGTCATCGATTGGTTGACTCGGTCATCTTCCTCTTCCCAGGTCACCTCTGACACCTACAGCCAACGGTCGGTGGGTACGTCAGACACAACCGTTAGTTGGCATGGCCCGGGAGCAAGCCCACTGAAATCACGTGTCCTCGACCTGCCCCTGTCCTTTGGTGTTCCCTCACCAAGCGAAGTATTGCATGCTGTGGGCTCAGCCCCACTGTACAGTGAGGAAGAGCTAACAGAGGGCGGTCAGGAACGGGGGGAGACATCCGCCTCTTCAGCAGCCAGGCGAAGAAGTACTGGCGAGGAGAGTGGCTCGGTAGCCGGTCTAGAGACAGGTCTGTCTCCTGACCCACATGCAGCCGAGGGGGCTAGTAGTGACGCGGAGACCCTAATTGATGATGATGAGGCTGATCGCACTTGACAGCCTCGTCGTCATCAGGCTATTGCTTCCGCATCATCAGGAGAAGAGGGTGCCAGCTTGCCAGCGAGCAAAACAGTCGGTGGGTTGCCCAGGAGGCAGCAGGGTCGCAGCAGTGTCAGTGGAGCCAAACGGTCACGGAGTAGAGCACCAGCTCCACTGCAGCCTACCACCACGGCCAGTAGTGGTGCCGGAGTGCACGGAGGAAGTAGCAGTCAGCCAGTGAGGAGTAGCGGGGGCAAAGTTTCCTACTCGGCGGTGTGGCAATTTTTCGTCAAGACGCCCGAGGAAGTAAACGTAGCCGTATGTCGACTATGTGGCCAGAAAGTCAAGCGTGGCCAGGGGGCCAATGTTGGGACTACAGCGTTGCGGCAGCATATGCAGCGTCGCCATTCGGTGGCCTGGGAAAACCGTGATAAAGATACGGCGGTTCTGCCTGCCCCAGCCCCCGCTCCATCACCCGCTCCGTTACTTGCTCCGTCACCCGACGTCAATCGCCCTCTATCAGCCAGTCAAGGCTCCAACACCTCTGCTGAGGGGAGTTGTCGCTCGTTGGCATCTTCCGCTCGTTCAGATGCTCCTTCTCCTGCTACTCCTCTTCACGGATTCCGTCAGCAGTCTTTCTTGGAATCCGTTTCCAAGAGACAACAGTTTGCGAGCACGCACCCGACGGTGCAGAAGCTGAACGTCCTCCTGTCCAAGTTGCTGGTGCTGCAGTCCCTCCCTTTCCAAGTGGTGGACTCAGCACCTTTCCGAGAAATGATGGCTTGTGCCGAGCCGCGGTGGAGAGTGCCAAGCCGGCATTTCTTTGCCAAAAAGGCAGTGCCAGCCCTGCATTCACATGTAGAAGAGATGGTGGGCCAGTCTTTGAGCATGTCGGTCTCTGCCAAAGTGCACGGCAGCGCCGACGTGTGGAGCTGTAACTACGGTCAGGGACAGTACATGTCATTTACGGCCCACTGGGTGAACGTGGTGCCGGCACAGCCGCACCAGCAACTTGGACAGGTCACGCCGCTTTTGCCTCCACGTTTGCACGTCCTTGGTCCAGCAAAGATGTCCGCCTCTACCACCTCTTCTTCCGCCGTGTCCTCAGCCGCCACCCCCGTGCCAAGTCCCATTACCCGACCGGCATATCACATGTGCAGGGCGCAACGGTGTCACGCTGTGCTGCACCTGGTATGCCTTGGCGAACGTAGTCACACAGGGGAGGAACTTCTCAGTGTAATGAACAGAGAAATCGACAGATGGCTGTCTCCGCGCAAACTGAAAATCGGAACCATGTTGACCGACAACGGAAAGAACATGGTGTCTGCTCTGCGTCAAGGAAGGTTGTGCCATGCGCCATGCATGGCTCACGTGTTCAATCTGGTTGTCAAGCGGTTCCTAAAATCCACCATCCCACTGCAAGACATCCTTAAAATGTCACGTAAACTTTGCATGCATTTCAGCCATTCCTACACCGCAAAGCACACCCTCCTTGAGCTGCAGCGGCAGAACGGAATTCCACAGCATCGCCTGATCTGCGACGTTGCAACAAGGTGGAATTCAACCCTACATATGTTAGACCGCCTTTACGAACAGCGAAAGGCCATCACCGATTTCCTGATGTTACAAGCGGATAAAGGTACTCCCCTGTGTAACTTAGATGTCAGCCATTGGCAGCTCATGCGTGACACCTGCCGCTTGCTCAGGCCCTTTGAGGAGGCCACGCTATTCGTGAGTCGGCAGGACTATGGGATGAACGACGTCATTCCTCTGTTGCACGTCCTGGAACAAATGCTGTTAACAATGGCTGGTCAGGGTGCGGTAGACGTGGCGCACAGATCTCAACGCCACATGACCCCTGTGGGGGCAGGACAGGAAGAAGAGGAGGAGGTAGAGGAGGACATTGGTGCTCAGGAATTATTGAGTGAAATGGGTGGTTTTTCCACTCAGCGGACAGGAGTGGAGGAGCAGGAGCATCTGGTAGAGGAGGAGGAGGAGACAGAGGACCCAGACGCACCGTGGCAGTATGCTGTGGAGATGGAGGCAGGGAGTCCCTCGCATTCCTTGGCACAAATGGCCCATAGCATGCTCGCTTGCTTGCGTAGCGACAGCCGAATAATAACCATCAGACAGAGGGATGACTTTTGGCTGTCCACCTTGTTGGACCCTCGCTACCGTTCAAAAATGGTGGCCTTTTTCACACCTGCTGAGAGGGAGGCCAAAATAAAGTACTATAAAAACCACCTATGTAGTCAGTTGGTCTCTGCCTTTCTGCGCCAACGTCCATCCTCAGACACTGTGGGCCCTGTGCGCTCGCGTTCTGCTGCCATGGCAGCAGGGGAGGGGTGGGGTGGTAGGAGCAGTGGCAGCTCCACCAGCAGCGGCTGCCTCAGTCTGCAGTCGATGATGAGTAGCTTTCTTCACCAGCGCAGTGAGGAAACTACTAACCAGCCGCAGCAGCAGCAGCATCAGGTGGACCTGGAGCAGGACCTCAAACAACAGGCTTGGGCCTACTTGGACAGCACCCTGCCAACCGAGGTAGACAATCCCCTTGACTACTGGGCAACGAAACTTGACCTTTGGCCCCAACTAGCTGAATTTGCCCTTGAAAGGCTGTCATGCCCGGCCAGTAGCGTGGCATCGGAGCGCGTGTTTAGTGCGGCAGGAGGTATTGTAACTCCGCGGAGGACACGACTGTCCACCCAAAGTGTGGAGAGACTCACGTTTGTGAAAATGAATCAGGCGTGGATTAGTCTGCATTTCAAACCACCAGTTCCTGACACAACTGACTAAATCCGCCATGAATCATGCCCCAAACATGTTATTAGGGACAAATGGAAGACCTCCACCTGATCCGTACATTTGTATATATATTTTATTGAGAGGCTGCTGGTCGGCCGACTCATGTTTTGCACATTTTTAATGACTTATACTCTGCTGGTCGGGCCCCACATGAATTGGTGTTTTTAAATTATTTATACGTCGCTGCACGACTGTCACATGAATTTAAACTTTTTAATTATTTATAGTCGACCAGTTCCAGACCGATGGAATAGCAATTTTTTTAAATATTTATTTGACACGTGTTGTCCATCTCATCAATGAGGTGGACTGTTTATTTATTGGCCACGGTTTGGCCCCCTCCTGTTTCTTACATTGTTAACTTGTTGTATTGGTCACGGTTTGGCCACATGTTTGGTTGTCTTGTTAAGATTTTCTGTAATGTACACAGTTACGCTTGACTTGTCGACTTTCCACAATCTACTAAGGTATAGCATCGCATCAAAGTTTTTTTTTTTTTTTTTTGGTCTAAACCATTTCTTATAATGTCAATTTGTAGGATACGCCGCTGTAAGGCGACCTACTTTTTTGTCACTGTGTAGACATCTATTTATAGGCCGATGTTTGGCAAGAAAGATATATTTAGTAATAACCTAGCCGTTCAAGCCGCTCACTGAACAACTCGGGAATTGATTTGTATATCTGTCGCCTTAGGGGCCGCTGTCTGGCGACATAATTTTTTGTCACTGTGTAGACATCTATTTATAGGCCGATGTTTGGCCACAAAAATATATTTAGTAATAACCTAGCCGTTCAGGCCACTCCCTGAACACCTCGGGAATTGCTTTGTATATCTGTCGCCTTAGAGGCCGCTGTCTGAACAGCTCATGAATTGCTTTCTATATGTGTCGCCTTTGAGGCTGCTGGCTGGACAGCTGATGAATTGATTTGTATATATGTACTTATTGTCCGCTGTCCGGACAGCTCATGAATTACTTTTTGTATATAGCCTTCCAAACCACTCTCAGAATAAGTCATGATATTCATGCTGTGTATAGCCTTATAGGCCAATGGTCAATCAAGTCATGATTGTTATAGTGTGTATAGCCTTATAGGCCGCTGTCTTTACAACTTTATAATTCCATGCAGTATATAGCCCTATTGGCCACTTTCTGACATCCAGTTGCTGTAGCCCCCATCACCACACTGTGCCACGGGCCCCTGTACCGCCTTCTCATACTGCTGCCAGATCCATCCTCTGCCATGTGCGTCTTTGTCGTCTGCTCACGCTGCTGGGTTCCAGTTTTAAACCTAGGCCTGTGTATGGCTTCCGAATACTGCTGCCTCCACCGCCACCCTGCGCCATGTGCCTCTGTCGTCTGCTCACGCTGCTGACGGCTTCCGCTTTTTAAACTAGTCCTGTGTATGTCTTCCGAATACTGCTGCCTCCACCGCCACCCTGCGCCATGTGCCACTTTCGGGTCTCCTCACACTGCTGCCAGGTCCATATTGATTCATGGCCCCCTGTACTGGCTCCTCATGAACGTGGTTCAGCGGGTTTGCATCACTTAACGGCAAATCGTTGACAAATGCTGGGACGTTCAGTGTTGTGCGCATTAAGCCAGACACCAAAGGGCAGCACAGACCTGTTATTACTCGCTCAAGCATGGCTGAACAAAACCAGTCTCTACCACAAATTGGACCCAGACCTGCCCAGGGTCTCGTAACTAGATTGCACGGAGGAGTAGAGTCCGTTATCGGAATTAAATAGACAAAACGCCACACCAAAAAGAGTGGCCATTTCCAACACTTATTCCAGAAAGAGGAACAACCCGTTTCATATACGGCCCGTAGACGTTTCACGTCTGCCACATTCAGTCGATTTAAGACGCAAGCTCCACTTTCTGTGGTCTCTGACCGTCGATATACCTTTAAGTGTCAGCTTTGAAGCTATATTCCCTCCGGAGCACTGACACTGGTGCCCTTCCGTCAACATGCCTTTAAGTTTCAGTTTTCAACCATATTCCCCACAGAAGCCAAACTCTTGGGTATCCCAGAAGCTGCTCAGCGGGTCAGGGCAATAAAGCTCCCGGTTCGCAGGTTGTTCCATCTTATGGCTGGAAGTACGACGGTATATGATCTTCTTCGCACCCACGGCATTACCTCATAAAATTTCTGCATTGCATCTGCAATCACAACGCTGACTTCCCGGATCGCCACTCAGCCATTGGACTCTTGATAGTCGTCTCCCCACACTGCTGCTGGGGGGACTTTTTAACCTAGGCCTGTGTATGGCCTTCAATTGAAGCTGCTTCCGCTCCGCCACTCTGCCATTGGACTCTTGATAGTCGTCTCCCCACGCTGCTGCTGGGGGGACTTTTTAACATAGGCCTCTGTATGGCCTTTAATTGAAGCTGCTTACGCTCCGCCACTCTGCCATGGGCCTCTTGGGTATCCCAGAAGCTGCTCAGCGGGTCAGGGCAATAAAGCTCCCGGTTCGCAGGTTGTTCCGTCTTATGGATGGAAGTACGACGGTATATGATCTTCTTCGCACCCACGGCATCACCTCATAGAACCTCTGCATTGCATCTGCAATCACAACGCTGACTTCCCGGATCGCCACTCAGCCATTGGACTCTTGATAGTCGTCTCCCCACACTGCTGCTGGGGGGACTTTTTAACCTAGGCCTGTGTATGGCCTTCAATTGAAGCTGCTTCCGCTCCGCCACTCTGCCATTGGACTCTTGATAGTCGTCTCCCCACGCTGCTGCTGGGGGGACTTTTTAACCTAGGCCTGTGTATGGCCTTCAATTGAAGCTGCTTCTGCTCCGCCACTCTGCCATTGGACTCTTGATAGTCGTCTCCCCACACTGCTGCTGGGGGGACTTTTTAACATAGGCCTCTGTATGGCCTTCAATTTAAGCTGCTTACGCTTCGCCACTCTGCCATGGGCCCCTGTACCGCCTCCTCTTGCTGCTGCCAGGTCCAGAGTGTGTCATGGGTCCCTGTACGGCCTCCCATTGCTGCTGACTTCATCGCCAGACTCTGCCATGTGCCACTTTCAGGTCTCCTTACACTGTTGGTGGGTTCCATTTTGTGATAGGGTGCTGTATGGCCTTCCATTGCTGCTGCCTCCACCGCCACCCTGCACCATGTGCCTCTGTCATCTGCTCACGCTGCTGACGGCTTCCGCTTTTTAACCAAGGCCTGTGTTTGGCTTCCGAATACTGCTGCATCCACCGCCACCCTGCGCCATGTGTCTCTGTCGTCTGCTCACGCTGCTGACGGCTTCCGCTTTTTAACCTAGGCCTGTGTATGGCTTCAGAATAATGCTGCCTACACCGCCACCCTGCGCCATGTGCCTCTGTCGTCTGCTCACGCTGCTGCCAGGTCCATACTGATTCATGGCCCCCTGTACCGGCTCCTCATGAACGTGGTTCAGCGGGTTTGCATCACTTAACAGCAAATCGTTGACAAACGCTGGGACGTTCAGTGTTGTGCGCATTAAGCCAGACACCAAAGGGCAGCACAGACCTGTTATTACTCGCTCAAGCATGGCTGAACAAAACCAGTCTCTACCACAAATTGGACCCAGACCTGCCCAGGGTCTCGTAAGTAGATTGCACGGAGGAGTAGAGTTCGTTATTGGAATTAACTGTGAGGGACTTTTAAACCTAGGCCTGTGTATGGCCTTCAATTGAAGCTGCTTCTGCTCCGCCACTCTGCCATTGGACTCTTGATAGTCGTCTCCCCACGCTGCTGCTGGGGGGACTTTTTAACATAGGCCTCTGTATGGCCTTCAATTTTAACTGCTTACGCTTCGCCACTCTGCCATGGGCCCCTGTACCGCCTCCTCATGCTGCTGCCAGGCCCGTAATCTGCCATGGGCCCCCGTACCGACTCCTCATGCTGCTGCCAGGCCCGTAATCTGTCATGGGCCCCTGTACCGCCTCCTCATGCTGCTGCCAGGTCCAGAGTGTGTCATGGGTCCCTGTACGGCCTCCCATTGCTGCTGTCTCCATCGCCACACTCTGCCATGTGCCACTTTCAGGTCTCCTCACACTGCTGGTGGGTTCCATTTTGTCATAGGGTGCTGTATGGCCTCCCATTGCTGCTGCCTCCACCGCCACACTGTGGCTCCACACTCTGGTTTTGGCCCCGTGACTGCCCAAATGAGTGAAGTGTGCGGTGATTCTAAGATCGACGGCACTCATCTGCATGTCATACTGACTGACAGTATTATTTCTCTTCCCCAGCAGACTCCAAGGGCATTTAAATTAAAGGTACAGTGTTCTGCACTAATATAAAGGCTCTCAGAAGCCTAGAAACACCCTTTTTATAAGTTAAATTCGCAGCGAATATATTCGGCTCGAATCGAATTTATGCGGCGAATTCGGCGAATCAGCCGAACCGAATTTTTGAATAATTCGCTCATCTCTAGAAATAAACATGAGAATGCCTAAACATTTGTAATTGCAACAATTTTCTGGGCAATGTGGTGCATTATCTGACAATGTTTTTGGCTATGACTGTACATTATTAGGCCACAATATTACAGGCATACTTGAGGTTGAGCATACCCAGTTTACCCACTTGCCAATCGCGCTATTGCTAAATGACGGGTACAGCGCGGTTGTCCAGTTCTGGGAGGGCGTCATATGAAGTCCTCCCAGAACGCGCCCTCCCGTGTGCCCCCAGCGGAGCGCACCCGGCGCTCTCTGTGATCGCTGTGTCCTACAGACACAGCTGATCACATGATGAGGTACAAGGCCAATCACAGCGGCCTTTGACCACGTGATCAGCTGTGTCCAATGACACAGCAGAGCACAATGTAAATACAGTTGCCGGTAATCGGCAGCACTTTCCTCACGCTGTCACAGTGTGAGGAAAGTACTGCCGATAACCGTCAAACGACACAGATGAAATCTGCACCGATCATCAGGGCACTGATGATCAGTGCCCTGATTATTAGTGCCCAGCAGTGCCTCCCAGCAGTGCCCCCCATCAGTGCTGCCTAGCAGTTGCGCCCATCAGTGTTCAGCAGTGTTGACCATCGGTGCCCAGCAGTGCTGCCAGTCAGCACATACGTCAATGCCGCCAGTCTGTGCTGTCAGTCAGTGCCCATCAGTGCCATCTATCAATGCCCATCATTGATGCATAACAGTGCAGCATCATCAGTGCCTACTTATCAATGCTTACCATTGCCATCTCATCAATGCCACCTCATCAGTGCAGCCTATTGGTGCTCATTAGTGCTGCCTATCCATACCACCTCATCAGTGCCCATCATTTCTGCCTATCAGTGTCCATTAGTGCTGTCTATCAGTGCGGCCTCATCAACGCACATCAGTGAAGGAGAAAAATTACCTGTTTGCAAAATTTTATAATAGAAACAAAGGAAATTTTGTTTTCTAATTTATTGCTCTTTTTTATTTATAGTTCAAAAAATAAAACACCCAGTGTGAACACCACCAAAAGAAAGCTCTATTTGTGTGAAAAACTTGATAAAAATTTCATATGGGTACAATGTTGCATGACTGTTGTCATTCAAAGTGCGAAAGCACTGTAATCTGAAAATTGGCCTGGGCACGAAGGGAATAAGAGTGCCCAGTAGGCAACTGGTTAACCAGTAACAGTTTAAAATTGAACATGTGTTTTGCTCCCCCACAACCTCATATACTAACCCTACACTCTGTTTGGCTGCTTACAGGGAAGAAAAATAACCAGTACTTCAGGGTATGAGATGCATGTAATTCTTTGCCCTTCCATCCACTATGCAATGTTTATTGGCTGAGAAGCCCTTAGTTCCATGCCAGCTTCAAACAGAGTGACTTGGAGTTTACATTGATATTCTTTTTTTCACTCCTGGGAAAAGGGAAGGTGAGTATAATTAGAGGGAGGGCTGGCATTTAGGGGAACCTGTTGCTTTGCATGGGCAAAACGCAGACAAGTAAATTGCTTTTGAGCATTTAAAAGTAAAAATATATATCTATTTGAGTTGCAAAGACCTATATGTCCTTAATAATTTGTTGAGAAAGCATGTAGTCTATGTCAATTCAAATTGAGAGATAATGTGGGAAATAGAAAATAAAGCGATTGGAACTGCTCAGCAAATGGGAAATCACAAAACTACTTCATCTGCTTCTGATTCTTCTCTTTTACAGTAAGTAAGAGGGGCTCATCCCTCCAGAATACATCTATGGTGTGGAACAGTACAACATGTTAGTTAAACTTCAATCAAGCACAGAGTTCAAATGTGGGCAATATATACATTAAAAAATGTGAAGTTTCTTTTGAAACTGAATTTTTCCCTTAAACTCCCTGATAAGCCTGACATAACTAATTTTTTTTTAAATGAATCATGAATGATATACAGTATATTTCTATTCTGATCAGTAGATAACACACAGTCTGCACTCAAGGAAAATATTCTGTTCTTTTATACTTGCAAGAACTGCAAATTCAGTAAAAAAAAGTTTAGATTTACCCATGAAGAACCCTTCATTGATTTGACCAGCGTTTCCTTAATTATACCAATTTTCAGATGTCTATTTAGTTTCCACTATGCCTTTTTCAGATTAAAATTGCAGTATATATCCACCTTTTAAATAATTTAATAAAAGACATCAGCATTAAAATGTTTTTATATATATATGTATGTAAATTAGACATTGCCAAAACTGAAAATTATAATATTTCCTTCAAAAAACAAGAAGGCATGGTAAAACGATGCAGGTGTTGTCGGTTTTGGGCAAGAATAGGGCTTTTAAATTAGAGTTATCTGTTAAGAAACATGAAAAAGACAAAATCAAGACATGCAAAAAATCAATATCTCATTTAGAAATTTGTTCTCTTTCCAATCTGAAAAGGCTTGTTTATCTGTTATGCTAAGCTGTGGTGAAAAACAGCAAATTCAATAAATGCCACAAAATGTCCTATTAACACTTTCTTTTTCGTAAGTGAAAAAGAACTGCATTATATTTTAAGCCCTCCCTGTACACTGTTAAGGATTTTTTTGAACATTTGAAAATAATCAGTAGGGTCACTGAAAAATCCAAGGAGAAAAAAACTTTACAAGCGGCGCCACCCAAAGGACACATGAGGATATGGGAAATGAGTGTGGCCAATAAAGTGGGTGTCGCTTCAGGGTGTATGACTTGTAGTGTCACACCTTTCATCCTATCCATTGCCTTATTTCAGAAAAAATAACACCTTGACCTATACTGTAGAAAAATTGGGAGTAAAATTAGTCTCATCATTGGTGTCAATAAAAAAGTCCCATCCCCATTCTCAGTGTGAGTAAAATATACCCAATTCTTGGCTCCAGTGAGTGTAAAAATAAGTCAAAGGGTTGAAAGTATGTCCCTTTGTTGGTATCAATAGAAGTAAAATAAGCTCCATAGCTGGTATATTGCTCACACACACACACACACACACCAACCACAGCATTTATTTAATCCCACTGACACCAATGAAAGCCCTTATTTTAAATGCACTGACACCATTTTTAAAGTCAGTAGGAACAAAATAAACCCCATATCATTGATGTCAGTGGAGAGAAGTCTATGTCCTATGTGTGTACTGGTGTTTAGTGATTAGTTTCCTCATCACATACTTCCACACTTCTGCTCTGCCCTTCTTTTGGCCATGCAGTCACTGTGGGGCAGGAGATTACTACACCTGACAATTCCAGCATAACTGCAGTGCCAGGTGCTGGAAAGCAGAGAATGTAAAAAGTGGGCAAACAATCAATGTCTACTTTCATGGGCTTGCGGCCGTCACTCCCTCTTGTTATATAAACAATTTTAAGTGGTCATTTCAATTTACCTCAGATGACACTCTAAGAGGTGTATGGCCCTTTAAGAAATTTATAGGCAGTTTGGGCAGGAAAGCAGTACCCCACTTGACCTTTTGGAAAGTTCTGGAACACTGGGGGCTTATTATATAAAGAGGGGGTCTCGTGAGGCAATTTGCCAGTTGGTTGGTGTCGTTCAACGAGCTCCCCACCCTTCCTTTCTCTTAGTTGCTGGCACTTTATGTGGTTTTTCACCCTGTAATAAAGGGGGGACTTGTTTTATAATATTTAATTGATGCTTGAGTCCTTAATGACTAAGCTATTCTTGGTTATTTAGGTTTATTTTATTACATTTGAATACATTATATGAGTTTATTATTATTTAATTTTCAATTTATACCAATAAAAGTGCTGCAGCCAATTTTCTGCCAATATATAGAGTCTGTGTATTTCTTTATTTAAGTTACATAGTGTTATTCGGGGAGGGATTTAGTGGGCCTGCATTCCCATGTTCCATCCCTCAGTACTCTGCTGCCACTTTGAACAGCATTTTGGATTCTGTGGACCCTGCACAGAAGTGTCTAAAATCCAGGGGCTGTCCTGTAGGATTCAGCACACTTGCTAATTATGATCAAATATTTGAGAAATTATCATTCCATGAATGGCACTTACTTAGAATCCATAGGGGAGGTAAAATTATTAGAAACGTAGCAGCTTAAAGTTGATGGCACCGGCTCATTTACATCTTGCACTTCATCACTGTCTGGAGCACTCCTGCCATGTCTCCATTTCTTGGTATTTGAAAACATACATGCCCCGGCCCCCATACCACAATACAATGTCCAGGACCTGATAAACCTTCCAGTCTAGGATTTGTCATGTGGATTAGAACGTTGCATTTAGCATATTGTTTGGAGGGGTGCAAGGGGAACAAATCTGCAGACACATACTTTGCAAACAAGTCCTGCTACTGGATTAACTACTTGCCATTCGGCCATTATATAAAAATGGATGGACAAATGATTCCTAAGGGTGCTCATGCATTCCCTCTAGCATTCACACAAGCAGGCTTTGTATTCACTTTCCATCAAATACTGCAGATCACAAACGAGGATATAGAGCCAATGAAATTGGCCCTGTAACACATGATCACTGTGATTAATCATAGCAATCACCACTTTACTTCTCACACACGGATTGACTGTGAGAAGAAACAGTGTTCCTGGGTATGGATGCCAATATTATTTATAGTGTCACCAGAGACAGCCATAGTGTCCCTGATTGCTAGTTATACCAGCACAGTGTTACCAGACAGCCTCAGTATCCTAATTGCTGTCCAGACCAGTGCTAATGTTGATGTAACAGTGTAGGCCAACCACAGTGTCAGTGATTGCTAGCCACATAAGTGTCAGTGTCTATAAACCAGTGCAAGTCAGCCACAGTGTCCCTGATTGCCACTACACAAGTCTCAGTATCACCAAACCAGTACAGCCAGCCACAACATCCCTGATTGTTGACACACCATTGTCAGTGCTGTCAGACTAGTGCAGCCAGAATAGTGTCACCAGATCAATTCAGCCAGAAAAAGCTGCTCCTGATTGCTGGCCACACCATGCCAGCATAGCCATCAATTGGGGTTTTATTCCCTAGCAAGACAGCTAAAGTGTTATGATTGCTGCCCCATCGGAGCCAGTGTTCCTGCTTGCTGGCCAGACCAGTGCCAGTATAGCCATCAGTTGGGGTTTTATTCACTAGCATGGTCAGTAATAGTGTAAGCCAGATAAAATGTAATGATCACTGCCACATTAGAACCAGTGAAGCCAGTAACATTGCCCTTATGGCTAACCATACAAGTGCCAGTGTCACCAGGGTCTGAGAAGCCAAAAGCAGTGCTCTGATTGCAGTTTCACAAGTGCCAGTGTGATGAGAGCCAGTGTTAGCCAGCTACAGTGTCATGATCACTGGAATACCAGTACAATGTCATCAGTGCTAGCGTAAGACAGCACCAGCAAACCGATTACCAGCCATACCAGGCATACCACGATTACCAGCCATATTATCCATTATCACCTCAACCGAATGGTTTGCTGTCTCCCTGGTGACAGGGTTCGGCATGTGGTGGACCGAGTTGATAAATGTCTGGGAGGGGCTAGGCATGACACAGTTGTCTTGGTCCATGTTGGAACTAATGACAAAATACACTGAAGGTGGAGGCTCTATAAGAATCAATTTAAAGAACTAGGCTGCAAGTTGAAGGGAAGGACCTCCAAGGTGATATTTTCTGAAATATTACCTGTGCCATGTGCAACTCAGGAAAGACACGGGGAGATTAGAGATCTCAATGCATGGCTAAAGACCTGGTGTAAGAGGGAAGGATTTGGGTTTTTAGAGCACTGGGCTGACTTTTCATTAGAGTGCAACCTATATGCTAGAGATGGTTTGCACATAAATGGAAGGGGGTCTGCTGTGCTGGGGGAGAGGTTTATGGGACCGCTGGAGGAGTATTTAAACTAGGATCGAGGGGGGAGGGAGAATTAGATTATATTGGGGCAGACAAATCAGACAGGTCTTATTGGTGGGTGGAATGGGGAAAGATGGGGGGGGGGCTATGGCAGGTGATAAGAAGGTTCCCGTGTTACAAACAACCATTGGAACTGGTACCAATTGTACAACAATAACAAGTATGCAAACTACATGTGTCAATGCATTAAAGTGTTTATTCGCCATTGCCAAAAGTCTGCCAAGCACAATAGGTGAGTTAGAAGCTTTGGTGCATGAAGATAGCTATGATTTAATTGGTACTGCTGAATCTTCACTTCATCATTCACATGACTGGGCCATTGATGCTCCTAGCTATGTTCTCTTTTGGCAAGACAGGATAAAAAGGAAACATGGTGGTGTTTGCCTCTATGTGAGAAGTGATCTCAGAGCGAGTGTGAAAGAGGACCTAGTTGATGGAGAATGTGATGAGGCTGAAGCATTATGGGTGGAACTGCACATGAGAGTGCGTACTACAAAGGTTATCATTGCAGTTTGTTGCAGGCCACCCAGTGTTAATGAGGTGGAGACTCAGCTCCTTGAATAGATCGAAAGGGCTGCAAAGGCTGGGACAGCGATAATAATGGGGGATTTTAACTACCCAGAAACTGACTGGAATAATGGCACTGCAGGAACAGTTAAAGGGCAAAAATGTATAAACCTACTAAAGGACAATTTTTGGTACAATTCATAGAAACCCCCAACTAGGAAAGATGCTCTGCTGGACCTGGTAATCTCAAACTATGCAGAGCTTATTACTAATGTCCATATAAAAGAACATCTGGGTAGCAGTGACCATAACATGATTGCATTTATTGTTAGCTGTAAACAACAAGCACACACGGGAAAAATAAAAATGCTGAACTTTAAGAGAGCTAATTTTCTAAGGCTGAGAGCTACTCTCCAAGACTTAGACTGGGGGGAATATCGGCATCGATGAACACAACACAGAAATGGGAGTTCTTCAAAAAGACTGTATGTGAACACTCTGCAAAATATATTCCCATGAGCAACAAGTTTAAAAGGCTAAAAATCAGATCTATGTAGCTTAAGGCCAAAGTTAAAAAAGCTATAAATAATAAGAAAAGAGCTTTTATTAAATATAACAATGAAGGAACACTTTCATCATTGAAACATTACAAAGAATATAATAGAATATGTAAAAAGGAAATCAATGTGGCAAAAACTGAAAACGAACAACACATTGCAAACAATAGCAGAACAAACTCCCCAAAATTCTTCATATATTTATAGTAAAAAGGTCTGGTCTGAGCATGTATCCCCTTTACAAAATACTCTAGAGGGGGGCCTGGGGACAAAGAGAAGGCGAATTTATTAAATACCTTCTTTAGCTCTGTGTATACAAAGGAGCATGGGGGAGCTCTTGTCCACAATGCGCATGGTAATGACACAGCCCAAGATGATTCACATTGGCTCACAATTGATATCATCCAAAAATATTTAGACAGAATAAAGGTGAATAGAGCACCTGGACCGGATGGCATACACCCACTGGCACAATTGGTACCAATGGATTTGTGTAAAGCCAATGTGGAGCCTATATTTAAAAAGTGATCAAAATCTTTACCAAGTAATTATAGACCAGTTAGTTCTATAGTTGGGAAGATACTGAAGAGTTTACTAAAAGACCACATAGATGAGTTTTTGCTGGAAAAAAATATTTTAAGCACCAGACAGCATGGATTCATGAAAGACAAAAGTTGTCAAACAAATCTGATTTATTTTTATGAGGAGGTGAGCAAAACCTTGGACAGAGGGGTGGCGGTGGACGTGGTATACTTGGATTCTGCAAAAGCATTTGACACAGTTCCCCACACATGGCTGTGTAAGGTAAAGTCTACAGGCTTGGAAAAATCTGTATGTAAATGGCTAAAAAATCGTATTCGGAGAGTAGTGGTTAATGATTCATACTCTGAATGGTCTAGGGTGATTAGTGGTGTACCCCAAGATTCAGTGTTGGGACCCTTACTTTTTAATATATTTATAAATGATATAGGGTCTGGGATTGAAAATACCAGTTCAGTCTTTGCAGATGACACCAAACTTTTCAGTGGAATAATATCCTTACAGGATGTCTCCAACTTACAAGCCGACCTCAATGCATTGTTTAATTGGGCAACTATGTGGCAAATGAGGTTTAATGTCGATAAATGTAAGGTTCTGCACTTGGGGTTAAGAATATGCATGCATCATACATACTAGGGGGAGTACAACTGGGGGAATCAATGGTGGAGAAGGATCTGGGAGTTCTGGTAGTTTACAAGCTTAATAATGGCATGCAATGCCAAGCTGCAGTTTTTAAAGTGAGCAAAATCCTCTCTTGTATTAAAAGAGGTATAAACTCCAGAGAGAGAGATATCATATTACCCCTGTACAAATCATTAGTAAGACCTCATCTGGAATATGCAGTTCAATTTTGGGCACCAATTCACAAAAAGAACATTGCGGAACTGGAGAAAGTACAGAGAAGGGCAACCAAACTAAGAGGCATGGAGGAGCTCAGCTAAAAGGAAAGATTAGAGGAACTGAATGTATTCTCTCTTGAGAAGAGTAGATTAGGGGGCACATGATCAACATGTATAAATACATCAGTGGTTCATATAGTGAACACGGTGTAGAGTTATTCATCCTTAGGTTATCACAAAGGACAAGGGGGCACTCTTTACGTCTAGAGGAAAAGAGTTGGTTCTGGCCAGCTCAGTGGATTGCTTTCAAAAAGACCTGGATTCTTTCCTAGATACACAGAATATAACTGGATACTAACATTTATAGGTAAAGTTGATGCAGGAAATATCCGATTGCCTCTCGGGGGATCAGGAAGGAGGTTTTTCCCATGCTTTTCTGGGTTTTTTGCCTTCCTCTGGATCAATTGTGGGTGTAGGGTTTTAACTTTTTTTTTTATATGGTTGAACTGGATGGACTTTTGCCTTTTTTCAGCCAGACTAACTTTGTATGTAACTATGTATGTAACTATTGTCATCTAGCACCACTGTTAGCTAGCTGGTGTCCTGATAGTCAAGCAGCATCAGTATTGTTATCAGGAAGGATTATAGTCACTGTCAAAATTGTCCAAAAAATGTGCACTAGTGAGTCGGCCTTTCTAATTCTGACCTCACAGTCTGATTCAGATTCAGAGTAAACACATGTGGTAGTTAGTGGTTCATAAACAGCCACCTGTGATTCAGAACATAAAGGTGTCCCTGCTAAAAGAGTGAGGCAAACTATGACACCAAGCACTGAACATCTAACTGAACTTCAGCAGGCAAGCACCAGCAGTATAGTACATCCTACTGAAAAATATTTTAGGTAGTCAAGAAACTAGATATGTAATATATGCCTGTTCAAAAGCTGAATTTTGGACCCCTCTGTGCAGTTGGCCCTGAAACAGTCTCACACAAATGGCCTCCCCATACTCAAGAGGAGAAGAATATGTTTTGTGGTGAAATTTTCAATATGCCCATACTGTATGTTAGAAATATTCAATTGTTTAAAAAAAAATGTTTTTTTTCTTTATTTTACAAGAAGGAGGGGTTGTTTGTAATGTCCTGGCATTTCTGGGCCTTAAGAAATTAGATAGGCAGTGAAAACATCAGGGTTGATACATTTCAGCTATATATGCCATTGTTTGTAGACTGTAATTTTAGCAGAATCAAAATAATATACACTTTTTTTTTTTACAAAGAAACATGGCAGAATACATCTTGACCTAAATTTATGAAGGAAGTTTTATAACAGAAACTAAGGGAAATATATATATATACAGTATATATATATATATATATATATATATATATATACACACACACACACACATACATATACAATCTGTGGCCACTTTATTAGGTACACCTATTCAATTGCTTGGTAACACAAATTGCTAATCAGCCAATCACATGACAGCATCTCAATGCATTTAGGCATCTGGACATTGTTACGATGACTTGCTAAAGTTCAAACCAAGCATCATAATGGGGAAGAAAGGGTATTTAGGTGACTTTAAACGTGGCATGGTTGTTGGTGCCAGGTGGGATGGTCTGAGTATTTCAAAAACTGCTGATCTACTGGGATTTACACGTACAACCATCTCTAGGGTTTACAGAGAATGGTCTAAAAAAGCAAACATATCCAGTGAGTGGCCATTGTTTTCTTTTAAAAAACAAAACAGTGGATTAAATACCACCAAAAGAAACCTTTATCGGTCTCAAAAATATATATGTATGAAAGATTATTTGAGCACAATATTACATGACCAAGTAATTGTCCAAGCATTACAGTACTGAAAACTGACAAGTGGCCCTAACAGGAAGGGGGTTTAACTTGCTGGTCTTTAAGTTACAGTATTTTCCCCAAACATTGTTAAGTTCTGCTACAGCGCTAATGTCAGTGTGAAAATTATAGCAATATTTATCTTGAGGATATATGGATGGATTTTTTTAACAGGCCATTATGTTTTGTTTTAAATACCCATTTTTTCCATCTAAAACAGGTTTAACTGAATTATTAGGTTAAAAAAAAGCCCAAAACATTATTTATATTGAACTTTTCATTCCAGGAGTCAGTATTGATGTTATAGCTGTAGCTTTCATAACTATCTTGCAGCCCCATGCTACAAAAAGCACAATGCTGGTATACATGCTATGCATATGACCTAATATTGTGTAATATCCTTCTAATGACAGAAAGTGAGGACAACCTACCCCCCCAGTAAAAAAAAAATATATATCTATATTGAAGTTACAAATCTTTCTAGCAGAAAGTGAAGGGTGAGGGATGGTGGTGTGTGCCACCACCAAGGGGTTTTATCTATTCAAATCTTCCGAAGGGTCCTGCTTTTGTATGTGCTGGTTAGCTCCTGATTCGTAAGGTGCTTTGAACATCTTGTGCTGAGTCAAACACTGTATAGAAACTCTTATGTTTTCAGTGCAACCCAGACTGTAAAAGAGTACTACTGGTACCAACCCAACCCATTACCCTGCACAGAGGCACTACTAGTACCAGCAAAGCACCATTACCTTGCAGAGGAGCACTACTGGTATTTACACAGCCTAGTACCCTGCAATGGATCACTACATGTACCAGCACAGCCTAGAACTTTAAGCAGGAGCACTACTTGCAGAAGAACAGTCCAGTTTTGTATCTCTTCTTTCTTATCTAAGAGAATGCTTTGGTTATCAGCAGAAGTGCAAAACAAGCCAAGGGAAGAGGTGCATACACCAATAAGATTACAGGGCAGTGCACAGATACTGGACAACAGTAAAACCACAAAAGAGGAAATAGGTGGCAGCTAGGCAAGAATAGCTTGCCTGTCAGCATGTGAAGCAATCAGTTAAAAAACCTCAGATGGATGCAATTTGAAAGTAAATAAATTTTTATAAAAATTATTTTTACAAATTTTGGGAAAGAAACTGGGTTCAGGAAGAAAGATTGTGTGACACTGACAATGTGGTTTATCCTATAAAACAAGCTATGCATCATCTTAAGCAAAAAGACCAGTGCTAATACCAATAAAATGGAAAACATTGGAAAAAAAAGATTGTGTCAGAATAACATGAGAATTGCTGGAGTTACAAAAAAGATTGAGGGAGATAATATATTGAATGCATTGAGAGATGACTTCTCTCTATGTTTCGGAAAGACGTGCCCTCCCCCCTTCATCTGGGGGAATGCCAAGATCAATCATGGCCAGATTAATTAATTAGGATAAATACTGAATATCACTCTATGGAGAATACTCTGCCCTGAGGATATTACAATAAATGGTGTGAAGATGTCACTTTTTTTTTATAGATTCAATATTTATTTAAACCAAAAGAGGACTGGGTAAATATTTGATCACATGAGTCATATAGCAAAGTCATTCTGCATAACAGAGAAACTGGAACATATTAGTTTAGGGGCAATTGTACACAGAACAAGATATTATAGACTCATGCAGTGCCAAAAAATGTCTACAGGGTATATAAAAAGATAAGGTGAAGTCTTCCCCGCTGTGTGAGGGCGGAGGGAAGCATATAACAAAGGAACATTGTGAGGTGATAAGAGAAAGGGGACAATAAATAGAAAATGGGGCCTGGCTATAGGGAAAAAGCTGGAGAAGGGGAAACAAGAAGAGGGAAAGTATAAAAAAAAGTGTGTGCGTGTTGGAGGGCGGCGGGCTAAGTGAAGATTTACGCTCTTAACCTATATCTAAGGAGTCTGGGAGTCTGATGCTAGATAATTTATAAAGGATCTAAGGTGTCCAGATACTGAGGTATTTTTCAGATTGGTCAAGATATCACTATTTTAAACTTTTTGCAGAAGTGCAAAGATGTTCCAGGGAATGAAAAAGTATTTGCAAACACTAAATTGTCATGTGTTGTTTTACTCTGCTTGGCTAAGGACTATTGCTAGTGGAGAAAACCACTATTTTGTTATGCCAGCCAATGCAACATCATTGATTGATAATAATGAAACATTCTTATGAAATCATTGGCTGGAATAATATTGCACCTGGTGGGTATTACTGACCATATACTGTCCCACTTGTGGGACTAGGGAGTACAGAATGTGTAGAATAGAGATCAATCACTAATTCATTCCCCCCCCCTTATTTAAGTGTTGGTGCTTCTTTTTATTTTTCCTTTTCTTTCCTTTCTGGTCTCTCTATCTGACAAATTGTTCGTCAGATACAGAGAGGTATCTACAAAGGTCTAAGTATACTCAAAGTATACATTCTTTCTATTTTTTACTTTTAAATTGGTGTTAGCATACTTATACATAGCCTGGTACAGTTCACTGGTATTCAGAAAAGGGTTGAAGTCAAAACGTAAATATGCATTTATACATGGTTCACTGCTTTGCACGGACTTTAAAATTTGTAATATTTATATTCCGCCACCAAATTCTTATAAAGTGATGCAATTTCCTAAATATGTTTCAGATAAGCATAATCATATTATAGTAGGTGACTTTAACAACTTTATAACGCCTGAAATGGAATAGTCATCCTCATCCTGGAGTACAATTTCCTAGTCTCTCTTTTTTTGGCAAGTTACTGCAAGAGCTTTGGTGCATGATATACCATAAAAGGGCGAAAATATATCTTGTTTCTCTTAACTGCTTCCCCGTCGCCCTATAGTAGAAATACTGCTACAGGGCGGCAGGGCTGCGCAAACTCACGAAAATATACATGATTTCGCATTTCCAGGTAGCGGGCGCAAGTGAGCTTTCTTACCCGTACCACCATTGGTGGCTACAGATGTCGATCACTGGGTCCCAGACAGAGATTCCCTGCTGGCTTCCGGCAAGCGCCGAGAAACAGTGACACGAGAGAGACCTAAAACAACACAGGTCTCTCTCCTGACAGCAATAACATGCTGCTGTGTAGTTCTCTGCACAGCAGAGAACTACACAACAGCATGTTTTTCTAGTAACACATAGCACATACAGTAAAATAGCACACAGTTAACCCTTTGATTGCCCCAGATGTTAACCCCTTCCTGCCCAATGTCATTAGTACAGTGTCAGTGCTTTTTATTAGCACTGATCACTGTATTAGTGTCATTGGGATGTCAGTGGCAGTTAGCCAGTTCCCACCCAGGGTCAGAATGCCCGCTGAAGTCCCGCAGTCCTGCTATAAGTCGCTGAGCGCCGCCATTACTAGTATAAAAAAATAAAAATTCCAGTATATATACCACCATTTGTAGATGCTATAACATTCACGTAAACCAATTAGCAGAATACATTTTGGCCTAAATTTATGGCGAAATTTGATTTTTCTAATTTTTTTTACTGGATATGTAAAGAAAAAAAAGTAAAAAATATTTTTTTGTTTAAATTGCCAGTCGTTTTTTGTTTATAGAGCAAAAAAAAAAAAGCAGAGGTGATCATAAAACCACCAAAAAAAAATTTATTTGTGGGAAAAAAAGGACATGAATTTCATTTATGTAGAGCATTGCATGACAGTGCAATTGTCAGTTAAAGTAATGCAGTGCTGTATGGCAAAAAATGGTCTGGTCAGGGAGGGGGGTAAATCCTCTAGAAGGCAAGTGGTTAAACACATACCACTTTGTCAAGGATAGATTTATCAGTTGGCTTTCCTAAAATTGTACCCAGGGGTGGACTGACAACTCATGGGGCCCCCGGGCAATAGGGGATCATGGGGCCCCTGTGTCCTTGACCACACTCAAAGTACACCCAAAAAAGCCTCTAAAAGGTACCAGGGGTATTTCATGGGGCCCCCTACTGACCCCGGGCCCTTGGGCAGTGCTTGAATGGTCAGTCCACCGCTGATTGTACCACAGATTCATAAGACTGTAATAGAGCAATGTACATGCCTCTAAAAGCGCATACTCAGATGAAGAAACTATTCAGAACAGATAACACTGTCAGTTTTGGCATTGGGGATATCGATTACTTAAATTAACCTTTTACTTTAGAACAGCTAGGAAAGCTAATATTAAGACCCTTTCAACACATATTTTGCGCTCAATGTTTTACCAGCCCCTATAAGGAATTCTGGGGGCTATATTGAATCCAGATCAGGATACGATACATCTAGATTTGTACTAACCAAAATCCTTGCTTACAGTAGACGTTAAAATGTGCTAAACATATAATTAATTTATCAGGATTATTAATAACTTGGTATAAGTATGTATTGCTTTCTGCTGATGAACTTAAATCCAATCTACCCAGCTTTGCCACATTTTTTATAATGTTTATCACTTTTAAATATTTAGGATTGATATCTTCTATAAATCCTCAGATATACACTATATTAAAAGAGAAGTGTGGGGGTTTCCCCTCCCCCCCCCGATTATTTTACTTACCTAGATGGATGCAGTATCGGCCTGCCAGCTTTAAGGGTGAGAACGCAGTGATCACATGATCGCTGATCGCCGAGTTCTCAAAGCCGCTGTGAGCAGGGAGCGGTGACTGTCAGTTACTGATATCTGCTAACCCCCTCCTACACACTCACTGAAGTGCTGGGCTGTGGAGGCTCGCTGAGAGACTAAGAGAGGTACGGCTCCAGACTCTGTGGTGGATCCTGACTTTAAAGTCAGGATCTTTCCCCAGCCTGGACCAGCTGAGTGAGGTCAGCTGACAGTGGGCTTCAGCATGTTGTCAGCTGAAAACAGGTCACAGGAGTGCAGAACGAACTGCACTCCTGTGATCCACAGGAGAAGTACAGCTAAAAGAGCTTTGGCTGTACTTCTCCTTTAAATTTGGATCCATGGATCATTAAATTCCAGGCACAGTATAATTCATGGTGTAATTGTCTATAGATGCAGATCCAATCTGATTAACACAATCTGGACGTCTCAAGTATTATATGTACTGTACATCATAATTAACTGATGTAGACTGCAAAGAATATTTTCAGAATAATTGACTGCATCTTTAAACATGTTATATGGAGGAAAATTGTACTAGATGTTCTAAGTTGACAAGATATTAAAAAGATAATATTTCATATAGTAGCACTGTTTTTAAAACACATGTTGCATGTAATCAACATATATGTATTTTGGAGAATCTAGAGGTTTCAGAAAACCAAGGTAATCTGAGATTGGGATTTAGTAGAAATCTGATTAAATAAAAGTGGATTTTGCCACATCCACTAACAGTGGCAGAATGTATAATGCTACTCAATTTAAATTTGACATTAGAACAGTGGACCATTTAGCCCAGAAGAACAGATGAATTGTATAGATTAGAATGTGCAATGTGTTAAATATGTAAAATTGGATTTACTGGTATTTTTGTTTGGTGGATTTGGTTTGTTCTGTATTGTCATGTTTTTCCATGTTATGTGTGTTTGTCAGAAAAATGAAAACATTTTCAACAAATAAAATATGATTTTTTTTTCAACTGACACATACCATAGAAAAGCATCACAATACAGACCACTAATAAATCCACCACACAAACATTCCAAACTAAACCCAACTTTACACTGAACACATTACACATTCTAATGTGAATTTATCATTTTTTTGTAGTAGGAGCCTATAAAGCACTGCACCATCAATCAGAAGATCGCTGATGCCATGCAGGTCTCCTGCAGACCTGCCAGTTTATCTGCTTGCTCATACATCCCATGCCGACACATCTGACAGGAAGACTCAATGAACTACCACGGTGCTCACAGCGCACTCTGAATGAATGATGTGGCTGTGTGAGTGGAGCTCACCCCGTACTGCTGTCACAAGGAGGGGGGGATTGGGAGGCAGTTGCAGGATTGGGAACATGTTACACGTTCCACCCTAAAAACGGATGGAACATTTAACACATTCCCAAAGGTGAACTTATCCTTTCTAGACTTAAAGTGGTTCTTCGGTCAGTTTTTAAGAAATTAAAAGTATACTGTAAAACAGTATTTGTAGCTGCTGATTTTTATGGAAAGGGAGCTGGTATGGGGAGATGGAGGGGGAGCTGGTACTTGCTAGAAATAGGTAGTCACTCCTTAAAAAATAGGGTCAAAAGTGAAAGATGGGAGGAAAAATCGAGTTTCAGTGGAATTTCCATTTTAAGGTGAAGTTCTGCTTTAACCACTTTCTGCCCAGGCCAATTCTAACATTTCTCACATACATGTTAAAACCAGTATTTTTTGTTAGAAATTTACTCAGAACACCCAAACTTTATATATTCTCTGAAGGCAGAGGCCCTGGAGAATAAAATGGTGGCCATTAAAACAATTTTATGTCACACAATATTTGCAGTAATAGCTAGTAAACAAACCAGAACCAAAAGTGAAAAAGCCATCTTTGCTTCCAGTATCGTTTGTCACAGAGGAAGGGGAGGAACAGATGTTTCTTCTTCTTCTCTGTCTGCAGCTGAGCCCACCATGTGTGATGGTCCCAACCTCTCTGGTGGAATGGCAGAGCCTGGGAATGCTGGCAGGTGGTGGCAGGAGGGGGAGGCCCCCTTCTGTGTGATGTAGAGCTGCTTGGATCACTTTAACAGTAAAGTGCATCACAAGCTGCACATTTTGATACCAGGATCATGACTAAGTCCACCTAAAAACAAAGAAATCAAAATAAGCACAAGGGAAATTATTTACCTTTGGTGTGATGTGCCCATTGTGCCTCTGTCATCTAGTTCAGTAGCAATCTTTCTCCTCTGATGCCCCCCACCCCCACCAACATAATCTTCTCATGCAGTGGGGGTTACCATTACTGAGGAGCTATCACAGACACTCATCAAGAGTGTTTTACCATGCCTGCCCTTTCTGCCAAGCTTCTCCATTCACAGAAGCCATACTATGACTTCTATAAACAAAACATGATCTATGAATGGAGGGAGACGACATTTAAATCATCTGTATTTCCTCCATTTATTGATCGATTTTGATTTATAAAAGTTATAGTACAACTTCTATAAATGGAGAAACTGGGTGGAAAGGGTGGACATAGTTGGGCAATCTTGATGAATGTCTGTGACAGCAACTCAGTGTTATTAACCCCCGCCACACTGGGAGATTGCAGGGGCAAGATTGGATGCATCAGAGAAAAACGAATACCACTGAACTAGCAGACAGAAGCAAAAAAGACACATTATACTGAAGGTAACTAATGTCTCTTTTGTAATTTTTTAGGCAAACTTAGGCTTTAAAGACTTATATGGGATTTTAGTGACTGGATTTATAAGAACTTTATTAATGTGACACAAGTTTATTCAATAAAGAGGTACAAACAGCAATAAGGGTGTGCCCAGTGTAGTAATCCACAGCAACCAGGTCAGGCAAACATTTATATCATGTTGTACACTGGAAAAGGCAAACCACCTTGGAAAAATTCCACTGTATAAACAAATACTGCTATGGAAATGCTTACTAAGGTTGTCATCACCAATACCCCCTTTCATAACAGACAAGTACTGTACTTCCAAATGCTTAAAAACGTACTGAAGAAACTGCTCTTACACAGCATATTTCATGGCAAAACAAAATAAAGTCTGTGCTTCTATTGGAAAGTAGCAGCAGATTTGTTTAAGAGCTAATTAGGTTTCCTACACATGGAGTTTGGGGATGATGCCAGGAATTGCAGGTTAAACACACACAGATTAATTCCTATGACACATTACAGTTAGTTAGATACACTAAAATGACAAGTAAAATGAGAAGGGTAGCTAACAGAATTGATGTCATTAGACTTCTAAAACAGTTCTTCATTATGTAATTGAACAGAAGAACCACTGAAGATCCAAACACACAGTATGCTCTTGAGAAATACATACAGCCAGAAAAAACAGCTGGTCTGTGTTAGCTTTATTCAATGACCCATACTATGCAACATAGTTATAATTGCCAAATAGCCTCCAAATTCCAAAACATTTGTGCCTCCCTCAGAACAACTTCTTCACTGATAAATTCCACTTCTACATTCTTGGTGTTTGTTATGCTCTGGTCTTCTATTACAAATAGCAATTGCTCTAATTAAAAGGGTATGTAAACCCAACATGTCATATTCCTGATATGTGCTTGCTGTACTATGTACTTGTATGAGAAAGTATGCTGTTCTCTTTGTGTTGCTTCCTTTGTGTGAATTCCTAGGTGTTCCAGCCAGTCCCTCTGCTTTCCTATTAAAAACTGACTACAATAGGCAGGAGAACACAATGTGGTCAATTCTCTAGCTATGCTGGGAACTCAGTGTGCTCTCCTCCAATGGTTACAATGGTGCTAACACCCCCCAACACACACACACACACACACACACACACACACACACACACACACAGTCTTTCACTGGAAAGACCAGTGTGCTACTGTTTCTCTTCCCATAGCTTTTATGCAGCTGAGAACAGAGGGAATCTGATCACTTATAAAAAGTGGAGAAAATGTGTTTATTTTAATGTTTTTATATCTATACACATATATTTTGCCTTTCATTTCTATATTAAACTGAATGGTTTGTTTTACAAGGTGAGGGTTTACAATCACATGAATGCCCAGGCAAGAAAACACAGAAGCTGATTTTAGCAAAGAAAATTAGATCCAAGATTATAAAATTACAATTAAACAATCTGGCTATGTGGTGGGAAGCTCAACTTTTGTCCCATTTTTATTAATTTACCCTGGATGTGAAACCTTTCATTTATACCTGATATGAAGATATTTAGTGCTTATGAATGATTCTACTATCTGCCTCTTCCACGTACCATGAAAACAAAATACTCCTATAATGCAGTGCTTGATGACTGAGCACCAAACCCATGCTTTGCCATTTATGAATAACACCTTTCAAAAAGGGATTACAGTAGTGATATTTTAACAGTGATATTTGACATTGAAGCCTTTTGTGAACTTACTAAAGAGGTGCATTTAAATGTCTTAATAAAGAACTAAAAAACTGCATTTGCTTTTTCATCACTGCTAAGATATTTCCATATAGATAACCCCTATTTTTTTGTATCACAATCAAGCAGTTGAATAACAATCAATAGTCACAAGCCTAATTTCACAAGAAACTATTTTAAGAAAAAAATGCTATTTAATACATACGTTACAGACTTTTCGAGATGACTTCCTTGAGATCCAACTATTTCACCCAAAGTGCAAAACATCTGTCCAAGAAAGTCCTGTAGAAAATGAAGGAGATTAACATCAGTGGGGTACACAATTTTCAACTTACACACTACCTATCCCATTACAGTAAAATCCAATATTCTTTGAGTAGCTGAGGATACAACATTTCACTCTACAGAAAGAGTATGCCACATGATATATATATGTACAGTATGTATTCAGTTGTTGATAAAGTGATAATTACATTGATTTTCTGGGATACAAGCACAGAGTTTACTTTGTAGGACATTGGTATGGTATACATTATGTCCAACAGAAGCAGGCCAGACATTAAACAATTTTCTTTTCTGCAACCACAGGTTAAAGGAAATAAAATTGCTTGATTCCCCTGTCAACACATTCAGTGTTGATGGGGGAATCCCTCCCCCAGAGCAGGAAATTTCCCAGCCATCAGAATGTATAGCTGCTGGCAGTGATCGAATGAAAAAAACCTCAACAAGCTGGTTATACTAGGATCGACTTTAGTACAACCAGGCTGCCCATACATAGATTAAAAATTGTCCAGTCCTTGCTGAACCAGTCATATTTTGATCCATCTATAGCAGGCATTAGCTTTATTTTTCATTGTTCAAAAGTTGGTATACAGTCATATCCAATGTATCATCAGAGCCACTTGTAATACTTCATATTATGATGGGCTTTATTCTACTAATGCTTTTTACATTTCTATCAATGCCAAAGTGTAGGAAGGTACTAGTAGCCTGCAGAACTAAACAAAAATCCATTTTAGATAGGTGCTGTAAATCTCCAGGACAAAATAAACCACACCAATGATCCTTTCAGTAATACAATTAAAATTCACTTGTTTTTACTGAAAACTCCAATCCCATGAACCAAACATTTGGAATAAGGATATTCCAAACCCATATTAATTAAAGGTATTGGGTGTCTATCATCTAGAATAAAGAACCAGTGTGAATTACTTTCCCAAAAGTCACCTAATAGATATTTTTAATCCCAAGATAATCACTCTTTTAGCATCCTAGATCTCTTTGCTGGTGCACTTTTCTTTTGGTTCTCTGCATTACTGCTTGATAGTCTTCTCTATAGTACACTTATTCCCCCTAAATTCTACAAATCATATTTAAAAAAAAAAACCTCTGGGTGTTTTAAGATGAACAACAAACATAAAAGTCATCTCATTAATCCATCCTGTGGTCCAATCAGGTAACATTATATATGTAATATTATTTAATTAGGTAAATCAGTTGCAAAGATGTTACACTGTGAAACTGAGTTGATATTTTAAATAACTAATTACTCATAAACTGTGATAACATGCTTAATGTAAACACATAAATCAACGCTAAACATTTTGCAAATAAACTAAATATCAGTTTCGGCAGACCCTATAATTTGTCAGACTTTTGTTCAGTTTAGATAGTTTAGGTTATATTTTAAATTAACTTATTTTAGTTAATTATGAAGATAGCAATATTCCTACAATGGTGGAGAGAACTTCCAACAGACACAGGGCTCACTGATTAATCTATACACTGTAATGTTTATAGAAGAATTATGCCTGATGGTCATGATCTCTATTCTGGGGTTTGTTAGCAAATTTTCACATATATATAGTTTCCATAGTATTTTAGAAACTGTATAACAGAAAAATGATTGTTTCCTAAAACATGAACTCACTGAAAAAAAAAAAGATGAAGTGGCGGCATGGATTACTTTTAAAGGCATGCTCTTATTTTCCCGATGAAGAATCCACTTTCTTGTAACAAATACTGTACATATTGAAAAAGGTGTGGTATAGTGATACCAGCCTGGGAGTTCCTAGCACAGTACACTGTGGTATTCAATGGGGTAGATTTACTAAATCTGCTTCAGCTGTGGATAGTAACCAATCAGCTTCCAGGTTTTATTGTCAAAGCTTAGTTGAACAAGCTGAAGGTAAAAGCTGATTGGTTTCTATGCACAGCTGCACCATATTCTGTGTACACCAGTTCTAGCAAATCTCCCCAATGTATTTTTACACAAATGAAGGTCATACAAATGTATTTAACTTTATTTGCCATAATTGTTGCCAATGAATGGCTCAAGGCCATATGTAAATACAGTCACACATATAACAAAATATAAACAGTACACTTATAATGTCTAATACTGTAGTTATTAGACACGCTATATTTGTAGTTGAAATGAATTTCCAGTAAAATGTCTGTCACATTTAGACACAATATGATTAATGCTGGCTTTAAATATGTAGACAGCATCATTAATGTCTACATAATGCCATGCCATATTAATTTCATAATCTAAGTTTACTGATTTCACCAAAAAAAAATCTGTATTGATACAGTGAATTATTAATGCTGCACTAACAGAAACATCATATCCATACAATGGGAAATACATTTATTTAATAAATTGTGACTGCTTACAACAAATAACCTCTCTTGGTACAACATGGTTGTTATTTTATTTAAAATATAATCAAACAGGTCAAAGACACAGAAAAAATAATCTACTGGCAATATTCCAAGGCTGAAGTGATTGGAGGAGACAACGCCGAGATGAAGCTTTCGTGGTGTCACACGACGGGGAAAGGTTAACTCTATCTAACCAAAGGGGTTTTCATACTTGATTTATCTCTAATTCAATGTTACAACTGGATATTTCTACCCAGCCAGAAAAGAGATATATCTAATGACAGCATAGTCCATGTTACTGAGGATTATGGTGAAATGATGCCCATGTCTGCCCCCCCATTTCTTCTGAGCAAAGAACAAGGTTAAATGTCAGCTACAGTTGAAACTTATAACAAACTACTTGTACCACAATGTGAACTTATGATGGTATTAAAACAGGAAAGCGTATAAAGGAAGCAAACCAGTGGAAATAAAAACAGATTTAAATGTCATCAGAGGGAAAATAAAAATACAATCCTGCTATACATTAATTTAGAAGCACAGCATATGATGTCAGGAATCATGCTAGAGGCTTCTAATAATTATAAGATTGTATTTTAGACTTCTAGGTTTGTATCTGAAATTATTATAATCACACATTAAGAATTAAGAACATTCAAGACTGTATAATTGGCTTCCATTGTTTCTTGCTAGCTACATGTTCTTCTTGGGATAATGTATACTGTACTGTGCTCTTTGAAAATGACAATAGAGACATTTATCTTACTAAAATGGTTGGCAGTTCAATAACATGGCAAATATCACACGTTAGTTACCCAAAATACTGCTTCACATTTTTTGTAAGTAATGATCTGGTAACCCATGGTGATAATAACAGCAAAGAAAAATACATGAAAATCATTCTTTTTAAATTGATAATTACAATAATTGGCTGGGATACAAGCACAGAGTTTACTTTGTACGGCATTGATATGGTGTACATTATGGCCAACTGAAGCAGGCCATACATTAAGCAATTTTTTTTTCTGCAACCACGAGTTACAGGCAACAAAGCAAACAAGGCATATGCCTTGGATGGCATTTTTCAGGGGGTTGACGCCGACCCCCGATAGATTGGCAGGTGACAGAAGATGGCGACCAGATAACACAGATCTGCCATGGAATCCAAGAGAGGCTGCGGGCTTCTGGAGGGTGTAGGTAGAGGCTAACTCTTGTTCCCACACAAGGGCAACACTGGGGATGGCTGGCTGCTTTCATTCCAGAGAGGTGCAGGTGATTGCTGGAAGAATACATCTCTGTCTGTGGCTCCAGGGATGGATAACTGCTTTCTCTCTCTCTCGCCCCCCTCTTTTTTTTTGTTTTTTTTTATTTGGAGGGGGGGGATGATTTTTGTGTTGCCTAGGGCAGCTCAAAAACAAAATACACCACTGGTTACAGGAAAGAAAATTGCTCGATTCAATGTGTTGATGGGGGAATCCCTCCCATAGAACTACTGTATTCTGACAGCAGGAGTTTCCCAGCCATCAGAATAAAATGATCACTGCCTGCAGCTCTAGCCGCTCGCAGTGACTGAAAGAAGAAAACCCAACAGGCTTCTTGTACCGACGTCAATATTAAAGGATCTACTTCAGTACAACCTGCCTGCCCACACATGGATTGAAGGTTGGCCAGTCCCTGCTGAACCTGACAACTTTCGATCCATCCATAGCAGGCTTAAACTGTATTTTTCATCAAGTTGATAGTACTGTTAATTTATATAGTCGCATCCAAGGTATCATCAGAGTCACATGTAACACCATATTATGATGGGATTTTTTCTACTAATGCTTTTTTACAGTTCTGCCATTTAGGAGAAGGAAGGTTCTGGGAGCCTACAGAACTAATACACAGAAATGACAAAGACAAAACACAAATAAAAACACATGAAAATCATTATTTTTAATCAATATTTGTTAATCACAAGGATAAATCTACTCTGAATCAACCAGGAATCTTGCACCATTCATTTTGAAATTTACAAGTAATGTAGTGAAATACAACTGAATCCCACCACTAGATCCCAGGATACCCATTATTTGATACTAAACACATTTGCCAAATGGAATATTTTCGAGGTGTCAGTATGTTATATTACTCCTTAAAAACTCTTTTGGAAAAGCTATTTTTTAATAAAAAAAAAAGGGAACAGTTGCTTAATTCACGGAATGAATGTCTCCCTAAACATGCCATCTATCATCCAGCTATTGGCATCTAATATTCTAAGATATACATCAAACAACTATAGATCACAGCATACACCTAAAGTTTTTCAGATGAATGGTGGCTGTTGTTCAAACTGTAGTGTTAATCCTATCCAAAACATGGTTGTGCCACTTAACAACTTGGGTGTCCTCTCTTCTTCCTGCTACTAGCATCCTCACAGCAGGGCAGAGGGCAGGAGGCACAGCAGGTCTGAGCAGAGGGTGGGAGATACCTAACTTTTCAAGCTAACCAGTGAGTGATTGATTGCTAGGACATGAAATGTTGGGCTCCTGCTGGTCATCCAGACCTAACGAACCTTCTACTCTCTGCCCTGCTGTGTAAAGTGGAACTTGGAAGAGGGAAATTTGCTGTAAAGGGTTCTGAGGACACTGACATGAAGGGAAAGTTTTTAATATATTGATAAACGATATAGGATCTGGGATTAAAAATACCATTTCAGTCTTTGCAAATGACACCAAGCTGTGCACTGGAATAACGTCCTTACAGGCTGTCTTCAATTTACAAGCTGACCTCAATGCACTGTTTAATTGGGCAACTATGTGGCAAATGAGGTTTAATGTTGATAAATGTAGGGTGATGCACTTGGGGGCTAAGAATACGCATGCATCATACATACTAGGGGGAGTACAACTGGGGGAATCAATGGTGGAGAAGGATCTGGGCGTTCTGGTAGATCACAAGCTTAATAACAGCATGCAATGCCAAGCTGCGGTTTCTAAAGCGAGCAAAATCCTCTCTTGTATTAAAAGAGGTATAGACTCCAGAGAGAGAGTTATCATTTTACCCCTGTACAAATCATTAGTAAAACCTCATCTGGAATATGCAGTTCAGTTTTGGGCACCAATTCACAAAAAGGACATTGGGGACCTGGAGAAAGTACAGAGAAGGGCAACCAAACTGATAAGAGGCATGGAGGATGTGACGGGTGCGGCGTCAGACCCCTGACCTTCTCACCAACTCGTGACCAAAGGACTAGCCAATCTAGCCCAGCTGCACCCTGCACACCGATTTTCCAGCTAATTGGACCACAATCGACGTACCTGCAGCCTGGGAGTGTTTGTTACTGGGTCAGGTTAATTACGCAATTAACCCTTCACACTGCCACCACCTCCTATTTGTATAGAGAAAGAGGAAACTCAATAATACACTAGGATGATTGGTTAATCGTCGGTATACCGCTATCTCAGCGGACAGGTTATACAGAGGGTTAAACACTCATAGTAGCGCTCTTCAGCGGCAGGGATTCATAAGTCACATTAAAGGGCTATAGAAACAGTTCAACACTTTCAGAAAGTAAGATTTATTACTAAAAGGTCAAAAGGGTGCAGTAGAAATATTTACAGAAAAAAGATGTAACCAATATATATATATATATATATATATATATATATATATATATATATATATATATATATATATATATATACAGAGCACAACAGCACAGCAAACAGATAACAGAAAGAAGTTTAGGTAAATAAGCACCGTACTTGCCAAATAGATGCCTGGGGTTAAGCAGTTTCAAGTCTGATGAGCTAAAAAGGGATTTCTGGTC
The DNA here is from genome assembly GCF_062004578.1 of Staurois parvus. Classification (NCBI taxonomy): domain Eukaryota; kingdom Metazoa; phylum Chordata; class Amphibia; order Anura; family Ranidae; genus Staurois; species Staurois parvus. Next base: position 12,971,835 of record NW_028317815.1, read on the forward strand.
TCACACTCAGTTTCGTTGTTACAGCAAGATTCTCCTTTGCTCTCTGGCTGCTAGATGTTAAAACGCAGAAGGTCCTCACTTCTCAGCCTCTTTTCTACCCAAAATCAACTGGTATCTTCCTACAACGGACAAGCCAATTACCTTATTTGGCAAAAGGATTGTATAAAGGCAGGGACTAGCAAGGTATGCTGAACGCATTCCTGAGGGAGGGGGGACATCGGAGGAGGGAGACTGATTTGGAATTTAAGAGAAATACCAAAATGCAGAAGTTTGGAGCAAAATGGAGAACCGCGCCTCTCCCTGTGTGCATGATTGTTACAGAGGAGATCAGCTATAAGGAAGGATTAGAGAAACTGAATTTATTCTCTCTTGAGAAGAGGCGATTAACCACTAGGGGTCTGCCCGCAGTGCATATACTGCTATAAGGCGGCCCCTGTGTCAGGATCACGTATATAAACGTGATCCTGCATTCCAGGGTAGGGGGCGCGCGTGAGACACGTGACCGTCGTACCCACGCCACTGATCGTGGCCGCGGGTGTCAATCACCGAGTCCCAGCCGGTGATTACCTGCTGAAGTCCGGCGATTGCTGGCAAATACAGACGGGGAGGAAGGCTGCATTGTTTTCAATGGAGCTCTCCTCCCTGTCAGCTTTCAGCACACTGTTCGGGGATCCCTGGACACAGCCTTTCCGGAACAGTGTGTAACAGAGAGGTACACACCCCCTGCTCCCTAGTAAAACACTCCCCTCAAAAAGTCTCCAAAAGTTAACCCCTTCCTCCCCAGTGCCATTATTACAGTGTCAGTGTTTTTTTTTTTGCACTGATCGCTGTATTGGTGTCACTGGGGATGTCAATGACCCCAAGTCAGTTCCCCCCCAGTGTTAGAATGTCCGCTGCAGTCCCGCCATAAGTCGCTGATCGCAACCATTAGTCACTGATTGCCGCCATAAGTCGCTGATCGCCAATATTATTAGTATATAAAAAAAAAATCCAGTATCTATACCACCATTTGTAAATGCTATAACTTTCACGTAAACCAACTCACTTAGATGTATTGGGATTTTTTTTTTTAGCAAAGACATGTCGCAGAATACGTTTTGGCCTAAATTTCTGATGAAATTTGATTTTAAAATTTTTTTACTGGACATGTTTTATAGCAAAATGTCCAAAATATTGTTTTTTTTTCTCAAAATTGTCTGTCTTTTTTTTTATAGCGCAAAAAATAAAAACGCACAGGCGATCAAAAACCACCAAAAGAAAGCTCAATTCATGGGGAAAAAGAATGTAAATTTCATTTTGCTGCAGTGTTGCACGACCTCGCAATTGTCAGTTAAAGTAACACAGCGCCTTAACACAAACTGCTTATGTAACCGCTTCTTGACCGCCCTATAGTAGAAATACTGCTATAGCGCGGCCCTGGTGCGCAAAATCACATATATATATACGTGATTCATGCTCCCACAGTTTTCATGCCCCTCCCAGATGGTGTCAGATTGCCCGTCAGTACACCAGTAATCACATTTAACCCCTTGATTGCCAGGAAGACGCTCATACACAACAAACCACCATTGCTAGTATACTGTCGGAACAGATCAATATCTTTGATCAGAACAGCACTATACCAGCGTTCACATTAGTATAGCGTCCCCAAAAATGCAGAATAGCAGGATCAGCCCCGGCACCTGCAAGCACCTGCATTTAGCCCCTACGCTTACCCCTCCCCCCTTCTCCCCCAGCAAGTGCAGTGCCAGTAAGTCACTGTCACTTGATACATTGCACACAAAACCGCAGTGTTCGCAGAATCAAGCATGATCTCTGTTAGCACTTGCCGGTACATTTTGATGACTTTCATATACAGCAGAGTGCCAGTACTAGTGCCGCGCTAAATTTTTGTGAACTGGCGAGCACCAGTGGTCTAGTACATCCTAGTCTTTCACATACCTCTTAGATTGTAAGCTCCCAGAATCAGGCCCTCTTGTATTGAACTGTATTGTTGCTGAATTATCTCCTGTTATATTGTAAAGCACTGAGCAAACTGTTGCTCAGTGCTTTACAATCCTGTATAATAATAATAATAATACCAGCACTGCAGTATCACTTGGTGACGTGGTGAGTCCCATAAGTGCAGTACAAGCTGGCGCAGTGGCAAGCACAAGTATTGTCCAGCAGCCACCAAGAATTCGCACACAGGCCCATAGAGCCCCTAGTATCCTTCCGGATGTGCTTGCAAATCCCGATTGGAAGCCCACAAATTCTGTAGCACCCATACTTCCCCCATTCACTGCCCAACCCGGAATTCAGGTGGAAATAGCAAATTTAACTCTTCCCCTTGATTTTTTGGAGCTGTTTTTCACAGAAGATCTGATTGTGGTTCAAAGCATTTTATATGCACAACAATGTATCGCCGCCAACCCAAATTCAAACCTTGCCAGACCATTCACATGGAAACTCATTACGGCTTCCAAATTTATATTTTTTTTGGGCTAACCCTCAACATGGGCATTACTAAAAAAAATTAATTGCGGTTGTATTGGTCCACAGACCCGATTCATCATATGCCCATGTTCTCTGCTGCCATGGCCAGGCATAGATATGAGAGTAAAATGTGTTTTATGCATTTCAACAACAATACACTCTGTCGTCCTGAGGTGACCCTGAATTTGACGGCTACACAAAATTCAGCCCCTCGTAAATCACCTTAACCAAAAATTTGCAGATGTTTATACTCCCCAGCAAAAAAAAAACTGCGTTGATGAGTCCCTCATTAATTTTTCTGGCAGCCTTGCATTCAAACAATTTCTCCCCAGCAAGCGTGCCAGATATGGGTCAAGATGTAAAAAACCTGTGAGAGGGCAACAGACTATACTTATACGTTTCAGATTTACGAGGGAAAAGATAGTCACGTGGAGCCCCCTCCCCCCCAGATGCCCAGACTACATAGGGAGTAGTGGCAAGATAGTCTGGGACTTGGTGTCATCCTTTTTCCATATGGGGTACCACTTATACGTGGACAATTTTTATTCAAGCGTGCCACTATTTAGATATTTGTACAATCTTGGAACTGGCGCATGTGGCACCATGTGACCTAATGTGTGCCCACCATTAGAAGTGGGTGGATGCAGGGTGGTATATTTTAATGGTGGGCATACCACACATTTTTTTTGGCAGAGATTTCGTCTTTTTTTTCATTCAGTCCACAGGCTGCATACAAAAATAAAAAAAGAACATAGCATATATACCCAACAAGGACCAGCGACATACTGGTACATCACTGGACTTTGAATGGTTATACCAGGATGATGCCTACAGCTGCAGGCATCATCCTGGTATCATTGTTTTCAGCTGGTGATCGGCTTTCATGTAAAAGCAATTCTAGTGGCTAATTAGCTGCAGGATTGCTGTTACAAGCAGTGGGAGAAGATGCCCCCCTCCCCTGCTGCCTTCCACGGCCTTCTCGGGCAGTCCCGAGCCATCGGGGGAACCTGAGAATGCAGCCAGTGTTTCTGCCAGCTGACCATAGAGCTGATTGGATACCAGAATGGTGCCTATAGCCTAAGAAATCAGAAGCTACGAGCATTTCATCACTTCAGTTTCGCAGGATATAAACAGCGCCATTTGTAAATTGGGAAAGCATCTGATCACACCGATCTTGGTTTGATTAGATAATGTAAGGGCAGAGGACATATCTAGAGTCTGATAGACCCCAAATTTCTCAAAAAAGAATATATGACAATGCCCATTGAAGTTATAGGGAATATTTGCATTCCCTGTGATAGTAATAACAGGGAAGTAATAAAAAGTAATAAAAAAAAAAAATTAAAGGCACAGTGTAAACATAATTAAAAAAATCTAAATAACTTAAAAAAAAGTACCCGCACCCCCTCCCCCGCGCATACCTGCGTTCGTGAGCATCGACCCTGTCCCAGTATGGAAACAGCAGTTGCCCCATGCACGTGAGGTATCGCCACGAACTTCAGATCAAGGGTAATTCTAACACTAGACCTCCTCTGTAAACCTAAAATGGTAGCTTGTAAAGGCTTTTAAAATGTTGCCTATGGATATTAAAAACGTATGCAGTTTGTCGCCATTGCACGTGTAGTTTTAATGCATGTCATGTTTGGTATCTATTTACTTGGCATACCATCATATTTTATATTTTACCAAATAAGTGGCCAATATATTGTGTTTTTGTGCATTAAAAGTAAAAAAAGTGTATTTTTTTTTAAAAATTGCATTTGAAAAATCGCTGCGTGAGTACTTTGTGACATAACAAATTGCAGCACACACCATTTTATTCACTAGGGTGTTTGGTTTAAAAATATATATAATGTTTGGGGTTTAAATTAATTTCCTAGCAAAAAATACAGATTTTTTTCATGTGAACTAAAAGTGTCAGAAAAGGCTTGGTCTTCAGGTGGTTAGAAAAGTGAGTGATGTGTGGCATAAACTTCTAATGCTGGGCATAAAATGCCCCCACCCCCCAAAATGACCCCTTTTTGGAAAGTAAACACCCCAAACTATTTGCTGAGAGGCATGTTGAATCAATAGAAGAATTTATTTTTTTACCACAAGTTTTCAGAAAATGTCAAGCAAAAAAATGTATTTTGTTTTACACAAAATTGTCACTTAAATGATTTATTGCTCACACATGCCATGGGTATATGTGTAATTACTCCCCAAAATACATTCTGCTACTTCTCCCGAGTATGGGGGTACCACAGGTGAGAGACGTTTTGGCAGTCTAGCCAAGTACAGGACCCCAAAATCCAATAAGCACCTTCAGGCTTTTAAAAGGCTTTATTTCCTCATTACACTTCCTGACTACCTATCACAGTTTCAGTGGCCCTGAAATGCCAGGGTAGCACCAAACCCCCCCAAATGACCAATTTTTGGAAAGTAGACACCCCAAGGAATTTGATAAGAAGCATGGTGAGTATTTTGCAGATCTCATTTGTTGCCACAAGTTTTTGGAAAATGAAGAAAAAAAACAAAAACTTATTTTTTCTTTTCTTTTTTTATATTTCAAAACCTTGTGAGAAAAAATGAGATCTTCAAAATACTCACCATGCCTCTTTTTAAATTCCTTGGGGTGTTTACTTTCCAAAAAAATGTCATTTGGGGTGGGGTTTGGTGCTATCCTTGCATTTCAGGGCCTTCGAAACTGTGATAGGTAATGAAGAAGTGAAATGAGGAAGTTATGCACCTTCAGGCTTTCAAAGTGGTCATTGGATTTCAGGCTCCTGTTTGTGGCTAGGCTCCCAAAAAGTCTCACACATATGGTATCCCCATACTCGGTAGAAGTAGCAGAATGTATTTTGGGGTGTAATTCCACATATACTCATGGCTTGTGCAATAAATATATAATTTAAATGACAGCTTTGTGCAAAAAAAAAGTTTTTGTCATTTTCCAGAAACTTGTGGAAAAAAAATAAATCTTCCATGAACTCAATATGCCTCTCAGCAGATAGCTTAGGGTGTCTATTTTCCGAATTGGGGTCATTTGGGGATGTTTGTACTATCCTGGTATTTTAGCACCTCAAGAAATGTGATGAGCAGTCAGAAAGTAAAAGCTGTGTAAATTGCAGTATCTATACTATAGTTTGTAGACACTATAACTTTCACACAAAGCAATCAAAATACACTTATTTGGATTTTTTAACCAAAAACATGTAGCAAAATACATTTTGGTCTAAATTTATCACAACATTTTTTTGGGATATTTTTTGACAGGAATGAGAAAATATTGTTTTTTTTTTCAAAAAATGTTTTTTTTCTCAAAAGTTTTTTTGTTAATAGCGCCATAAATAAAAAGCGCACAGGTGATCAAATACCACTAAAAGAAAGCTCTATTTGTGTCAAAAAAAGGACATACATTTAATTTATGTACCATGACCATGCAATTGTCAGTTAAACTAGTGCAGCGCTGTATAGCAAAAAAATGGGTAAATTGTAGTATTTATACCATAGTTTTTAGACGCTATAACTTTTACACAAAGCAATCAATATACACTTATTGGGATTTTTTTTACCAAAAACATGTAGCAGAATACATTTTGGTCTAAATTTATAACTAACTTTGAGTTTACTACATATTTTTTTATAGCCGAAAGTAAAAAATATCGTTTTTTTTTTCAAAATTTTCAGTCTTTGTTTGTAGTGCGAAAAATCAAAAGCGCACAGGTGATCAAATATCACCAAAAGAAAGCTCTATTTGTGTGAAAAAAGGACATAAATTTTGTTTGGGTACAGCATTGCATGACTACGCAATTATCAGTTGAATTAGTGCAGTGCCGAGTAGCAAAAAGAGGCCTGGTCATTTAGGGGGGTAAATCCTCTGGAGGGCAAATGGTTAAGGGGGATATGATCAACATGTATAAATACATCAGAGGTTCATATAGTGAACTCGGTGTAGAGTTATTCACCCTGAGGTTATCACAGAGGACAAGGGGGCACTCTTTATGTCTGGAGGAAAAGAAATTTAATCTCCAAACACGGAAAGGTTTCTTCACAGTGAGAGCTGTGAAAACGAGGAATAGACTCCCTCAAGAGTTGGTTCTGGCCAGCTCAGTGGATTGCTTTAAAAAAGACTTGGATTCTTTCTTGGATACACAGAATATAACTGAATACTAACATTTATAGGTAAACTTGATCCAGGGAATATCCGATTGCCTCTCGGGGGATCAAGAAGGAATTTTTTTCCCCTGCAGGAGCAAATTTGATCATGCTTTGCTGGGGGTTTTTTTTTGCCTTCCTCTGATTCAACTTTGTTTTTTTTTAATGGTTGAACTGGATGGACGTTTATCTTTTTCAGCCAGACTAACTATGAAGTTAAGGGGAACTGTGATTTAAACTGGACTGTGATGTAAGCGAGTGTTGAGGGACAGTGATTTGAAGGAAACTATGATTGGGGGGGGGGGGATGTGACTGTGATGTTTTAAATGGAGTGGGCTGTTATGTGAAGGGGGGACTATGGATGCTGATGTAAATGGGGAGACTGTGAGCTATGATGTCGAGTGAGGGACACTGACATTGGGGGGGGGGGCGCATGATGTGAAGAGGGCTGATGTAAAGGGGAGACTAAGGACACTGATGTAAAGGGGGGGATTATGATGGAAATGATCTTAAGGGGAGTCTGTGACATATAGGGACTCTGTCATATGAAGGGGTGACTAAGAACCCTGATATAAAAAGGTTCTGTGATGTAAAGGGGGGACTATAATGTCAAAGGGTGACTGGGCTGTGAAGGGGATTGTGATGTGAGGGAGGGGGTTGGGGGATTGTGATGTTCTAAATTGAGGGAAGGGGGGGACTGTTATGTGAAAGGGGATTGTAAACACTTATGTAAAGGGGGGACTGTGATGTGAAGGGGTCTGTGGGTCTGTGATGTAAAGGGGGAGTAGCTGATGTAAACAGGAATGTGTTGTTTAGGGAACTGTGATGTATGCTGTAGTGTCAGGGGACTACAATTTGAAAGTAACTGTGATGTGAGGGGCATGTGATGTGGGGAGAAGGGCTGTGATGTTTTAAATGGGGTGGGCTGTTATGTAAAAGGGAGACTGTAGACTCTGATGTAAAACGGGAGAGTGCGATGTGAAGGCATGATGTAATGGAGAACCCTGAGGTAAAAGGGGGCACAATGTAAAAGTGGGTCTGTGATGTAAAGGGGGACTGTGATGTTTTAAATTGGGGGGACTGTTATGTGAAGGGAGATTGAGAACACTGATGTAAAGAGGGGACTGTGATGTGAAGAGGTCTGTAATGTAGAGGGGAGGGCTGAGGACACTGATGAAGGGGGTTGGGATGGGACTGTGATGTAAATGATGTAAGGGGGGCTGTGATGTACAGTCAGGTCCATAAATATTGGGACATCGACACAATTCTAACATTTTTGACTCTATACACCACCACAATGGATTTGAAATGAAACAAACAAGATGTGCTTTAACTGCAGACTGTCAGCTTTAATTTGAGGGTATTTACATCCAAATCAGGTGAACGGTGTAAGAATTACAACAGTTTGCATATGTGCCTCCCACTTGTTAAGGGACCAAAAGTAATGGGACAGAATAATAATCATAAATCAAACTTTCACTTTTTAATACTTGGTTGCAAATCCTTTGCAGTCAAGTACAGCCTGAAGTCTGGAACGCATAGTCATCACCAGACGCTGGGTTTCATCCCTGGTGATGCTCTGCCAGGCCTCTACTGCAACTGTCTTCAGTTCCTGCTTGTTCTTGGGGCATTTTCCCTTCAGTTTTGTCTTCAGCAAGTGAAATGCATGCTCAATCGGATTCAGGTCAGGTGATTGACTTGGCCATTGCATAACATTCCACTTCTTTTTCTTAAAAAACTCTTTGGTTGCTTTTGCAGTATGCTTTGGGTCATTGTCCATCTGCACTGTGAAGCAGCGTCCAATGAGTTCTGATGCATTTAGCTGAATATGAGCAGATAATATTGCCCGAAACACTTCAGAATTCATCCTGCTGCTTTTGTCAGCAGTCACATCATCAATAAATACAAGAGAACCAGTTCCATTGGCAGCCATACATGCCCACGCCATGACACTACCACCACCATGCTTCACTGATGAGGTGGTATGCTTAGGATCATGAGCAGTTCCTTTCCTTCTCTATACTCTTCTCTTCCCATCACTCTGGTACAAGTTGATCTTGGTCTCATCTGTCCATAGGATGTTGTTCCAGAACTGTGAAGGCTTTTTTAGATGTCGTTTGGCAAACTCTAATCTGGCCTTCCTGTTTTTGAGGCTCACCAATGATTTACATCTTGTGGTGAACCCTCTGTATTCACTCTGGTGAAGTCTTCTCTTGATTGTTGACTTTGACACACATACACCTACCTCCTGGAGAGTGTTCTTGATCTGGCCAACTGTTGTGAAGGGTGTTTTCTTCACCAGGGAAAGAATTCTTCGGTCATCCACCACAGTTGTTTTCCGTGGTCTTCCGGGTCTTTTGGTGTTGCTGAGCTCACCGGTGCGTTCCTTCTTTTTAAGAATGTTCCAAACAGTAGTTTTTGCCACGCCTAATGTTTTTGCTATCTCTCTGATGGGTTTGTTTTGTTTTTTCAGCCTAATGATGGCTTGCTTCACTGATAGTGGCAGCTCTTTGGATGTCATCTTGAGGGTTAACAGCAACAGATTCCAAATGCAAATAGCACACTTGAAATGAACTCTGGACCTTTTATCTGCTCATGGTAATTGGGATAATGAGGGAATAACACACACCTGGCCATGGAACAGCTGAGAAGCCAATTGTCCCATTACTTTTGGTCCCTTAACAAGTGGGAGGCACGTATGCAAACTGTTGTAATTCCTACACTGTTCACCTGATTCGGATGTAAATACCCTCAAATTAAAGCTGACAGCCTGCAGTTAAAGCACATCTTGTTTGTTTCATTTCAAATTCATTGTGGTGGTGTATAGAGCCAAAAATGTTAGAATTGTGTCGATTACCCAATATTCATGGACCTGACTGTATATTATGTAGCTGTGATGTGAAGTGGGACTGAGGACACTGATGTGAGGGGGACAATAATGTGAAGGGGGGCTGTGATGTGAAGGGGGGACTGAGGACACGGATATACTTTTTCAAAAGGGGGCTGTGATATGTATGATCTATAGTTATAGCACAAACATGTTATTAAGAACTCTGTGGGAAAAAAAGTACTGACCACTGTGAATTTTAATTCAATACCTCTGATATAAAACATATATTGTGGCACCTTGGTATAGGCAAAACCAGATTCCAGTGGAACTGCAGAGGCTCAAATAAACCAGAACATGAAGATTTCCAAGAGAACATGCCTGCTCGTTTTTCTCCTTTTCTCTCTAATAAATATTACTCCACCCTGTTTTTAGACAGTAACCTATAGTTTTTTATATACTCTCTTGATCTGTTGTAGAGGTATACCACAGCTGATTTCATGTGATCAAGACTGTCCTATTCTATATTAGATGGAACTATGTGACTGAGTACAGATCCTTAGTGATAGAGGAGTCATAGGAGATGAACAAGGCCTAATGGTTCCTAAATCCCCCTTTCATGTTCTGTTCAATTGTACAGAGCATACCTCCACCAAAGATGGATCCTATGGATGTGAGAATAGGAATAGCCTATGTTAATACATCTAAGAAAATGCGGTGTTTGTTGAAAAAGCAATGAGATTTTTGGGAGTGAACATTTAAAAATAATGTTTATAAACACTGAAAGGATTTGGTATTATTAGTGTGCATCATCAGTTGGTCACTAACCCAAGACCAGTATTTTTTGCTTTTGGCCAGTGAACACTACTTTAAAATTAAGAGTAAATGTACATGGAAAACAATTTATTGAAGCCACTAACTCTTTCTGGATGCAGTTGTCTTTACCAGTTCCCAAGGGCAAACCGAACATGTCACCATAATTGCCCTCTTTGTCACAAAGTGCACCAGGGCACTCCTCTATGAATTTTAAGTGCAACAACTGTCAGTGAGTATCACTATCATCATTCGATACACTTATTAAAAATCTCTAATGTACGTATGCTTTATGATTTGCAGCTGGTAAATGGAACAGCATTCACACAGAGGTAAGTACAACAATTATCCCTCATAAATGCCAGTTCTAGTATACTAACAGGAACTGGATTGAAAATATTTGTTCATGGTCTCCACTTGCTATGTACTAAAAGAAAAAAATGGTTTTATTCCATAAAAAACACCAAGAATTGCACAGGAATATGCTGTGTGTTGCTGTGCGATTTACATGCAGTTCTGTGTGGTGCTGTTTCAGCCTACTAATTTTGAATGGGCTAAAATTGCACCACACTAAAAGTAGTGCATGCTCTACTTTTTGAGACTCACTGCAATCGCATCGCATGGTATATCTGTACCATGGAATTCAGTGTGGGCAAGCATTTGCGGCCTGTGTTTGGGGTATCATTAACTTAACATGGACACCCGCTGCAGATCGCAACTGGAGTACATTTTGGATGCTCTGCGGAAAATACGCAAGGAACACTGGTTTCCTGCACTTTGTTATGTTGTGAACTGGCATCAAGTTTAACATGCTGCATAATAGAAAAAGCAAGCCTAAGAAAAAAATATTCAGTGAAAGTAATGCAATAAAAAGCTGTCAGAAACTAAGGACCAACAGAAGGAGATGGTTAAAGACTATGGGCATGCTGCAACAGATGGTCTGAGACTATGGGAGTGTTACAAGATGGGCAGACACTGGGGACATGCTTCAGGAGACAGTCATAGATGGGGGAAAGGCGACATGAGGTTGCTAGAAATCACTGCCCCCTTAAAATTACTTGTGCAGCATTTGATATTTGTCTTAGCAAGATTAATTATAAAATATCATAGGGAGAAAAAACAGCATAAGAAAGAAAATAGATGGAACGCACATAAAAAAGTAAGATGGTGTTAACCCCTTCCCGGCAATAGTATGCATATATGCGGCCTCACAGAAGTTGATCTATAGCCGTGGTGTCGCAAATATGCCTAGTTGTCTTTGTGCTGGGAGGACGCCACAAAGTAAACTCCCAGCACAGGGACTGGGTTTCATAATAGTAATCAGGACCTGGGACTCCCAATTTCCAGTCACTGATTGGCTATCACAATGATCAGTAACTGTGCAGCACAACTGATGCACTGTGCTTATTCTGCTTGTGCTCTATGAATCACAGGTGCTCCCCAAAACTAGTGCACATAGTACGCACTATCTTACCTACATAGTAGAGCCCACAGGGGCACCTCAATCCATAGACCACAAATTGTGTACTGCAACAGATAAAATGTTTTTTTTAGAATTTTAAGTATGACATGATTCATCAGCCAGGGTCATCTGTCATATATAATTGTATGGCAAACATTAATCTAATGGGACATACCTGATGTATCAGAATATAATATTTTTTAACAACATATGTTGATTCCCCTCCCGGTCTGCAGAGTAGTTGACTAAAGGTTTACAGTACTGCACTGCGAGTGTGGGAGAATAACCTTTTATTTTGTGGAAACAGTATGTTTTTATATTCTATACATTTCTTTATTTTAATTCAATATATTTTTTTCTTTACCATTTTCTCTTTTTCTTTTTTAATGAATTGTGGTTACATTGATACATTAATGGTTGCTGTCGCCCCATCATCTGCAACTGGCATAGGTCAGTCTGGTGTGGTCACTTTATGATCTGGGGCAGGGGAGGGGTTTTTTGAATTCCTATATAAAGCAGTTTTTACCCTTAGTGGGTGTGAATTGATAAAGGAGGCCATGCCTTCAAAACACGTCATCATAGCAACCTTGCCATATGGTCTCTCCCCCACTTGCTCTCCACGGTGTCAGCTGGACCAGGCGCATGCACAGTAAATCAGGCACACCAGAGCCAAGTTACGGTGGTCTGTTTGAGCTGTGATCCTTAGCTGTCAGCTAGCCCTTTGCATATCTGATGCTCCCATCCAGACCTAACAGTGGTGATCCAGGAATGGAGGCTGAGACTACTTATATACTGATATACTTACCACAACATGTGATTGTATTGATTGCAGTTTTTAATTATTGCTCCTAATAAACAGTATTACACTAGGGTGGATGTGGGCTCTCTCCCTTTGTTTGTTTCTGTTTAGATGCATTCCCATCACCCAGTGGAATATTAAGAGAGTTGCAGCACCACACTGACTGATGAATTATTGCACTGAGTGAACTACATTTACCAGTCTGCTCTGGGGGTGTTTTTATCTGTGCATTTGCTAGCTTTTAGTACAGTTTTGCAAACGCATGTCAAAGTTGCAAAATTGTGTTCAGGCATTAAGCGGTGGTAGACACTGTTTGCTCACTTGTACCTAGAGAAAGGCTTATAATAAAGCTTGCCTGTATGTACAAGGACTGTACCTACAAGTTTACAATTGCATGTTTAGTGCCTCTTCCACTGACTTCTCTGTCAAAAGCAACGGCTTAACCATCAACCCATCCTCACATGCCTGGGTGCTGGGTGTAATCTTGGACTCTGAACTATCCTTTCAGCCCCACATCCAATCACTGTCCAAAGCTTGCCACCTCAACCTCCACAACATATCCAAGATACGCCCCTTCCTAACCAATGACATACAAAGCTTCTGACTCACTCCCTGGTCATCTCCTGCCTTGATTACTGCAACTCCCTCCTCACTGGCTTACCTTTGCATAGGCTATCCCCCATCCAGTCCATCATGAATGCTGCTGCCAGGCTCATCCACCTCACCAATCGTTCAGTGTCTGCCACCCCTCTTTGCCAATCCCTCCACTGGCTCCCACTCACCCAACTAATAAAATTCAAGATACTTACAACTTATAAACCCATCCACAACCCTAGTTGCAGCACTTATATGGTCTCAAAATACCAACCAAATCGTTATCTTTGTTCCTCCCAATACTTCCTGCTCTCTAGCTCCCTTCTCACCTCCTCCCATGATCACCTTCAGGATTTCTCCAGAGCTACTCCCATCCTCTGGAATACCCTTCCCCAATGTATCTGACTATCTCCATCTCTATCCACATTTAGACGATCCCTGAAAACGCATCTCTTCAGAGAGGCCTATCCTGCCCCCACCTAACAACTGTACATGTATTTTGTCCATCAGCCCATCCCCCACAGTTATTATCTTTTGTATCTCTGGACTCACCCTCTTAGATTAGCGCTACGTAAACTGTTGACGCTATATAAATCCTGTAAAATAATAATAATATTCACTACTTCTGCAGCCGGTGATGTCACTGACATCACAATCACAGGGGTTAAAGAAAAAAACTAAACCATTTAACTACCAAAATCCAGAATTTTCAGTTTTCAGAATATTTTTCCTTCATTGACTTGAATAAGCATCAAGCAAAGGCTGCAGTCTGCAGGGGCCACACTATAAAAACCAATGGGTTTGTGTACCTGGTGTGACTTTTGTCATTCTCGTTGATAAAGTCATCTAGAATCAAGCAACGTAAACATTCTCTAATTAATACTCTACATATAGTGTATCTGCAGAATGAAGACTATCTACTGTGTATTATTAAAAGTATTTATATAAGTTGGAACTTTTTCAGAACTAGCCCAACATATTTGAACTAAATGGACAAGCGTCTTTCTTTAAACCTAACTAATGCATGTAATTATACAATGAAGACATCGATCAAACAATATTCATTGCAAAAATTATGGGCAGTGTTTTTTTTTCAGACATCTATATTTTCAAATACATTTCATACTATATTTGAAGCATCCAACATGTTTTTAATGTTTATTGATGTCAGTGATTATTGATGACAATAAAAATCTTTGAGCTTCTAAAGTCATTTATACACTATAGGTTAAAAAACAAGAAAGCTAAATGAAAACAAACAAAACAAAAACATTTTTTCTGCTCACAAAAGGCCCAAAATATTAAACCCATGACAATATAAGAAATGAAGGACCATGAAATTTCAACTTACATGTTTTGCTAAATTGGGACTTTTGCAGTCGACATCATATCTGAAATAAGACAAAAAAATCAAGGAAAGACAAGTTATCAAGATGTAATAACAATAATAATACAAATAATAATAAAAAAATCAAAGTACATGGATGAAACTTGCAGCATCTTACAGTTTGTACAGTTATTGAAAACAGCAGTCTGTGTTGATGTAAGCCTAGTTAGCTAGAAAAATCCATCATTCTTTGTGAAACAGTTCCCACATTCTTGTCCATGTTTAATCTGCAATTGCCTGGTTCTCACAACATAACTTTGAGTGGACATACTGGCTTTAAAAGATAAATTCACCTTTTGACAAAAAAATAATAAATTAACATTTTTTGCAGGTAAAAATAGTGCATTTTTTTTATTTTTTGTTGCATAAGCCTGAAAAGCATTGCACCAACGATCAGCAGATTGCTGGTGCCATGCAGGTCTCCTGCAGACCTGTCAGTGTATCTGCTTTCTCGGACCACGTACGGGGAAACACAGATACTGACAGGAAGACTGAATGAACTACCACAGTGCTCACAGAGCTGTGCTAGTTAATTGAGAACTACCACCCGACAGCCACTAAGGCTGCTGGGACTTGAAGTTTTCCATTCACAGAGGACTGTGAATGAGTGACGCAGCAAGGCAGGCAGAGCCCTGCATGACCGCGTTTTTGACAGCTGGTGGGGGGAGAACATCCTTTTAGCCCTGAATATGGGTGTAGAGTAACACAATGTAACCTAACATGTTATGAAAGGTGCTAGCACATGATTGGGTAATTGAAGAGAGCTTTATTTACATCTCAGTGAACTTTCACTTTGCAAAATTAACAGTTTTTTTTCCTCTAATAAATTAACCCCTATAGATATAACCCCTATAGATATAATTTACATATTCAAATACACACTTATTGCCTCATAACTCCATTAACATATGCACATACACTCTCTATGCAAGGTGTGAATTTGAAACAACTGCTGTGAGGATTGTGAAGATTCTAAAATAAACTCTTTATGATATTCAAGGTGCTCCTGTTCTTCAGTTCTCAAAAAGTGGGAAAACAAGTTTCCTACATAATTGGCTGTCAGTCATATCAAAGTTTCTAGATATTGGTATTGTTGTTATTTAGGTCTCCTACACCTAGTTGAGAAGTTTGGTTTTCATAGCCAACATAATAAGTAAATAAACCCGAGAAATATTTTAGAACCTGGAATTTGGATGAAAGGAAAACTATGCAAATGTGACAAAAATACTGAAATACAATATTATGATACAGGCTTTACATAGCGCTAGTTTGTGCAGTGCTTTACAATTTAAAGAGAGACAGTACAGGTACAATACAATAAAAAAAAAAACAAGAGGGAAAGGGGGCCCTGCTCATATTAGCTTACAGTCTAATAGGGTGGTATAAAAGGTTATAATTGTGGGGGATGAGCTGAAGAGTTAAAAGTTCAGTTAGTTGAAGATCTGATAGGCTTCCCTGAAGAGATGAGTTCAGGGATCGCCTAAATGCTGCCAGAGTAGGAGATAGCCAGACAAACTGAGGTAGAGAGTTCTGGAAGATGGGAGATGCTCTGGAGAAGTCCTGGAGACGAGCATGGGAGAAGGAGAATAGAGAGCTTGAGAGCAGGAGGTCTTGGGAGGAGTGGAGAGGAGGGTCTGAGTGGTATTAAATTGATGTATAGACCCAGGAGACTGGGGGAAAAGGGGTAGTTAAATATGATTTTTCACTGCCGGAAGAGGGAGAAGGTTAACTAGGGCAGAAAACTTTATTTGTTGAATATACTGTATAACTTACAGTTCAAAATTGTAGGAACCAAATAAGTGGCAGCTTCATGTTTTCAAACCCTCACCAATTACAATGCCACCTTAAAATAAGGTAATATACCACCACATTCTCACCCTTCTTTCTATACAACAGACTCCAGATGTTCACATACCATGCATAATATCATAGGTCCAACCTGACCTGAGCCGCAGCTTTGTTTATATTTTAATTCTTCTATCTCTAGCTGTGTTTATCAATTAATATTCCATAGAGATAAATGGGGCTATCTCTTGAGTATCTCTTTGACAGATGGCCCTTACATCACTATAGAATATAACTCTGCATATACAGGCAAGCAGGGAAACAGTTCTGCGCCTCTACTCAAAGTGGCACTTTCCAATGCATGTTATTTCAAAGTATGGTGACTGTCACGCTAGGGATATAAACACAATTGGCAGGCAATTAAGAGCTTTTCTTGGTCAGACTTAAAGTGCATTTAAGGTCAAAATGTGAAATCCTATATAAATTTCCACACTGTATAAGATGATGGATGGTGCAGCGCTAATTCTCTAAAGTGTTAATGCTGTGAAGATATTGATACTGCAACTCAGTGCTACAAATATATTAAGGATTGAATAAAAAATATGCGACAAACTTTACAAAAAAAATCTTGACACGTTAAGACCACAACCTAGTGCTGTAAATCTCCAATATTAATGATACACATCTCAAATGCTGTATAGTTAAATAAATAAACTTAATAGTGTATGATCACCACATTTCATAATACAAATCTGAATGATGCTCATAGTATCTACTAATATACCATCATATCCATGTTCCACATGTGCAACTCGTATGAAAAGTAAATAAATAAAGTGCATACAATATTACTGAATTAAATGTCCATCACATATACAGAAAGAATCAGTGTGCATCAAAAGTGTAACACTTTTCAATCCAAACCAGAGTAGAATTCCCACTGTGATATAACAACCGTGCTCCACCAATGTGAGAAGTGGTTGCTCACCTCCAAAATTGACCTATACTTTCATATGGGTCAAATACGCTTTTGTTTTTAAAATCCCCCAGGCGCTGGATACTGCTCTTTCTCCACTTAGTGAGAAAGGCCGCCCATATTGTAGTAATCCAAATCAATAATTTATTAAATAAGAGAATGTCATTCACATAAGTAGTTAAAAATAGGCACAATCTGCATTCCACAGAGGTGTAAACAGCGTCTTCCTGTCTCGGCCGTGACATCACCCGGTTCTGTCCAATGCATTGCGTCGCAATCACATGACTTCTTCATAGGGACTCAAGCCTGTAAACCAGCATCTACCCAAAAGCCTGTTGCATCTTCCCAGGGCATTAAAGCCTACTTTGAATTCCCAAAAGATTGTCTCTCCCAGCATGCTGCCAAAATGGTGCCAAATTCCCAGGCCAGCCCTACCTTCAACACAGCGGCCCTGCTGCAGACTATCAATCTCAACATCCAAGGCACAGCCACATTTGCAGATGATATTGACTCCTCACCTTCAGGATCAAATGCTCACAGACCTGCTTGAGCTGCCTCCCCACAAGATTCTTCTGGTCCTCATCAGGGAATGCACTGATTCCCCCTGACTACCCAAACCCTGCCACACAGACAACCTATTTCACAGCTGAACCAAATACCACCTTAAACAGCTTATCTACTGCAGGGGAATGCATGGTCCTCAATCCTCCAGACACTCCCAAAGCTGGATCTAGGGAGTCCAGTATTACAAGCAACAATCTGACTGTGGAGCTGAGTTTATTCCTACTACAACTTCACCAACTGCCTAGCCACACGACAGGACATGGACACACTGATTACCTTGTTTCCTAGGCACTGCACCTCCACTGATATCACTCATGAGGTCCACTCTGGCCATGACCCTACTTATACCTACAAGATGGCAGCAACCTCCCAACCCTTACAGAACATGTGTGACACTTTCTGCAGGGCCACCTTAATGTATGGGCATCCCTGGGGTTTGCCCAGGGACCCTGAGTGCATGGGGGCCTCATGATAATCTTGCATTACATCATATTCATCAATTGTCATGGATTTGGTGGGACAATCATGCCTTTCACTAAACTGTCCCAAGATGGTCATGTCCCAGGCAGTGCCCTGCAACCTGTACTGTGCCCTTCTGATTTCTGTATTGTGCCTTCTTAATCCTCTCGTAATGTGCCCTTTGTGATGAATAATCTTTGATTTAAGGCATGATTTCTTATCATTTAAAATCAATTTTATTGAAATTACTAATATGTGTTTAATTCGATCAGCTATTTATACGTCTTGAGAGTAGGTGTAAAAATTGGGGCAAGCTGTTAGGGGGCCCAAGGCATTACCTTTACCCAGGGGTCCATGATGCTAATAAGACAGTCCTGACTTGCTGCACAGAAATCAACACTCTTAGTGCAGATTTGTATTACCTTACAGAACGAATCAAAGGAGAGTAGAGGATGAACTTCAATCATAGGGGTTAACATACTTTTTGCTTAAATTATTACCTAAAATTCTACCATACAAGACATTCAGAGGCACCAAGAAGACCTAGACAATAAGGACCATAGGACCAGTATCGGAAATAAAGACTTGCCTGAAGCTGTGAACTGGGTAGATCTAATAGACACACTACAGGTAATCTTCAATTTCATTTTAAAGGCATGAGATTTTTTTTTTAATCTTAATGCATTCTCTACATTAAGGTAAAAACAACCTTCTATGAACAGTTCCCCCAGTTCCCCCTAAAATACACAGCTGGCTCCTCTTTCAATTCAGCGCTGTGCCGATCTGCAGTAGTGCTTGTCTTCTCTCTTTCTATCTCACAGACCAATGGCTCCTGCTGTTGTCAATCAAATCCTGTGAAGAGAGAGCAAGGGCCGAGCCACACTGTGTATGTCTATAGATGCTGTGAGGGTTAGCTCAGATGCGAATCACCTTCCCTGGGAAAAAGGCAGTCCAGTCTTTCTTAAAAGTCTGACTTGTAGCCAGTTTTATTTAAAAGGTTGCATGGAATATAAACAAAACAAAACAGAAAATAAATCCATACAGGCACTAACTAAACAGCAGAGATTCCTATCTGAAGGTGAAGGCTTTTTTCCAGTCACCAACAAAACAAAATGTTGTGCACACCTTTTCCTTTCTTGTAAATGTTTACATCCACAGCTCTCTCCCAGGTATGACTTCCTGAGTCCCAGGCCAAGAGCAACCTCTTGTTCCAGTCCAGCTTTATTTATTCCACCTGCTGGTGGTCACAAGTGGAAAGGAAAATATGTTTCGGAACCAAACACAGTCAAGGTGGCCCGGAAAACCTGGACCGGATCCCACCTTAGTTTCCTACATATGAAAGCATGTAAGGTGAAACACAGCGCCCCTCAATCACGTTGCCTTTCATAATGTCACAACGCATAAAGCCTGGCTTGGGCGCAAGCCTGCATGAGTGCCCCCCATAGCAAGTGGCTTGCTATGGGGGCACTCAGAGAAGAAAAGGAATGGACAGCACCATTGGGGTAACTCTAGAAGAGGAGATTCGGGGCCACTCTGTATAATACCATTGCACACAGCAGGTAGGTATAACGTTTATTATTTTAATCAAAAATATATACCTTTACAACTGCTTTAACAATAACCTTGGGGACCCTTCTTCTCATCAGACTGAAATAGATAAAACACACTACTCTTTGCTTTCCAAAGGCCCCCCTCAGAACCTAGAGAGGTAATTTGCAGAATCCACTCTTACTGTCTCAAAGAGGACATCATGTGCAAAGCATGCAACATGCAAAATAGTGATTTTAATAAGGCTCAGCTACAGCTGTATCCCTCCAGGTTCAAACTGAAATAATGTAGACTTCTACAACCACTGACTACATTCCGTGATGCTCACATCCCCTACCACTGGGGCTTTCTGTTCAGTATAACCACCTGGAGAAATTGTACATCAAGGGGTCAAAGCAGGAGGTAAGCATTCAATCATATCACGTGGTGGAATTAAACTTTCTCCCCCAAATCACAAAATTAGAAATTCCCTACTCAAATCAAATCAACCTACTAGACCCAATGATATAAGTGACACAGGGTTCCCAGATCGGTCATTTATTCTTTTCAGGGCAGTTTAGCATTCCCAAACATAATAAAATACTAACAGAATAACCTGTGGGGTCTGGCCTCCTGGTCTACTCTACATGCTTTTAATTGATGGACTAAAGTTGTGGTTTTGTGCCAGTTCACCCCAACTCTGTGATGTGGAGCAGTAATGTAGATGTGGAACCATCTAGGTTGCTTCAATTCATGGTGTTCATCAGATGCCTGTGGCAATGTACTAAATGCGCATATATTATTTGACAACAGATTTGTCATTGCTGACCCCTATTTTATTTAAGCCCTCAATTTTGCATAGACAGATGTCTCAGCTGTGGATGTCCAAGGTGTTGATTCACTTTGGACTCCTGGTGGATGTCAGAACTAGAAAAGTATGCTCTTTTTAGCAGCTTCAAGAGAAATCTGATCTGCCAAAACATGCGTTTTATAAATTTATGCCCAGTCACTCTTTGACTCCCTTTAAGGAAATATCACTAGTGGGCCTCTCACACAAAGGACGAATATTTATAAAGTGCTGAATGCTCTCCTTTTTCAAAAATTAAACAAACACTCTTATAATAAAAAATATGAGAAAATTCTGGGGGAGGAGCTACCTCTGGAAAAATGACAAATGATATGGTCCCAGGCACCGAAGAGCTTGATATATACTCTATATATATAAGGAGAATTAATATAAAATAATTTTTCACTGGTACTAGACCACAGAACTTCTCCATGCTATATATTCATTGGGCAATGACAGAACATAGATCCCTTCACCACATCCATTTGTACTGCTCACTCATCAAACCCTACTGGAAGATTGTCCATACTTTAATCCACTAAGTTTTTGATGTCTGAATCCCCTTTTACCCCATATTCTTCCTCCTGCTTCTACCCAGACTAGCTTTTCTAAAGCTGATTAACAGCTATGATTACCTATGTTTACCCCAGCCAGATATCTAACAGCATTAAAATGGAAAGGTGTTGAAACTTCTTCCTTGGAGGAACTCATATATTTTGATCATTTTACTGAGGGCTTTGACTACTCATTATTAAAAAAATATACAGTATATGATAACAATTCATAAAAAAAGTTAGATTCAAGTATCTTATGTCACATGGCAGACTGCTCATTGACAACACACATAGTATGAAACTACCCTATGGGAGGTGTTCTGAGTGTAAAACTATGACTTTAATAACAATAAGTGAAATTAAGCATGCAAATTGAGTAAGGTATAGAAGAGGAAAGAATCTGCAGTAGCATAAATGCCAAGCTAGCTGATTATAAATATTAGTTTGCAACCTTTCAAAAGACAAAGAAAAGTAACTAAAACATTCATAAATTAATGGTATGGTACACAGTGATAACATTTAACAATTAGGTCAAGTAATTGTTTTAGTTTACATCAAGGCCAAAAAAAATCTTTTTAAGCTTCAAGATGACAATAACTGCTACAAAAAAAGTGGGCTTAATAAGTTTATATGCTCTGATTCCCTCACAAGACAGGGGGCTGCAAAAGAAAGCAACCAGCAGAAATTTTGCCCGTGACCCACAAAAGAGTAAAAAATTGTGAGGTGTTGCCAAAGAGGTTGATGAAAACCTGGTTCCTTATAATGACCACCAGCAGTCAAAGCTGTAGCTTGTGGAGTGTCATGGGCTAGTGGAGTTGGTGAACTCTAAGGATGGCATGAGAAGCAACCACTTTGCAGTGCAGATGCAGCCATGACAAGTGTTAAAAAAACAGATGTTAATACAGCTGACAATGATGAAATACGTAACACATTTTTGATTCATAGAGCTGGTTGCCATGTGTAACAGTGAAGGTAATGGTAAACCTGAAGGTAAATTTGATATAATGATTGAGGCTGACCAATGCAGGGAGAAGTGAGGATTCTGTAAAAAATGCTAAGCTAAATAGCGCAGCAAACATTGGCCCCCTAACCCTTTTGTGTCTGGAGCACTATCCCCCGTAGGAGTCACTAGAAGGATGCCCTAGGTTCTTTTCCCAGTAGTTGCCCTGCATCTAGGCACACAATCACAGTCACTCTTTGGCTCAATGAACAGTCCAGGGCTATTATCTTTTTGGTGTTATTTTTAGGTAACTTGGATGGGGTTAGGGGATTGAGTGGGATACTCCAAAACTATGTACAAATAGGGGGACACCTTCTCTTCTGTAAAACTATGAGCCAGCAATGAAGTGTTGTAGCAGCAACTTGATGAGATTATTCTTCCTCTCTGGACAGTCCAAGCAAAGTCATTTTACTGGGAATTAAATATACTAAGCTCTTCAGGACACTGGACACTATGTCCCCTTTACACACAGCTGACTCTCTAAGACCAGAAGGGGTGGCAACAATGCAAAATCTCTAAGATCTTTCACAACTATTTGTACTCAAAAATGTCTTCAGATGATTGGCTGCCTCCTTCCAGTGCCTTCCAGACACTGTCTCCCTGTGATACCAGACTAGATCAACAGATGACAGGCCCCCTCAGCCAGTTCCAGCAACTTCCAGCAAAACCAGGGTCCCAGCTCACCCAGCTGGGACCAAGATGTCCAGCAAGCACATGGCAGGCTTGCCCAGGTGGCAAGACAGTGCCCTTAGGCTGTGATCAGATTGCCTCAGGGACAAGACAGTTCTGTTACAGGTCTCAAACTGTTTACACACTTTCCCAACAACCATTTGTGTGCTCTCGCACAGGTATTGGCTGAGGCAGTATAAATATTTATGCTGCCCATTTGCCTTACTCCACACCTATGTTCCAGAACCACCCAAAGAGTTCTAGATTCCAGGGGGAATAATCAAACTTGCAGCCTGTGAAAAACAGAACAGACCTAAACAATCAAAAACAGCTACACTGATTACAGTGAGCCAAAACTAAATTTACCTAATAACAAAAATGCAGCTGCATTGCATGCAATGAGCCCGAACTAAATTTACCATCTATCTAGGAGTGTGCTTCATTTATAGATGTACAAATACACACTGTACATAGAAATAATTTTGGCTAAAATTCGTATACTGTATATATAGATTTTTATTTTTTTTTACATATAAACACTGTACAGCATACATAAATATTTTAGCTAAAAAGGCTTACATATAAATAACTACAGGCAGTAAACCTTTTTTTAAAAAAACTGCCAGTATAGTTTAAACAATTCAACATACAACCAATCTCAGAACATAAAAAACAAAAAAAAAGAAAACCATAAAAACCAAAGAAATTGTGAAATAAAAAACGTGAAAGTAAACAAAAATGAGATAAAGGGTAGCTGAAAAAAGGATATTAAAAAGTTTAAATAGATTATGCTCCATCATTGTCTTGATACACAGTCTGCACATAATTTAAAATTAATTAGGGATCAGAAAGAGAACTTCAAAGACAAAGGACATAAAAAGCATGGTTCCAACACAAGAAATAATGATAGAATACAGTGGTTTGAAATATGAAAATCACATAGCTCAAGTCTTACGTATACTGCATGGCAAAACATTAAAGAGATAAGAGTATTAAGGAAGCTTCTGCCAAATTCAGTCATCCCTTTTATTCAAATGTTGCAAAATTGTTAAGGTGGTGTTAAGGTGGTGTACCAATTGTTAGTACAGAGGATCATAACGTCTTTTCATGCAAGGGACCACATGTCATTTTTAACATACCCTTGTGTTATTAGCATTTAATTTAGCAAGGGGGTCTGATCTTATTATATTATAAAAACACATACAGCTGATTAGCATATTGGAAACAAAATCTTTGTAGCTATTTCAAATAGAAAATATTTGAAGTACAACTATAATCTTTTATAAACTTGGGAGCTAGCATGATTGCACATTACAAAACATGCTTTGTTTCTTTTAAAGTAACAAGGTTGACCTAGTTTATTATAGGATGTCCATAAAAAGAAGCCCACTCCTGTCAATATTATTTTTGAATTGTGTCTGTAAAATGTACCACTTTACCTGGTGGTGGAGATACATAAATGCCATGTTAACATATACCAATTACATATCATCCTAGTACACTTCAAAATCAGCACTGCACAACTAACAAACAATTTGTTGTTGCACGGAAATTAGAAATATTCTAAATGTCTTTCTCAGATAATTAATCTGCTTCAACAGGAGATTTGTAAGTGGAAGATATACAGTATAGCACGATCTTACAATATACTGTCTATAAGTCCATTTCAATTTGCTTATATGCAATGTATGCAAGTACAGATATTGTATACAGTATATGCTATAGACTTTCCTCCTACAAATCTTTTGATAAGGTCTGCGTAAATTTCAGACTTGTTCTCAATTGCAAGAAAATATTTAACCTCCCCTGTACCTTGAGATTCTAGTTAAAATAATAGCCACATCATCAGTGGCTAAGGTGCACATTTCTTGGCACTCAAATAAACTTAAAATAGAACTAAAGGGCAAACTTTTTTCTTTTGGGTAAATTATGGGAGGCATATAACTCCTGTCAGATTTTATTGTGTGATATTAGTGAGATTTTTCTAAACTTCCAGTTCATTAGCCAAAACAAGAAGTAAGAGGAAATAATCCCTTGAACTTGAGGGAATCCATGATTGTCATCAGGGTCACCAGAACTAGAGTCCTTATTGAAACATTTTCCCTCTATTCCTGTTCTGCTAACAACCCACATTTTGGTATTTTCTTTTACTTTCACTCTCAGTCATAGTAATAAACAGTACAAATAGGGATGGTGATGGAAGCTAATGGGGGCCAGATTGCAATTTAAAAAAGATTAAGTTAGATTGTAAACTCCACGAGCAGGGCCCTCACATTCCTTCTGTACTGAAATGTATTGTAAATGTGCTGTCTCCCTTATATTGTAAAGCGCTGCGCAAACTGCTGGTGCTATATAAATACTGTATAATAATAATAATAATAATCCCTGTCCACTCTATCTAAAACTTGCCTTTTGTTATATTTTCAAATATTTAGCACATTTGTTTAAAAAATGACATGATCTAAAATCATAATCTAGATATCTATAAAGAATATCAAACACAGAATCTACTCTTGAAAAAATGAGAATATCTTGGAGGGTCTAGTTGCATGTACAGTATATGATGAAAAAATAAAGTGAATGGTGCAAACAGGGTATAAAAAGATTAGCAAAGAATAATTTCTATTGTTTCCTAATGATAATGCCATTCTCAACTTCACCCCTCTCCAAGTCTCCAAGGGAAGGTGTTCACACACCTATTAATCAGGTCAGGTGTTTAGGCACACCTTCTATATCAGGGGTGTCAAACTGGCTGCCCTCCAGCTGTTGCAAAACTACAAATCCCATCATGCCTCTGTCTTTGGGAGTCATGCTTGTAACTGTCAATCTTGCAATGCCTCATGGGACTTGTAGTTTGGCAACAGTTGAAGGGCTGCCAGTTTGACACTCATGTTCTATATAGTGAATGCGGAGTAGGTGATTGTGTCCCACTAACCCTTCAGAAGTGAGTTGTACATGAAGCAATCATTGATCATAGATGTCTTTCATCTCTTTTTATTTAGAATATACAGTATGCACAATACAATGTAGCAAGTACAGGAATTATACTCTCTTTTTGAATTTATATCAGTATAAATGTGCTTCATCAGTAAAACTTCCAATGTTAATAAATTGTTTTCAGAAGCTGACAACTCTGTATACCAACAATAGATGGGCCTGACCACTGTAACTAATTTTTTGTATTTGTGTACTCACAAACAAACATTTTGGCCATTGCAGTTAAGATGTGCTACTAAGGGTAACAATAAATACATTCACATATTCCATGCCATGGAAATTTTAATATTCTAGGAATACGG
This sequence comes from Staurois parvus, assembly GCF_062004578.1. NCBI lineage: Eukaryota > Metazoa > Chordata > Amphibia > Anura > Ranidae > Staurois > Staurois parvus. The sequence continues at coordinate 12,998,009 of NW_028317815.1, forward strand.
GATTCATAAAAGTACAAGATAAAATTAGTCCCTAGTGGTCTATTTCAACTGGCAGTTTTCTGCTTTCCAAAGATGTAGTCCCAGACTAAATGTAATGAATCTTATGATGCAATCATTAAAACCAATATGAAAACCAGAATCAATGCAGCTCTGTATTTATTAATATATCATTAAAGCCTATGTGCAGTCAAAATAAAAAATAGAAAGGTCAGCACAAGGGATATATTGTACAGTCAGTAGGATGTGATCCTTTTTCTGATGCCTCTTCTATTAGTTGAAATCCTCCTCCGTCCATGCCTTCCCCCACCCCCACCACTGTAACCTTCCAGATAAAGCAGTTATAGCTGAATATTGCTTGGAATCAACCAACCTTATTAATTATCAAACAGTATCCTTTTAAGTCAGAACAATGACCCTGGGGATGCTGGACCATGACGTGCACATTAAACATGGCTAAAAGGGATTCTGCTTGAGGAAATGGAAGAAGACAGTGGATTTAGTCATATTTCATCCTTCCAAAACCAAAATATCAGTTTTAAGGACTACTGTGCCATTAATATATTTTTTACAAATCTGGGTACAACACATATAGTATATATGCCAAGGACAAAACCCCTATCTTTTGTAACATCTAGTTGTTATAATGGCAAAGAGCTCCCATAGACACCAATTTGCATCTAATAAAATATACTGATACATGCATTCATTTTTCTGCAGCAAATGAATATTTACTGAATTAGCAGAATATAGGTTGTGAACATCAATCACCTTCTTTTCTGAGGTCTTTCAAATACTAAGGCATTGTTTAGAGGGTTAGTTAACCCAGAACTGAATTTCCGAATTTCCTAATTTCTAGACCTGTACGCCTGCTTTGGAAATTACAAAAAGGTCCCATTATTCTTGACAGAACAAATTTGTATTAAGACTTTATTACTGGGAAATGAAACAAGACTAGTGGGAGCATCTCTACTGTAGTTAGAGAAGACTCTAATTTGCTTGTTAGCCGCATTGGCATACACACAAAATATGCAAATAAATGTTTTAACTTTAAAATAATGATACGTGAAAGAGAAGAAAAGATTTATCACTATTTATAAGAAACATACCATTCACAGCTTTCCCTTTGACAATTACTGTAGCTGGGGTCTTGCCCTGCATCTCTGCAACTAAATATATATTAAAAAAAAATAGTTTCTACCACAAAGCAACAACATCATGGATGGACCTTTGAGTGAAACACTACATGTTGCTGAGGCCAGACTACATTCATAAAGAGATTTTTTTCTACTTCTACTAATTTCCACCATATTTAAGATATTCTCTTTCCTATACATAGAGACACTAGTGCAATAACAAGTGTATAGACATACTGTAGGTAAAAAATAGCAACTGTGCAAAAGTCTTAATGACTGATGCTTCATCAAATACCCATATGGTGGGATTGCTGCATCAATGCAAAAACTCCACATTGCATTTGATCATTTCTGTTCAAAAGCTGATTAAAAGCTTACTTCTAGGCCATACAGGTATACATCCCCAGATCAGATCAAGAGGGAATTTTAGGCTTTCAGCATGTGAGAGGCAGGGGGGAGATTGCAGTGCCTGACATTACACAACCTGCTGGGATCTGGCTGTGAGGAGGCTTATCCACAAATGTTTTTGACCTGAAGTAATTTTGGTTCAATATATCCAGTGATTGTTGAAGCCTGTGTGTTTGAAGGCTTATAGAAACTCCAGGTGCAGGAGTATCTAATGACATTGAGATAGTGTTAAACATTCACCTTCCACAATGAAAAAGGAAGTCAATACATAGCGGGATTAAGTGATGTTAGAAATCTATTTGGCTGACAATTTTATTCCTAGAGGTTTGAGATGGGAACTGACCCCCAATGATGAGGAAAGATCCCAGGAGGATGATATTAAATAGATATCACTGCTTAACCACTCTAGGTTTGAAATTATGACATTTTTAATGCAATTAAAAAGATGAGATCATTAAAATAAAAGAACACTCTTTGTATGATTAAAAGAATATATAATGGGAAAGCAAACAACATTTATTCGTTAAAACACAGACTGTATAAATTGAAAAAAATAAATATCAAATAGATGTGAAAGATTTAAAAAATGTTTAATCAAAGTAACAAACAGAGAACACAAGGTGGAAGATGAGGAACACAGAACGGATAGTATGTTAAACTGCACACAAAGAATTTTCAACAACATTAATCTAAGAACTATACAGACACTGTCCTTTTTAAGGATCAAAGAGAACATCAAAATTATTATCCAAAGAAAAAGAAGTTTATAGGAAACAGACATATGAGAAAGTATGATTTATATGGAGATGTGCAAAAGTTCATAAGTAGACTAAGCATTAAAAAAAATCTTGAATAAGGAAGGCCCACATAATAAAGTTAATAGCATAAAAGCATGATAAAATTTTACATACGAGTTTGAGAAATAGATCAAACTTTAATCCATCTATGACTCAACTTTGTAATTTAATGTATTTTGAGAACTAGCTTTAGAATTCCATATAACATAAGATAGTAATATTGAAAAATACAGATAAAAGAGTATAATAAACAAAAGTATAATACAGATGATACTCCAACATAATCTAGTGATAAGATCAGATAATACGAGGGGAAGGGTACTAGTTTTACTGACAGACCAGTATATACTTTAGAAGAGGTTAAGAAGATTCTGAGTGATTAGCATACATATGACATCTTATATTGGTCCCCACTGCACCAGGGATGACTATAACATAATTTTTTCCTGATACCCAAAAAAATATAGAGAATCCCCCATGGAGAACTATCATTAGCAGAATAGGATTAGTTACTATGCAAATAGGGGAATATGTTTACTGGTTTTTAAAACCAATTAAAAAAATATTTTCCCCAAATTAAGAGGATTATTCCTCATTTCAGGACACTGGATGGAATCATGCAAATCATAGTGGAATATAACCTAAAATGTTGCAGCCATTCATTCCAAACTGCATTATTTGCATGGTTTCACACACTGTCCTGAAACGAAGGTTTATTTTCACTTATATGTGGCATATGTAATGTAAAGAGACAGGTGAATACATACTGTATTAAGAAGGCTTTACTGTGCTACAAAGTGAGAGTAATTGACATAAAAGGTTTTCATATGTGTGGTAGATGTAAAGGATATAAGAATACTAAAAATGGTAGAAAAATAAAAAATAAAAACAGAGTCTATTAACGGGAACACAGCTATTACAGTTTACCTCTTTTGATAGTAGGTTCATTACATACTAAGAGGGTTATTTACAAAACTAGAGAGGGCAAAATCTGGTGCTGCTCTGCATAGAAACCAATCAGTTTGCAGGTTTAATTGTCAAAACTTAATTGAACAAGCTGAAGTTAGAAAGTGATTGGCTACCATGCACAGCTGCACCAGAATCTGAGTACAGTAACAAATCTTTCCTGTGTTTTCTTAAATGTTGAGATAACGCCAACAAACATTTATTTTATTTAATCAGGGAAGGATAATCATAGCATCCCTGTACATTTCAAGAAATGTCAAAAGTCCGACCCAAGTGAAACTAAGTTTTGGGGGTTGAAAAGAATCAATATAAGACCCCACAGCTTGCCTTAGACATGACACAGAAAGATGGGACAAAGTACAACGTGTACTACTTTGTCCCAAGGGGGAAAGAGCACAGCAATAAAAGATAGAATGAGCCTTTTTTTTGAGGGTGGATTTTTTTAATATATTATTAAAAATACGCTTATGGCAGATGCAGTGGTGTAATGCACGTCTCCACTGGACTCTAGAGCAGTGGAGATGTGTTTTCTGGAGTGATGAATTACGCTTCTCTGTCTGGTAATCCGATGACGTGTCTGGGTTTGCCAGGCTAACGGTACTTGCCTGACTACATTGTGCCACGTGTAAAGTTTGGTGGAGGGGGGATTTTGAATATTCAGGAGTTGGGCGTGGCCCCTTAGTTCCAGTGAAGGGAACTCTTAAGGAGTCAGCATACCAAGACGTTTTGGAAAATTTCATGCTCGCAACTTTGTGGGAACAGTTTGCCTTCCCAGAAGAGTTGAAGCTGTTATAGCTGTAAAAGGGTGGGCCAACTTAATGTTGAGCCATACGGACTAAGACTTGGATGTCATTAAAGTTTATGTGTGTGTAAAGGCAGGTGTCCAAATACTTTTGGCAATATAGTGTATATGTGAGGGATTATATACTGAGTATATGATTGTTTATTTCCATTGGCAATGAAGGAATATGTCTCAGAGGAAACAGAAGACGAATGGGACTGGGGGGACACCACAAAAGAGCTGGATTCACTGACAGGACTGTCAGAAACCCCTTACACACCAGACTCTGCTGGATGTGCCTGCAGGTCAGAGCCTGTCAAGATTTCTACCCGAGCCCCATCACCCAAATCCTTTTCCTCACCCTGGCCTAAGGCCAAAGCCAAATCTACTGATCTGCAGAGGTGGGACATCCGTTCTCCTCAGTCTTGTGTGCATCCAGGACTGGGGGACAAAATGTTTCTGCCTCTTGCAGAGGGAGGTACAGGAAGGGGTGGCCTTGGAATGGGGACTAGATTACCCATATGTCCCTCAGGAAGTTATGGACACAGTTGAGGCAGTCCAGTCCATGGAAATATTACTAGTATCTCAGTCCAGTAGGCTGTCTGTTTTATCTCTTTGCCTGTGGACTATGCTGAACTCTTTGATGCCATATGTGATAGTCTGGAACCATTTTTTAAGGGATTAAGGACTCCAAAGGAAAAAAAGAGAGTTCATTACTAATGTGTTTCTGATGTGCCTTATAACCTAGCCAGTCACTCAGGGTTAGGACAGCACTGTTTGCATATACCGTATTTGTTTTTTTTTTCTCTTACTGTTCTGCAGGTCCCAGGATGTCTATCATTTTCTACATTGAAAACAGAAGAATTGTTGCTGATGAAGGGCCTCCTTCTGGGAGGAGGTGCTTCATCCCTATGTTAATATTCTTGTACATATGGTTATGGTGCTATGTTTATTTTTCCTGCTACCAATTTAGTTTTAGCATCAGTCAGGATGGAAATATTTTGCTGATGTAAATTTTGTACATATACAGAGCTTATATTTTTTACATTGAATATTTATTTGTATTATTTTGTACTTATTGTATCCCCCTTCATAGTTTTTGTACCCTTTTCCCTTCCTGTTTTTGGTATAGGATGCCCTGCTCCTGGGCTAGGAGTCATTTTGTTTTTTGCCCCCAGCCAGCGAGGACATGGCTGTTTTTCAGTGGGGGGGGGGGGTGAATACAACACCATCCTAGTTTAGCTAGGGGGAGCTAGACTCCAATGGTTGGACAGGGGCTGAGCAGTAGCCCAGGTGTAATAACCAGAGAGGGGTCAAATTGTGGTCAGGGCTGAGAGGTTCTGCAGGCCAGCCCCTCTGGAATTCCCCCCTGTTCTAGGGCTTTTGGAGGAAGGCCTCAGAGGCTGTGGGTGGATCTGATGAGTGGCTGGCTGCACTCTTGAGTGCACTAAGCCATGACAACCAGACTTTATTATTTTAATTTGGCATTCCAAAACAGATTTGGCTGGTTGCTATGGATAACTGCACATCACTATTATTTGTACCATTTTTACACACATTTAAATAACTGTGAAAATGCATTGGGGGGCAAATGCGCTATTCACTTTACATGGGAATTTATCCTTAGCTTAGTGCATTAGGTGAAGCTTTTCTAACTTCCATTATCAAAACGTGCAAACAAAAATATTGGTTTTAGTTTTCATTTTCCTTGTACACGATCAAGTATTCTTTGCAAAGACAACTTACATCACATTCACTAAGCTAGGAAAAATTCCCTTGCAAAGTGAACACCTTATTTACCTTATTATTATTTAGTAAATAAACCCCAAAGTATCCTCATCACATTTCTTATAGTAATGCAACACAATTACCATAACTTACAGATCGAACCGCAGATTCTGTCTTTCCTCAAAGAAGTAGTCCATTATAAATTTTTTGACAAAGTCTGGATTTAATGTGTTGTCGATTACTTCTGTCCTGCCATACTGCAGAACAAAAAGATAAATAAAAGTAGAATAATTAATATTAAATAATGACACATGAAACACATTAACATACAGTGTTTGCTGAAAATAAGGTATTCACTTTCTTCATTAAATTCCATCATTAAATTAGTGTTCTCTTAGAATTTTAGTCTAAATAACATTCCAGCGAAAATCAGTTTTAAAAAAATGTATCGGAATTTCATGCATCATTACTGAGAACATTCCCTGGTGACCTTTAGATGGCTGATATACATTAATGCTGAATTAAAAATATTATCAGCAGATGCAAATATTTGGTTATACAAGTGACATTACATAAACCTGTCCAAACGTACAAAAAAAGAGTGTGGTGCAAGCTAATAAATACACGGCATAAAGGTACATATGTTGCTTGGGGGTTTTTAAGAACCATCAACAATAAAACAAAAACAAACAAGACTGACATTTGAAACCATGACATAATAGAACAACCGTGAAATAAAAGCTCAACTCCTTAAAATGGACCTTACTGTTTCAATATTGTTCAGCAGGCATGATAGCTCATTATTTTCTTTAAGTTCTTTCTTACTCTAATACAGTGTTTTTCAACCTTTTTCCAGTCATGGCGCCCTTGAAAAGTATTTTTAGTCACAAGGCACCTCTATCCAAGGCTTGGTTCACATTACTGTGTTACAGTAGCATCCAAAATCTCGCTCATTCCTGACATGCAGACAAATGCTCTGGTCTTTAGGGGTACCCCCATACACTGGCAAACCCGGGGTTCTTTTGAAGTGGTGCAATTTAAAAAAAGGGTCAGGGTAAGGCAGCCCATTGAAGTGAATGGACTGCCCTACACACAGCCACACAGATGTGAACCAAAGGCTTGTTCACCTGTGAGGTTGGAGGGTGGTAAAACCACGCAATTGAGCTGCTTTTACCACCCCCGACTACTCCCCCTTTAGCTGCAGAAGCAGCAGCTGGGGGTATACACATACTGTGGCCGCAGCTGGAAGTATACTTCCAGGCGAATGGGGTTGAACTACAACCACCCCACAACTGTGTGCGCATTGCACATGGTTGTGGTGTGGTGATGCTGCTTTTTACGGGGTTAAAAAAGGTGGTGAGGAGGCAGCATATTGCCTCTTTACCACCTGTCAAATACCTCTAAAAAGCGATCTGAGCATGAACTACTTTTCAGAGGAGCAGCAGTCCTTGCTGCTATTATGAACAAGTCCTAAAAAAGCAGTTCTGAAAGGACAGGAATAGGGGGTCAAGATTAAAAGTAACACACACACACACACATAAAAACAAACACACACATACAAACGCATGTACACACAAACACATGTACATACAAACACATTTACACACATACAAACACATGTACACACACATACATGCACACAGACACACGTACACATGCCTGTTGGTTTTTCAGGCAGACACGATCAGATCATCTATAGCTCTCTATAGAATGGCATGTGTCAGCTGGCATCCGATCTGATCCTGTATGCTAAAAACAGACGAATGGGGATCCATTCCCTATCTGTCTGCAGGATCGGATGACAGTCATGTGGTCCATTTCCATCCGACCACCCCGTAAAACACAGCGGGCAGTGTCTGTGTCCACTCTGCAGCAGTGGAGCGGACACAGACCTGTCATCCACTTGCTCAGCGGAGATATCCCCTGCTGAGCAAGCAAATCAGCTGACGAGTCTGCCCCATTTGAAACAGGCCAAAGAGAATGTATAGTGGTTTTGCACTTCAAATATTTTTTTTATTTGTTATGGTCAGGACTAAAAAAAAAACATAACATTTGGCAATGCAGCTGCCCATTTCTAGGCAAGAGAACTGTCACATGATAGAGGTGGTGTCATTGCCCTCAAAGTTCCCTCTCTAGCCAACATTGGGTATTTAGTAGAAGATGTGATGGTGGCAGGAGTGCACTATGAAGGTGAGTATAACTGGGTTTGGAGTGAGCTTTAAAGAGATTCTGTCACTTTGCTCTTAATAGGCAAGGTGACAGGGTCTCCATAAATATGCATGTAGGAAAAGCATTGCGACACCAATCCTATCCTTGCCTCTCTGTTCCCTGGTACAGTTCCAATCACTGGGGTTGATTTACTAAAGGCAAATAGGCTGTGCACTGCAAGTGCACCGAAAGTGCAGTTGCTCTAGATCTGAGGGGAACATGCAAGGAAAATTAAAAAAAAACAGCATTTTTGCTTGCACATGATTGGATGAAAGAAATCAACAGAGCCTAGCATCATTTCAGAGCTTCCCCTTGGATATAAAGCAACTGTACATGCAGTGCATAGCCTATTTACCTTTAGTAAATTAACCCAACTGTCTCTGCTGGAAAAGGAAGAGAAAGACAATGAACAGATAGGATCTATTTATGCTCATGTCTATGCGAACACTTCTAAGTGAATTTTTTGTTTGCTCTTTGATAAACTAAGGATTTTATGCTATGTGTGATTCTATTTGATTCCACTGACTAGGAAGGAGGAGTGTGCCCTGAAAGGTTCCAACTGGAAAGGCAAGATTTGGATTTATAGCCTATATGACCTATCTAGTTTATACTAATATACAATATAGTGCGAAAAGTATCGGGACGCCTGCCGTTACATGATCTTTAATTGCATCCCAGTCTTAGTCCGTAGGGTTCAATATTGAGTTGGCCCACTCTTTGCAGCTATATCAGCTTCAACTCTTCTGGAAAGGCTGCCCACGAGGTTTAGGACTGTGTCTATAGGAATGTTTGACCATTCTTCCAGAAGCGCATTTGTAAAGTCAGGCACTGGTGTTGGACGAGAAGGCCTGGCTAGCAGTCTCCGCTCTAATTCGCCCCAAAGATGTTCTATCGGGTTGAGGTCAGAATTCTGTGCAGGTCAGTCAAGTTCCTCCACCCCAAACTCGCTCATCAATGTCTTTATGGACCTTGCTTTGTGCACTGATGTGCAGTCATGTTGGAACAGGAAGAGGCCATCCTCAAACTGTTCCTACAAATTTGGGAGCATTAAATTGTCCAAAATGTCTTGGTATGCTGACACCTTAAGACTTCCCTTCACTGGAGCTAAGGAGCCAATCCAAACCCCTGGAAGACAACCCCACACCATAATCCCCGCTCCACCAAACTTTGCACTTGGCACAACGCAGTTAGCAAGTACCATTCACCTGGTAACCGCCAAACCCAGACATGTCCATCAGATTACCAGACAGAGAATCGTGATTCGTGCTCTAATGTCCAGTGGCAGCATGCTTTACATAGTCACACATTTATGGTACTCAAAATCCTTTGAGATGTCATATTAAAATTTTTTTTGATACAATGATGATCTCCTTTTTGTTGTGGATAAAGACTTGGGAGACTTACAGTCTTTTCTGTCTTATTTACACAACAATGATAGGAATTTGCCATTCACTGGAAAGTCGGACGAGAGAGAGATTGTCTTTCTGGATGTCCAATTGACCGGTGAGGACCATACAGTTGCCAAAAGTCTGTATAGGTAACCTCAGTCTGGGAACACCCTCTTGTAAGCCCAATCGGGTCATCCCAAACATGCTATTAAAAGCATTCCTGTTGGACAATTTTTATGTATTCGCCACATTTGCAGCGGTCAACAAGATTTTGACAGGGGGGCTTCTGCTTTATATCAACGTTTTCTACAAAGGGGATATCCCAAATGGATGTTGGATAGAGCATATCATATAGCCAGTTCTAGACTGAGGGAGGATCTACTAAAAAACAAACTACATAGTGGGAGTGGAAATAGGACACATGATAGTACTCATATAAATGATTCTAATAGAAGAAAACTTACTTTTTCCATCTCATTTAGTTTGGAATTTAATGATATCAAGCGCATTTTTACTCGTCATCTCCCTGTCTTATGTGAGAATCAGACATGCGCAGATATTCTTAAGGATGGCATCAGTGTGGTCTCTAAAAGAGCTCCCACTTTAGGTAGCTCCTTGTCTCCCAGTTTCTATAGTCCCACTCAAATAGAATCCACAATGTGGTTGCATTTTAAAGGCAACTATCGCTGTGGTGCGCTCTCTTGTCCATGCTGTGCACATATTATGAAAGGTAATATATTTCACTCTACTGTTAATAACAAAGAATATAATAGTACCTCATTTTTTAATTGCAATACTACTTATGTCATTTATTTGATTACTTGCAAATGTTGTGTCCAGTATGTGGGACGCACAACTAGGCATTTAAGGGATCATTTTTATGAACATTTATATAGCATTGAAAAACATCTTTCCACTAGTGTTGCCCCTCATTTTAACAGCTGTCATGTGTCACACAGATCGGCTGTGCAGGTACAAGTCATTGAAAAAATTCGGCCATCTAAAAGGGGTGGTGACACCTTTCTGTGGTTGTGTAAAAGGGAGGTTTTCTGGATATTTCATTTGAAAACTCGTGTCCCTCAAAGTTTGAATCATGAATCGGACATTACATACTTTTATGATTAGTATTCTGGACCTGTTTTTCTGCACTGCGATGTGTGTGTATATATGTGTAATTTATGCACATGTATGCGCACATGCGTGCACTTGTATACCATCATCATACTAAATGGGTTTTTATATATACACGTTTGTATGCATTGTGCACCCTATATGTGTATATATATATATAGGGTGCACGAAACATACAGTACATTCCACAATAATAATTATTCTATCAAAATTAGTGTCTGCTGCAAATTGCTTCCAGCATTGTTCCTGTTTCTTCTTGCTGGAGGCTTCCATTTTGTTGAAGCCCAGAGTCCCTGAAAAGCAATAGATCTTTAGGCTGTCAGCAGATCGGCCTCTACCTTCGGCACAATGCCAACAGAGAGCAGCTGAGCATGTGCAGAGTGAAACAGTGTATTACTGGATTTTAGACAGTAAAAGGACTTATTTTTAATGCTATATATAAAAAAGGGGCCAACATGAAGTGATCTAGCAGGAGTTAATTTTCTGACTGAAGTACCACTTTAAAAATTAATGTAAAAAATTATATATATATATATATATATATATATTTCCAACAAAGATTCCTACGCAGGGGATTTTCCATGTCCAGCACACAACCGGTCACTGAAAATGCAGAGCCATGTGGCTCTCTTGTCAGCAGAACCTCTGCTCCACTTTAAAAAATAATTTTAAAAATAATAAAAGAAAAAAAAAAAAAGAATGAAAAAATAAATAAATAAATACACACACACACACACACACACACACACACACACACACATAAAGTAAAAGTTATAAAAAGATTCACACGCAGGACTATTTTCTCCCTCACATGGGATGCAATCTCCAGCAGGAACTCCCACCTCTCCAAACAGGTCTCTGTCTGCAAATGGCAATTGCAACTGCCCTGAGCTACTCTCAGATTTGGCTTATATCTGCACTCCTGTGCACTTCCACAGACTGCAAATTGGATTACCAAACCCAGAAAAAACTTAAAACACAATTTTCACTGCTCACAAAACACATGCTGGAGCTTCTCAAACTGCACCTTTGAGAATCCTGTGTCATTTATCAAACCATTTCTTTATCTTATATTGTGGCAGGGCCTCGCACTGTCACACTATATTTCCAAAAGTATTGGGGTACCTACCTTTACACGCACATGAACTTTAATGGCATCCCAGTCTTAATCCATAGGGTTCAATATTGAGTTGGCCCACCCTTTGCAGCTATAACAGCTTCAACTCTTCAAGGAAACCTGTCCACAAGGTTTAGGAGTGTGTCTATGGGAATGTTTGACCATTCTTCCAGAAGCGCATTTGTGAGGTCAATCACTGATGTCAGATGAGAAGGCTTGGCTCGCAGTCTCCGCTCTAATTCACCCCAAAGGTGTTCTATGGGGTTGAGGTCAGGACTCAGTCAAGTTCCTCCACTCCAAACTCGCTCATCCATGTCTTTATGGACCTTGCTTTGTGCACTAGTGCACAGTCATGTTGGAACAGGAAGGGGTCATCCCCAAATTGTTCTCACAAAGTTGCGAGCATGAAGTTGTCCAAAATGTCTTGGTATGCTGACACCTTAAGAGTTCCCTTCACAGGGAATAAGGAGTCAAGCCCAACCACAGTTGGCGACTTCTGCACACTGTGTGCTTCAGCATGCGCTGGCCCTGCTCTGTAATTTTACATGGCCTACCACTTTGTGGCTGAGTTGCTGTTGTTCCCAGTTGCTTTGACTTATCCACATTGTTACAATACCAATAACAGTTGAATGTGGAGTATTTAGTTGCTAGGAAATTTCATGGATGGACGTATTGTACAGGTGGAAACCTATCACGGCACCATGTTTGAATTCACGGAGAGCAACCCATTCTTTCACAAATGTTTGTAGAAGCAGTCTGCATACCTAAGTGCTTGATTTTATATACCTGTAGCCACGGAGGTGATTGGAACACCTGAATCCAATGATTTGGAGGGGTGTCCCATTACTTTTGGCAATATATTGTATATATATATATACAGTGGGGATCGAAAGTTTGGGCACCCCAGCTAAAAATTTGTATTAATGTGCATAAAGAAGCCAAGGAAAGATGGAAAAATCTCCAAAAGGCATCAAATTACAGATTAGACATTCTTATAATATGTCAACAAAAGTTAGATTTTATTTCCATCATTTACACTTTCAAAATAACAGAAAACAAAAAAATGGCGTCTGCAAAAGTTTGGGCACCCTGCAGAATTTATAGCATGCACTGCCCCCTTTGCAAAGCTGAGACCTGCCAGTGTCATGGATTGTTCTCATACATCGTCCGGGAAGACCAGGTGATGTCAATCTCAAAGGTTTTAAATGCCCAGACTCATCTGACCTTGCCCCAACAATCAGCACCATGGGTTCTTCTAAGCAGTTGTCTAGAAAACTGAAACTGAAAATAGTTGACGCTCACAAAGCTGGAGAAGGCTATAAGAAGATAGCAAAGCGTTTTCAGATGTCAATATCCTCTGTTCGGAATGTAATTAAGAAATGGCAGTCATCAGGAACAGTGGAAGTTAAAGCAACATCTGGAAGACCAAGAAAAATATCAGACAGAACAGCTCGCAGGATTGTGAGAAAAACAATTCAAAACCCACGTTTGACTGCACAATCCCTCCAGAAAGATCTGGCAGACACTGGAGTTGTGGTACACTATTCCACTATAAAGAGATACTTGTACAAATATGGTCTTCATGGAAGAGTCATCAGAAGAAAACCTCTTCTACGTCCTCACCACAAAAATCATCGTTTGAACTTTGCAAATGAACATATAGACAAGCCTGATGCATTTTGGAAACAAGTTCTGTGGACCGATGAGGTTAAAATTGAACTTTTTGGCCGGAATGAGCAAAGGTACGTTTGGAGAAGAAGGGGCACGGAATTTAATGAAAAGAACCTCTGTCCAACTGTTAAGCATGGGGTTGGATCAATCATGCTTTGGGGTCAGTGGCACTGGGAACATCTCACGAGTAGAAGGAAAAATGGATTCAATAAAATGTCAGCAAATTTTGGATGGTAACTTGATGCCATCTGTGAAAAAGCTGAAGTGAAAGAGAGGATGGCTTCCACAAATGGATAATGATCCTAAACACACCTCAAAATCCATGGGGGATTACATCAAGAGGCGTGAACTGAAGGTTTTGCCATGGCCTTCACAATCTCCTGACCTCAACATAATTGAAAAGCTATGGATAGACCTTAAAAGAGCAGTGCGTGACAGACAGCCCAGAAATCTCAAAGAACTGGAAGACTTTTGTAAGGAAGAATGGGCAAAGATACCTCAAACAAGAATTGAAAGACTCTTGGCTGGCTACAAAAAGCGTTTACAAGCTGTGATACTTGCCAAAGGAGGCAGTACAAGATATTAACTCTGCAGGGTGCCCAAACTTTTGCAGACGCCATTTTTTTGTTTTCTGTTATTTTGAAAGTGTAAATGATGGAAATAAAATCTAACTTTTGTTGACATATTATAAGAATGTCTAATCTGTAATTTGATGCCTTTTGGAGATTTTTCCATCTTTCCTTGGCTTCTTTATGCACATTAATACAAATTTTTAGCTGGGGTGCCCAAACTTTCGATCCCCACTGTATATAATATTATACAGGATTTATATAGCGCCAACAGTTTGCTCAGCGCTTTACAATATAACGGGGGACAATACAGCAACAATACAGTTCAATACAAGAGGGATAGGAGGGCCCTACTCCTTGGAGCTTACTATATATATATTATATATATATATATATATATATATATATATATATATATATATATATATATATATTCCTGAATGTACATGCATATTTGTTAATATTAACAACATGTGCTGCCAGGGTATAGGGAGATTAGCCTCTATCCACCAAAACCTCCCACTGCCCTGAAGATCCTCTCACACTGCTTGGGAGGGCATAGTTCCAAGGAGTTAGAGGATGAGGCAATGTGGAGAACAAGAAACATAAAACGTTACCAACAGCTCACTGGCATTGTTCATTGTTATCATTTTATACACATGTGGCCATGGAGGTGATTGGAACACCTGAATCCAATGATTTGGAGGCATGTCCCAATACTTTTGGCAATGAATATTTATTAATATTGACAACACATGCTGCCAGGGTACAGGCAGATTAGCCTCTCCCTAACAAAACCTCCTACTGCACTGAATATATATATATATATATATATATATATATATATATATATACACACACGCACACAATTTGTTATCCAGTTATGTATACCTTTAAAAAGAACTAAATACATTTTTCATACAACTAGCTTAGGCACTCAGATCTGTCTTGGTATCAGCCTCCTGTAATCCTCTACACAGCAAGAATTAGACTGGGAAAAAAAAGAGTCAGCAGAGTGCAGTTACCCATTCACTGTCTCATCACAGGGTTCAGCTTTAAAATATAAATCATATATACAGCAATTGTTGTACAGCTTACTACAGCAAAAGTTCTGCATTGTCAAATGTTTACATCTGAGCTGTCTAGGCATGTTAACTGGACAATAGGATCAATTCATAAAGACTGTCAAATAGGTTTTCACTCCATGAGGAGTCCGCTAAGGACAGCAGAATAATTAGCCTATTAAGGTGGGGCTAAAGTGGCAGTTCAATAATTAAATATCCATTTCAACTAAAAAAAAAATTCCCATTACACTTCTATTTCATATCCGAGTTTGTGAATTGGTCAATGTGGTAAAATAATAGATATTGGAAAAAATTTTAATACTTATTTACATTTTAGTCAATTGTCCCCTCTATTTCTATACAGGATCAAGAGGATAATGTCATAAATGTTCACAGCATTATCTAAACAACTGGCAGGAACAAAAGCTAAACATGCTCTGATCAGACTAGGTTTCCATTTCAGAAAATGCAAACTATTACAACCCAACACCAATAGACATGACTTGGGGAACTATCTGTACAACAACCCTTATTGATACCCAACTATCCTGCCGGTCTCAAAAAATGCTGGCATTATGTTTCAAATATTTATCATTTTGTCCCCCTTGATCCTAAATGTGCCCTTTTGGGTATTATCCCGAAAGACCCATTGGCTGCTGAATTTAGTTTATTGTGGACTAGAGCTTTGCCTGAAAACTAATTTTACAGAGGTGTCTCTCACCTTCCTCCCCTACACTCTCCCAATGGAGAGATATAGTGAACTCTAATTTAAAACAAGAACTAACTTATGAACATAGAGGTTGCTCAGAAAAATTTCACAAAATCTTGGGTCTTTGGCTGTCCACCATTCAGTCCACCTTTACTTCCGTACATAATTTTGGCATTTACGTTTGTTCAATACCTCTCTATTGGATTCAGAGTTAAATCAAAAGGTATTTTGCTAATCTGTGATATATGCATTCAGGATAGAGTGGTTGATATTGTTGTTTATGTTCTAAGACATCATGGTGCCTGTAATTACTTAAAGTGTATTTTCTTCTTTCGCCATCCGGCGATGTTTCTTTTTATGTAAAAGTCTGTACTGTTTTCTTGTGGAAAAATCTCGATAAAAACTTGTTTATTAAAAAAGTATATATTTATAATTTAACATACTGACAGCATCCATACCCCTCAAGCCACAGGTTTTTAAGGTTGTTTGTGTTCCCTTTAGGGTGATTTACACTCTAACAAAAAAGAGGTAAAATAATTGCCATCCTTGGACTTGCACATGGTATGGCCAACCTACCACATGAAAGCACTGGGCATATCAGCACCTTCTTAACTAGCAGCAGTGATCAGAACACAGTGCAGGAAGATTGTAAGCTGTGGTGCCATGAAGTGCCTGTAGTCTATACTATGTCTATTGTGATTAGGAAGGGAAAGGCCACACTGAAAAGTTAGGTAAAACATTTTTTATTATCCATTAACCCTTGCTGACACTGAGGGGGTTCTTAAGTATAGTGCATATTCTGCCTTCTGATGTCACTGATGTACGTTTTTCATAGCTAATTTTTATTTTGCAAGCACAGACACTTCATTCTCACACTTCATTGCTCATCGTACCCATCATACATTATACCGTATCTTCCTGACTATAAATCCAACAGTATTACTTTATAAATTAATGGAATGTGCTGCATGGCCATTTTTATTTTCAAGGCACTTCCTATCTATTTTAAATATTGTTTGTAAATAGACAAAAACTCGACCTGCTTTTCATACACAATTTAAGCAATAAAGTTGGAGACAAATAAAATCAAAACTTACCTCTCTCCATTCCTTGTTTCCAATACCTTGTGTATACAATACACATACTGTAACAGGAAAAAAAACATGATTAATCTCCTTCTAATGGGTGTTCTGTATTTTGACTTTATGTAGCTCCTTGCTTGAATATACATACGTTTTCACATAACCAAAATATATAATAAGTTCACATAGCAAGAAAATATGTAACCTTTACCTATACTAAACATTTTCCATAGCCAATTAAACAAACATGCAATACAAATAATAAAAGAATTGATAAGTTTAAAAAATACGTATTTACATGGTATATATGTCTCACGAATCTGTAATTAACAACCGTGCTCCACAGTAGTACCTTCATTAGAGGCAGGAGCTTATGTACCTCACTGCCTCTAGTGAAGGAAACAATATGGCAGGTTATTGTTTAGGGAAAAACGCGCACACACACACGAATACACATATCAGATTACTAAATTAAAATGTTATTGCTTAATATTAACTGACAGTTCTGATGTTATAAATATTTTTTTTCAATCTCCCTTGTGGGTATGTCTGACCCATGCACAATGCATTCCTCTGGTACACATGGTCATTATTTTTACATCTTTTTGCTGCAAGGTAATTTGTTTTCCTTACTTCCATTCACATATAACTAGGCTGAAATCGAGTGAGTCACTGCCTCCACCTCAGCTTTGGCCTAGAAAACTAGACTATTCTGTCAGCTGTAATTTTGCCTGCTGTGTGAGCTACAATAGTTGAGCACTGAGACAAATGTTTCCTTTTCTGTACATAGGAAATGTCAGGCTTAGCTGAAAGGTCATTGCTACAAAAATGTTTAATTGTCGCACTATAGACATACATGCTGTATTCCTTTTATGTAAACATTTTTCATTTTTTTGTCAAAATATAAGATCTGTATTTTCTCACTAATATTCACACACAGTCAGAATATAACAGCTTTCTTAAAAAAGAAATTGGTGATTCAGTATTCATCTCACAGTTACTATTTATATTTCCTGCAAACATTGAAATACTTTAGTTGCTGAGAGCCAAAAATCTAAGCCGGGCTGGGCAAGTTTCACAATGCAAAGCAAAAATATAATAATAATAATAATAATTAAAATGTCTATTAGGTCTATACCTTTGTCATACAGCGAAGCTGGCCTTTTAGATTTAAAAGACAAGGGTTAGTAGTGCACTGTTCATTTGCGCTTTGTACCATTGTTAGGAAGTTATTACAAACTTATAGAGGGCAGGAAGTTAGAAGAGATCTCCAAAAGTTTGGGCTGCAGCTGGGCTTTAAATTATACATCCAGTTTTTTCTAAGAACATTGAGACATAAATTGGAACACTGGAGAATCATATGCTAAAAGCTGTCCATGCATTCCTACAGTTGCAGAGTTATAATTCGCAGAAACAATATCCCTTGATTTATTTAAAATGCTACCATACTGACATATTATTAATGCTTCCGCTCTTAGGCTATTTTTTGCAGCATAATGTAACACATAATGAATGCATTGTTTCCCGGTGAAGTTGTAAAGAACATGGCACAAATCAATTACCTTTGTTTAATGAAAAGTAATTTCTTGGGTCCTAAAACACGGTAATGGTATTAAATTATGCCTGGACACAAACAATTATGGCTAGAAACAATCCAAACAAAAAAAGATCTTTCAATAATATAATATGCACACAAACCGTCCTTGTGCTTATCTTATAATTATGTATAAGCTGTGAACTGGGGGTCCAATGAAATTGTAAAGAACATGGCCCAAATCTGTTACACCTTTTTTTAAATGAAATGCAAGAATGGCTTGGGTCCTTAACCAAGTTAACGACAATACCATTATGGCCAGGTATGAGAAGACAGTCTAAACCAGGTGTCACTAAACTTATGAAACAAAGCGCCAGTTTACTGCCCTTCATATATTAGGGGGCGGGGTAAACCATGGCCAGTGGGATTAGAAAATGCCCTGGCATCTGTGGGAGTAAACAATGCCATAGGCTTGGAGGTCAGTGAGAGAATTCGATTCCAAGTCTTTGGTGTCAGTGGGAGCAATAGTATCCCATTGTTGTTATCAGTGGGAGGAATAGTGCCCTGTCTTTGGTGTCAGTGGAAGGGATAGTACCTTGTATCAGTGAAAGGAATATTGCCCCAAGGGCCAGATAAAGCAAGCAAAGGGCCACATTCATCCTGCAGGCCACAGTTTGGAGACCCCAGGTCTAAACAACAGAAAATCGTTCTGTGATGAACACACCCACAAATTCTTGCTTTCATATTACAAGTATGTATAATTTGTGAACTTAGGAGTCATACCCTTTACACTGCAGAACCCTGGATGACCTGTGGTTTGTTTAAACATAAAAAGGTGATCCTGCTGCTAATAAAAAAAAAAAAAACCTTACATACACAGCCACCATTACCACCTATCTTTGGTCACTTGAAGAACTAAGATACTAAAGAATGTTCAGCATTGTGTTGAATACTGAACATTCTGCAGCAGGATTAGCTCCTCAAAAAAAGCAAAGACTGGCAATGCAGGCAGGTATGTATCGATTCTTTTTAATCTTTTAAAGGTGTGACAGACTCATTTATATACTAGGAGGAGTGTAAACCAGGCACTTAAAGTTTCCTGAACAGGTGGCGATATATTTTACTTTCCATATTCTACTTGCATTTGATGCCCCTATATGCAGGATAAAGATACTCACAAGCCAAAGAATCCTGCGTTGTCATTTTCTTACCCGCTGATTTTCCGCTACATGTCCCGTCCTGCACCACCTTCTTCAAGGTGCCCCAGTATGACACTCTTGTGATCCTGCACATGTGCATACCTGCCTGATCTTGAACGTGACTAAAGGGTAAAAAAAAGATACTTCGGCTCCACAGCCTCCTGGGATGTGTGAGGCATGCATCCCAGGAGGTGGCACGTGGCCAAATACATCATCCTCAGCAAGGCAAGGAAGCCAGAAAAAACAGAACAGACTCCAGTTTTGAAAAAGGGAGGTGGTGGTAAGCAGCAGAGGTGATGAAGTTAAGTTACTGAGTTTGAGTCAGACTAGTGAGTCCCTCAGCAGTCCCAAATACCAGGGCACTCAATCATACAGATCCCGGCTTTAATTCTGGAAGTTGAGAAGTAGTACATCCTGTCTTCTCTTCACTACTTTACATTAGACTATTGGTGAAGAGAAGATCTGGTTTAAAGTTCGACAAACCTGAGCTTTGTGGCAAGTCCCATTGAAGTCTATAGGGGTGAATTCTGCTAATAAATTTGGGCAATTTTTTCAGCAAATAGGTACTTCATTGTCAAAAGCAAAGCAAGGAGAGCTGGGCACTGCCATCTGGGACATTTAACAAAGAAAGAAAATTTTTTTATAAACACTGTATATCTGAGAGAGGGTCTTTCCTCTTTCATGGGCGCCATTAGTGACACCATTTTCTGGCCATTAGGATGTGTGATGGATATTTTTACCTTTTATATTTAGCTTGGCTCAAATACAGCAGTACCACCACCACAACTGAATTCATTTGAATAAAAGGAATTTTAGGTAGATTTGACTGCAACACCTAACCTCAAGCAGTAATATGCCTCAATTGACCTCTGAAAGTAGAAACCCCAACAGATCTAAAAGTTTCTCCTAAAACAGATAAACAGATAAACTTTCTTACAAATTGGCCAATGGGACAACAGCTTAATAGTAAAGTTTGTGAGATTTTTTTTCATAGTACCACACTACATTGTCAGTAAAGCTAATAAAATGTCAAATCAGAGTGCATATAAATCTTCAAAACCATAACCCCACATTACCCAAGTACCCTCCCATCCCCATGTCCTAAAAATACTCAACATACAGACTTCAGGTATATGTTTGTTAGAAATTGCCCAGCATAAGGACAAACTGTAAGCACTTGAATAGCCAAAAAATAGAGAAAGGCAAGGAGAATTTTATCCTAAAATAAATATAGTAATATACTGTGTGTATGTGCGTGTGTGTGTGTATAAGTATATATATATATATATATATATATATATATATATATATATATATATATATATATATATAAATAGTGCTCAAAAAATTGAAGGAACACTTTTTAATCAGAGTATAGCATCAAATAAATTACACACCTGGGATATTGATCTGATCAGTTAAGTAGCAGAGGGGATTGTTAATCAGTTTCAGGTACTTCGGTGTTAATGAAATTAACAACAGGTGCACTAGATGGGCAAAAATGAGATGACCCCCAAAACAGGAATGGTTTTACAGGTGGAGGCCACTGACATTTTTCCCTACTCATCTTTTCTGTTTTTCCCTAGTTTTGCATTTGGCTAGGGTCAGTGTCACTACTGGTAGAATGAGGCGATACCTGGACCCTACAGAGGTTGCACAGGCAGTCCAACTCCTCTAGGATGGCACATCTATACGTGCCATTGCCAGAAGGTTTGCTGTGTCTCCCAGCACAGACTCAAAAGCATGGAGGAGATTCCCGGAGACAGGCAGTTACTCTAAGAGAGCTGGACAAGGCCGTAGAAGGTCCTTAACCCATCAGCAGGACTGGTATCTGCTCCTTTGTGAAAGAAGGAATAGGATGAGCACTGCCAGAGCCCTACAAAATTACCTCCAGCAAGCCACTGGTGTGAATGTCTCTAACCAAATAATCAGAGACAGACTTTATGAGGGTGGTCTGAGGGCCCAACATCCTCTAGTGGGCTCTGTGCTCACTGCCCCAGCACCATAGAGTTTGATTGGTATTTGCCATTGAACACCAGAATTGGCAGGTCCGCCACTGGTGCCCTGTGCTTTTCACAGGTGAGGGCAGGTTCACACTCAGCACATGTGACAGACGTGAAAGGGTCTGGAGAAGCCAAGAAGAACTTTATGCTACCTGTAACATTGTTCAGCATGAGCATTTTGGTGGTGGGTCAGTGATAGTCTGGGGAGGCATATCCATGGAGAGATGCACTGACCTCTACAGGCTAGACAATGGCACCCTGACTGCCATTGAAAATCCTTGGACCTATTGTTAGACCCTACACTGGTGCACTGGGTCCTGGGTTCCTCCTGGTGCATGACAATGCCCAGCCTCATGTGGCGAGAGTATGCAGGCAGTTCCTGGAAAATGAAGGAATTGATACCATTGAATGGCCCCCACACTCTCCTGACCTAAATTCAATAGAACACCTCTGGGATATCATGTTTCAGTCCATCCGATGTCACCAGGTTGCACCCCAGACTGTCCAGTAGTTCAGTGATGCTCTGGTCCAGATCTGGGAGGAAATACCCCAGGACACCATCCGTCCTCTCATTAGGAGCATGCCCCGACATTTTAAGGCATGCATACAAGTACGTGTGGGCCATACAAACTACTGTGCACAATTTTGAGTTGCTGCAATGAAATGTCAGCAAAATGGACTAGCCTGCCGCCTCATTTTTTTACTTTGATTTTCAGGGTGTCTATGAATTTGGTCCTCTGTAGGTTAATCATTTCCATCAAATGATGGGGCATCCTTATGTTCCTAACACATTACCCAGTCCATATCAGTATAGGCATCCAGCACAATATTTTTCTCCACTGAGATCTGATGTGTTTTCAAAGTGTCCCTAATTTTTTTGAGCAGTATATATATACAGTGGGGATCGAAAGTTTGGGCACCCCAGCTAAAAATTTGTATTAATGTGCATAAAAAGCCAAGAAAAGATGGAAAAATCTCCAAAAGGCATTAAATTACAGATTAGACATTCTTATAATATGTCAACAAAAGTTAGATTTTATTTCCATCATTTACACTTTCAAAATAACAGAAAACAAAAAAATGGCGTCTGCAAAAGTTTGGGCACCCTGCAGAGTTAATATCTTGTACTCCCCCTTTGGCAAGTATCACAGCTTGTAAACGCTTTTTGTAGCCAGCCAAGAGTCTTTCAATTCTTGTTTGAGGTATCTTTGCCCATTCTTCCTTACAAAAGTCTTCCAGTTCTCTGAGATTTCTGGGCTGTCTGTCACGCACTGCTCTTTTAAGGTCTATCCATAGATTTTCAATTATGTTGAGGTCAGGAGATTGTGAAGGCCATGGCAAAACCTTCAGTTTACGCCTCTTGATGTAATCCCCCGTGGATTTCGAGGTGTGTTTAGGATCATTATCCATTTGTGGAAGCCATCCTCTCTTTAACTTCAGCTTTTTCACAGATGGCATCAAGTTACCATCCAAAATTTGCTGAAATTTTATTGAATCCATTTTTCCTTCTACTCGTGAGATGTTCCCTGTGCCACTGGCTGCAACACAACCCCAAAGCATGATTGATCCAACCCCATGCTTAACAGTTGGACAGAGGTTCTTTTCATTAAATTTTGTGCCCCTTCTTCTCCAAACGTACCTTTGCTCATTCCAGCCAAAAAGTTTAATTTTAACCTCATCGGTCCACAGAACTTGTTTCCAAAATGCATCAGGCTTGTCTATATGTTCATTTGCAAAGTTCAAACGATGTTTTTTGTGGTGAGGACGTAGAAGAGGTTTTCTTCTGATGACTCTTCCATGAAGACCATATTTGCACAAGTATCTCTTTATAGTGGAATAGTGTACCACAACTCCAGTGTCTGCCAGATCTTTCTGGAGGGATCGTGCAGTCAAACGTTGGTTTTGAATTGTTTTTCTCACAATCCTGCGAGCTGTTCTGCCTGATATTTTTCTTGGTCTTCCAGATCTTGCTTTAACTTCCACTGTTCCTGATGACTGCCATTTCTTAATTACATTCCGAACAGAGGATATTGACATCTGAAAACGCTTTGCGATCTTCTTATAGCCTTCTCTAGCTTTGTGAGCGTCAACTATTTTCAGTTTCAGTTTTCTATACAACTGCTTAGAAGAACCCATGGTGCTGATTGTTGGGGCAAGGTCAGATGAGTCTGGGTATTTAAAACCTTTGAGATTGACATCACCTGGTCTTCCCAGACGATGATTGAGAACAATCCATGACACTGGCAGGTCTCAGCTTGGCAAAGGGGGCAGTGCATGCTATAAATTCTGCAGGGTGCCCAAACTTTTGCAGACGCCATTTTTTTGTTTTCTGTTATTTTGAAAGTGTAAATGATGGAAATAAAATCTAACTTTTGTTGACATATTATAAGAATGTCTAATCTGTAATTTGATGCCTTTTGGAGATTTTTCCATCTTTCCTTGGCTTCTTTATGCACATTACTACAAATTTGTATCTGGGGTGCCCAAACTTTCGATCCCCACTGTGTATATATATATATATATATATATATATATATATATATATATACACACACACACATATTCCCGAATGTACATGCATATTTTTTAATACTGACAACCCACGCTATCAGGGTACAGGCAGAAAACCTCCTTCTGCACTGAAGATCTTCTCACACTGATTGGGAGGGCATGGTTCCAAGCAGTTAGAGGAAGGGGAACCGTGGAGGACAAGAGACATGATGCAATACCAATAGTTCTCTAGCATTGTTCAGTGTTCTGCACCCCTTTCAGCCATCAGAAGACAGACCCAATGTGTTGTGAAGGATATGTAGTATCCCTGCCCATGCTTGTTGGACCACATGTCTGTAGTCATATAAACCCTGCCGTGGATAATGTGGTCCAGCAAGACAGACACAATACATTCCACATGATGGTAGATGGCAGGGATGGCATTCTGGCTAAAATAATGGCAGCTGGGTATCTGCACAGATAATCTCATGGAAGGGGGCAGGTTTCATGAGTTGTAATGGGACCGGCCAGTTTGTCAACATGGGATTAAGATGTTGGGCTGGGGGTGATTTGGGGACATTTTTTATTCCACTCTAGGATGATGCTGAAGATGGCAACGTGGGTGTAGGAGAATCCTAAAGAGATTCAAGCCTTCGCCTGACCTTTCTTAGGGTTGTCACATGACCCTCTTTAAGATAAAAGTATTCAGAATCAGAAAAGTCCCTATATCAATTAGACCATCAGAAGTGTGATAAAGTCCCAAAAATATTTCCAGTGGAAAGATGAATTTTCCACCAACCAATTGGATTGTTCCAACTTTCTGTATGCAAATATCACCACCTTATAAAGTGAACAATCACCAATTATATATGCTGCAATAAATACCACATCAACAGCATGTGGTTCAAACAGCATGTGATTCAAAGGATCCTTCCAAGGCATATATACTCCAGCCTCAAGACATCTCCTCTCAGCAGCACCCAGGTCCAATCCCATCTGTAGCAAATAAAGCTTACCAAGAAGCCAACAGATGTCAATAATAGTGAAGTATTTATTAAAATGACGGGTATTAACACAGCACAATTGTAAAACAGTAAAAAAAAAAGCATTTAAAAATAGGTAAAATTCACACAGAGATCCACTGCCGTCCTGGGATCGTGCAGCAGCATGATGTCAGCAGAGCACAGCGTTTCCACAACTATTTGAATCACATGCTGTTGATGCTGTATTCATTGCAGCGTATATATTTGGTAAGTGTTCACTTTATAAGGTGGTGGTGCATAGCGATATTTGCACACTGAAAGTTGGAACAATCCAATTGGTTGGTGGAAGATTCATCTTTTCACTGGAAATGTGTTTTGGGACTTTGTCACACTTCTGATGGTCTAATTGATACTAGGACTTTCCAGACACAGAATATGTTTTTTTCATATTGCACTTTTATATACTTTTGTGGATGTGACCGCAATAATATATTTGGCGCTGCATACATTGTTTTATTTTAACCTTTAGGGTTTCTGTATATCAACCCTGTTGCCAGCAGCCATACCCTTATCACAACGTGGATTTGTTATGTGTTACATGACCCTCTTGCTCATTTGACATGGCAAGTCATAACCTTCCGAAACCACTTGTGAGACTTCCCTTCTGGTCACTAGAGGCTGCAGATGTTACCGCAGATGCAGTAAAAAACTGTTGAGGATAAGGGGAGATGCAGAAAGTGAGGATCAAGGAGGAGGAGTGCAGGCCTTTTGCTGTTGGCTTGCCTCATTCAGATGTTACTACTTATGAGCTATGTGGTGCAGAGACATGTGTTCCCTCATGCATTTGGTACCCAAATGGCTGATATGTAGCCCACAACAATGCTGCTGGCAGCAGATATGTAAAAAAAGACCCAAGCTGCAGAACTCTGTGGACCTCCCCTGGGGATAGCAGTGGCCTGTACTTCTGGTAGCAGTGCCACTAGATGGGTTAAGACTTATGCTCCCTCTGGTACTTTCAAGCTGACCCCATACAAAATCCTTACTGCTGTTCTGCCTCTCCCTCAAATTTTTCTTTCTCTCCAAATTGATGGCATCCACAGACAGTCTGTCATCTCATCATCCTCCCCGTCCTCATTGCTGGAGCCCACTTTACAGTAAGCTCCAGCTGCTGGAAAGTCATTGCCTCTTGCTGCTCCCTGCCTGATGTCCCCTTATTGCTATATGGCTGAACCCTCCTCTATCTCTATGATCACAATACAAAAAGGAAGGTTCTGTCATCCAATCCACTACCTCCTGGGTGTGCTGCAGCTGTATAGCATGGACAATCTGAGTTAGAAAAGGCAGAAGTGCCCTACCTCTAGATGGTGCTGCCAGACCACTGCTTTGTCCTGCAAAATCTGGTCTCCCTCTACTTCCCCCGCATGCAGAATCTCTGCTTCTGACTTGCGGTCTGCCTAATATGTATTTAATAAAGGGATTCTCTAAATTTAATGACAGCAATTGCAATTTTACTCCAGAGATGTGTTGCAAAGGGTGACTTTGTGTTAGCAACAACTGTACCCCAAAATGAAAAAAAGGCCCCAGGAACAGAAAAGAATAAAAAAAACTCTAAACCCCAACCCAATTGTTTCAACCTTGCAGAAAATGTAAAAAATAAGAATAAACATTAAATAAATGAAAATGAAAGCACCCTGAAAAAAAGGACTGCAAGGGGGGAACCAGCAGCTCTGAATTGTGAGAACACGTTGGGGGAGGTACAATTCAGTATGTAGCCCACCACACTACAATCCATAGTAAAAACAACTCATTTTCCTTACACAAACAGTTATGTCTCTTGACACTGCTTCAGAGCTGAAAAATGACTGCTGGGTATCTCTCTTATAGTTCAGGGGCTGGCACAAAACAAAGGCCCCATTATTGGTCATTCTATACATCAATACAAAACACATGTTTACAATACATATAGTACATTACATTTAAATATACAAATAGCAGTCAAGAAATTGTACTTGTTTATAACACCTGTCTTCTAGTCACCCTGAAAGCTGGTGGGCTCTGTAATGCCAACTTCAACCAGCCCTTGTGGAGAGCCTAATCCAACCCATCCACCTTCCTGTTCATCAAGGTTACCAAAGTTAGGCATAAACAACCATGACAAGTTTCAGGGCTCCCAGGGTGCTTTGTAAGACCTCTGGATTCCTTCCATTAATATCATCTGCAATTTACTTCTAACATAAGAGTTTTTAAATTTGTGCTCTGTTCGCTCATGACTATTTTACATCATAATGGAGATGTATCAGAATGAAAGTTAAAAAGCGGTACTTGACCCAAAACATAAAAATGTAATATTTTTCAGCTTACATTCATTAGATGTGGTGGCTGTCTCAGTTTTCTTTTCTTTGGCTTTTCCCTATGCTATCACCTGTAACATCTGACCAGTAACACACCTCCACTATTAGTGAGACAGAGCTCTGAAGGAGTGAGCACAGGATGCACAACAGACACAAAAGCATTGTTAACCTTGTGCGGGATGGGGGAAGGGGAATGTTAAATGTATTATTCGATTTAAAAACAGTTAGTAATTGAAGCCAAACTCCAGGTCACACTTTATAACCACTTACAGCAAACAGTTTTTTTTCCTTTTGGAATAAAGGTCTTACAAGAAAAAATGAAAGCAGACATTTTAACAGTGCTAAATAGTTTGTCTCATCCATGTAACATACATTTTGCTGGCGAGCTTGAGCTTTTGAAAAACTGGCCACATCACCAGATGAAAGGTAGAAAAAAGAAAACCTAAAAAAGAAACTGAATACAGCCATCGCATCTAAGAACCGGTAAGCTGCAATATAGTACATTTTAGTTTTTTGGTTTAATACTGCTCCATTCTCATTCAGTATTCCTTTTATTAACAGACTGCATGAAAACACTCATTTCCCAGATGGTGAGCAGCCTGTGGCAACAACAGTTGAACCTGCACTTCAGTATTTAGAATTTCAAAGTACTGTTCACCCATTACACTAAAAGATAGGTGAGTGCATTAATGTAAGTGAAAGAAAGTAACAAAGGGTAAACAAAAAAAACATTGAAAGTATCAAATCTAAATGTCATGCTCCTTTTGAAATGATGAAATTCATTTTCAAAACTATTTTAGCTACACATATATCAAAAAATTATTTCTCTGGATAAATGCCTTGGAACTGAAAACAAATTAAGAAAAAGAACAGGACAACATTTCCACACCTGATGCTGTGTTAGGGAATGGAATAGAAATGTTAATATCTATCACACAAATAAAAACAATACATTAGAACTAATATAAAAACTATACACTATACTACTCCCTATCACAAAATGCAGCAAAACAAAATGTGTTTTTAAGCAAAGAAACTCTAAATGTAATGCTCTTAACGTTAAAATTCAGAAAAAGTTGGTCTGTTTATGGACATTGAGCTCAAAGCTCTGTCTATACTGGAAACCTACCCAGCACAGACCACATAATGGTCAAGGCACTGGTAACGTAACTGGTTGCTGTGAGAGGCTGTTTGCAGTTGTAAGAACAGGAACATTTTTGAGTTTTTAACATTTATCATTTCTGCTCAGTTTTAAGGTAATCTTGCATTTTATTTTAATTACAGGTATGCTTTAAAGATTAGACTAATGTTTTTAATACCTGCGGTAAATGCAGCTAATTCACACCGGAAGTGCTGAGCTAATTTTTCTGATTTCAGTTTTTATTGTTAGGAAGCATTACTGAGGTTAACAGTTGCTTCAGCTGCCAGTGTGCTTGCTTGTTATACTCACTGTGGAAACTAAGGGTTAATCCTCTGCATTGTGTAAAAAGGCTGTTTGATCCTGTCTTCTCTAATCGTCTCTTTTTTCCACAGTCCCTAATCCATCTGCTGATAGTACAGAACCCTTGGAGGCACTCTGCACATGCTCAGTTTGATGTGTATTGCTATCACAGAGAGTCAGGGATCATGCAGCCTCATAGGATAGTCAGAGGAGAATGAAAACTCCTCCAACAAGCTTTAACCAGTGCTTGGCTGGCCACTGATAGAAGCCACAAGACTGCTATATACTGCTGATGAGAAAAGGTATTTAGTAGTTTATATTTACTAAAAATATTTGCATTTCCATGTCCTGTGTACTGCATCTTTTTCCAGAGCAGCCTGTATGTCTCCTGAGGTTACCTGTGGGTTTTTTTGTGTCCTGAACAATTCTACTGGCAGTTGTGGCTGCAACCTTTCTTGGTCTACCTGACCTTGGCTTGATATCAAGAGATCCTTGAATTTTCCACTTCTTAATAAGTGATTGAACAGTACTAACTGGCATTTCAAGTCTTTGGATATCTTTTTATATCTTTTTCCATCTTTATAAACTTCCATTACCTTGTTACACAGGTCTTTTGACAGTTCTTTTTCTGCTCCCCATGGCTCAGTATCTAGCCTGCTCAGTGCATCCACGTGAGTGCTAACAAACTCATTGACTATTTATACACAGACACTAATTGGTATTTAGAAAGCCGCAAATGTGAGAAATTAACCTTTAATTGCCATTTTAACCTGTGTGTGTCACCCTATGTGTCTTTACCAAGGCCAAACATTCCAGGGTATGTAAACTTTTGATCAGGGCCATCTGGTTGATTTTTGTCTTTGTTGATTTGAAAAGGAGCCAAACAACTAGGTAATAATAAGTGGCTTCATATGATAACTATCATTAAATGAAAGACAGGTTTTTTGCATGATCAGTCATATTTTCAATATTAATGCCAAAATGTCACAATTTCTGCCAGGGTATGCAAACGTTTGAGCACAATTATACTTTTAAATGCCTTAATGAATAGCAGTTCCCAGATAACACATAATAAAATATTTAGGCCTGTGAAACCTTTCTGGGAAGCTTGGTAAACAGATTTATTGTAAAGTGAAGGATTGCAGAAATAATAGTAATAGTAAACTTTCCTTAGAATTACAAGCCTAACTAATTAAGAACATTAGCATAATGGCATCAAACTGATTCAACACTTAAAGCTGGTGTTATCATAAAAAAGTATATTTCCCTCACTTCAAATAGAGAAGTTGCAAGTTAATTAACAGATACAAATCAATAACAAACAAGCAATGCATAAATTATTTAGCAATAGTTAAGGTCAGCTTCATCAAAATTAAAACCTGCTGCTATTTAAAAATCTCTCTCTATCTACATATATATATATATATATATATATATATATATATCATGTTAATATCAAACATAATCTGTCCGAATAGTGTGGTATCTGCAATATGGTATTCATTAAACTTATTGATCAGCTAAGTAAAAGAAAGGCCCAAGCCAGTATCAGATTACAAAATGTGCTATTGTCCTTAGTCAGTTTAAAAATGAGTTTGCTAATGCCAAACAATTTTTACTACATTAGCAGCAGGCTTTACATTTAGTGGTAGCTGTCCCTTATAATGTACCAATTACTTACCCACAATGAAGGCTACTATATATTTAGACAATAGTGACAAGATAGCCCAAATATTGGGTCACGTTAAAAAAATAGTATTTTGTACTTAATATAAAATCCTTCTCTCTGAGTTCATTTGGAACACAGAATTCAGACATATTTGGGTTATACTGCTGCCTATGGGAGAATTTGGACACGGGAAAAACCACCTGGTATAACTCCTCCCACGCCTCAGTTTTATAACAGAGTAATGTGAGAGCAAGACCATAAACACAGAGGGATGGGACCAGTGACCCTACATGAATTTGAAGAAAAGGGTTTTAAAGGAGAGTACAAAAATCCTGTTTTCTTTTTTGTTCTTTGAGGGACACAAGATTCAGAGACAAGTGGGATATCCAAAAGCAGTGCAGCTGAGTTGTGGGCTACACAGCAAACAAAACACCAACAGGTCCAACAAAAAAAAAACTGAGAAAGCCTGCAGCTCAAGGAGCTGCCTGAAAGACCTTACATCTAAAGTTTGCATTAGCAGAGACCTTAACATCCACCTGTTATAACTTAGAAAACATGTAAACAGAAGACCAGGTGACAGCCATGCAAATCTGGGAAACAGCTGCTGATGCCGAAAAAGCCAGAGTGCACCTTGAGAGGAATGGGTTGAATCTTATCCTTAAAGTGGTATTAAACTCAAAACCAAAAATGGTGAAATGAGTAACTAATTTCCTTTTAGGGAGAATGACAACAAGAGAGTCAATCCTTCTAATGGAGGCATTGACTGAGAGGTTTACATGCACAGTTTGAACCACATCCAGACAATGACGGTAAATCTCCTTCTGATGTTCCAGAGCTGGATAGAAGGATGGGAGGATATTGTCTTGGTTAAGGTGAAAGGCTGAAACTACCTTGGGAATGAAGAAGGCTCTGAGCCTTAACATCACCTTGTGCATATGCAAGACCAGTAAAGGTTCACCAGTGCAGACACGCCTCACAGAGGTGATGGCAACAAAGAATATAACTCTGTGTTTGAGCATGGAAAGGAGAATATGCCTATTGGTTCAAAAAGTGTTTTCTGAACTGTTGAGAGAATAAAATTCCAATGCCATGGGGACACAAGTGGATACACAGAGAGAGCTACACAAGAGACACTCTCTACAAAAGTCCTAATCAAAGAACGAGTCGATCACAATCATAAATGCTGATAGCCATCCCCAAATGTTGATGCAGACCTGGTTGTAAAAATGGTAAGATTTGTCCCACAATTCCCAGTATTCTTTGAGATACTCAGAATTTTTTCTTCACACCAAAATATGCCTTCCGCGTACTAGAACTTCTGGGAAATATAATTTCTGGGTTTAAACATCATAGGGATCACAGAGTCAGAAAGATCTGGGCTTTAACAGCCATGCCATTAAAGCCAGCAACCATGACTCAAGAGCCCACAGAGTGTCTGCCAGGAGTCTGATCGGGCCACAGTATCGAAGGTGAAAAACAGGTTGTACTGATCTCATATAGCAACCAGGGCATCCAGTGCTTCTGCCAGAGGATCTCTGCACCTGGAGACAAGCCTGTCCAGTTAAACCTGGGATGTGAATGGTGTGTAGGGCTGAAACAGAAATGATGTCAAAGAAAGACTCTTTTCACTACTGGTTCCTCCTTGTTGGTTGATGTATGCCACTGCCTTGGTATTGTCTGAATGGGTGCTGATTGGAAGATCCTCCAGTCAGGATGTCCAGATTTGTAGAGACAGCCTTCTTCTTCATAAAAACCTCCTCAAAACAGTTATTGGGTCGCAAAACATTTGGGAAGTGTAAACAGTTAATCAGGATGTTTTCACTAAGCATACACAACTTCTGGAAATAGCATGTGCATTGAAAACGTTTTGGTAATCTTAGGTCCTCTCAGGGACGCTAGACTAGTGACAGCATTAGTAGAAATTATAGGCTGCACCTCATCTTTAAGTTGGAATGCCCCATACAAAATAAGAGCTAAAATGGTTTCTCCAAGCCTGTGAGTTATGGCAGATGCCTGCCTCCCTAGGGACAACTTCATTTGACAAGGATTTTCAAGATTCTTCATCAGAAACAGCTTCTGCAACAAAAGGCTTAGAGACTGCTAAGCCTGCAGACAGATCAGATATAGATTCTGCAAGGGAATGTGTTGTGGTATGCTTATGTCATCTGCAGTCAGAGTCACCAATTAACATTGCAATTTGGCTCAGAAAATCCTGCATAGCTCTGGTAAAATTGTAAAGAGTTAAATTTGAAGAGGGGTCACACCCAATAAAGCCAAAGAGAAATAGTAGGTAGTAAGAGAACCCAAATGTTTCCAAATCCTGTGTTCCTCAAAAAATGAAAAACAAAATTGGTATAATATAATAACACTGTTTAAAGGGCAATTCTGTGTAGTAATGCTTGAAAAACTATTATAGCAGTGCAAACTGGATTTACCAATATATGCCAATTGTTGACTACTTGACTACTATGAACATCTGAATATCACTGCACTTCATACAGTCTTGTATCCACTGTAGGTAATTAAATGGTACGAAAACTGTTATTTTACAGCCGAATACAAACACTGCACCACAAATACATATGTTTAAATAAGGAATACATACCTCCTATTTTTGACATTGATGATAGCTTTAGATGTCCCCAAACACTGTGGCCTTGACATTATCAAAAAGGGTCGCCAACTGATCGACAGTTTATTTTGGGAAAAACCGGCGGAAAATACCATTGCTAACAAGCTAATGAATGAGGGGAACATTGCGAATCATAACAACGTTGCTCAAATTCATTGGCTCGTTGGCAATGCCATCAGCCATGTTTCAGTGGACCAAGAATGTGAAAGCAGATGATTCCCTGGTGAACTTTGATGTCGTTTATGCAGTAATTAACTCTGAACAATCACATTCCAAAAACAGAGGCACTACATATGCAGATCAAACAGTTTAAAAGTGATAAACAGAAAAATGCTTGAAACTGAAGCCTTTAAAGATATTTGTCATGAATGAAGAGCATAATGACATTGAAAATCTTAGTTAATTAACCGACTGTCCACTTAATTAACAAAGACTGTTGCAAAAATGTATAGTTTAACACTGGCATGACAAATGACTTGCAAGATATGACTTGAAGGAAGAACAATATCTGATCTTTATTTACTGCTCTTTCAGAGATGCTATTTTTGATGGGATAAATGCAATAAAATGCTTCCTAATTAATAAGTTATTAACTACAATTTCATGTTAGTCACTAAAAACTCTGATCAGAAGAACAGCAACAGATAAAATATGTTTGCAGACATGATTCCCAGTTGAATATCAAGTATAAAGAATTACAAAATAATGTCTAATTGTCCTTCTATTTATTCAAGTAAATCAAGAAATGAAAATTAAATATCATTGTAAACAAAGTGGAGCTAAAATGAAGCCTCAGTTCAAGAAGGTTCTAGAAGCTGTACGAAAAAAATAATTACTTGAATATACAAAAGTAATACTTATTACAATAACAAGTATAAATGGTAGATGCCTTTGTTTTAAAAAAACAAAACAAAAAAACCCAGAAAACTCAATAATTAATCTAATTTATTCAAAATATAAAGTAGCAATTCAAACAAAGCTAAGGAACACACATTCTTTTTATTATTACTACATGCTTATGAGGGAGCTTTACATAAGATCTTTGATATAAGGTATTTTACAGATCAACCACAATAAGTTAAATGGTGGTCTCCATTAACTGATTTATGGCTACAAACATGTTACGATTTCTCCCAAAATATTACCGATTCTGTCTTCTTCAAACATGAACCAGAAAGCTGCATTGATAAAGGCAGTATACTGTATATGCAAGGAAATATGCAGTAAGATTATTAATACTTCTACATTATGGTTTAAAACAATGCACAGAAAAATTTGAAGTAGTATCCAAATTCCAAAAGTGAAATTGGTAGCCACTTTTGCTAACAAAGTCAGTTGTTTGAAATTATCCAGACTATCTCCATAACTTCTAAATAATGTATTCCAAGAAATGAAAATTAAATTGTCTGGTACATGGCATTGTTTTTCTATAGGTATACAAGGCCCAACTATTAAACATGTAAAGTTAGAAACACTGACTATCTTGAAGTAAAGATTTTCCATTGGTATCATCACCTATGCTCAAGCAACTGAATAGCAAACATAACGATGTCTGCCACCACTACTTAAGTTTACTTTCCTATGAATTCCTTAATTCATTCCAGTAAAGTCATCACCTCCCTGATACCAACCATAAGCTACTTTTCAACCTTCAACTCTAATCCTCTCCTTCCTGACTCCACTCCATTTATTTTGACACTTGCTGAAAAAGAGATGTTACATGGGAGGTATTGTAAAATAGACACAAGAGTCAGTCAGCTGGGACAATAGAAAGAAGTATATCCAGCAATACGTAAAGTACAGCACTTTTCTTATTTTCAAATTGATCCAAACAAAAAGTAGCGTTACCTGCAAACTGTTTTATCAAAAATAGTAGTAGATTTAAATAAGACCCAAAAGTATTTGATTGTTGTATGTGAGTAGTTCTTCAACAGCTATCAACAGATTCAAAACCATACTTTTCTAATGTTAGAGATTTGCATATTCCACTGTGTTGACTATACTAAAAACAATCATGACACCATAGTTAATCGAAAAATGCATGATTCCATAAATTACTTGCTTAACAGCTTTGTAGATCTAATATTTTCTTCACATAACATCATCAAAATGTACAGTGTTGATGTTGGATAACTATTGATTAATATAAATCAGGGGTCTCCAAACTTTCTAAACCAATGGCCAGTTTACTGTCCTTCAGACTTTGGGTGGGGGGTGGGAGCAGGCTGTGGTCAGTTTGAGTAGAAAATGTTCTGGCATCAGTGAGAGTAAAAAATGTCACATCTTTGGTATTAGGGGAATTATTAGTGCCACATCATTTGGTGTCAGTGGGAAGAATAGTGCCCCATTGTTGGTGTCAGTGAGAAAAATAGTGCCTGATCACTGGTGTCAGTGAGAGGAAGAGTGCCCCATCATTGATGCCATTGGAAAGAATAGTTCTCAATCATTGGTGTCAGTGGAAGGACTAGTGCCCTATCATTGATGCCAGTGGAAGGTTACATTCCTGATTACTGGTGTCAGTGGAAGGGATAGTGCCCCATTAATGTTGTCAGTGCAGAAATTATTGCCCGTTTGCTGGAGTTAGTGGGAGGAATAGTGCAAACAAAGGGCCCCGGGTGCAGTTTGGAGACCACTGATAAAAATGATTGATGCAAATTAAGAATTAATCATATATAGTTAATTAATTAAAATAACTTTCTTTTTTGTGTATACCTACTTTCTATAGTCTGCTCTGATGTCTGAGGTTGTGGTTAAAAACAAAAAAACAAAAAAAAACCTTTTTTAAAAAATGCAGTTTAGTCAGCATTCTAATGAAAACAAAGAACAGTCTAAAACCAGTAAAATTAATTTTAATAAGAAGTGTTCTGCATTTTATTTCAAAATCTCTAGAGTGTTCTATGAAATGCGAGTAAAGTCTGTTGTTTCTCTACAAAAAAGAAAGCAAAGACATATACAAGCTGATTTAACAAAAGATAAGTATTAACAAAAGACAAACTTTAAGATATATAAAGAAATTATTATGAGTTCATGTTGTACAAACTTTGTTTCTATGTAAAGTTTGTAATGACATGAAATGGCGCAGACAAACCTCACTACATATGCTTTTCTGCTTCCTCTCACAATGCAATCACCAACAATAGATGCCTGTCTGAGTGTATCCAAGGGTTGCAACTTGGGAGCAGTTCTGCACCACCTGGTGGGCTGTGCTGGTGAACACCAAGCAACTCCTTAACCACTTTTCTTCCAAGGTATGTTTATAAACGGCATGGTAGACATGTGGTTACATCAAGCTCACTGCCACCGCTGTAGCAGTGAGCTTGGTACTGGCATTAAGAGTCTGAGAACTGCCACTGCTGTAGTTGTGAGCTTGGTACTGGCATTGAGAGTCTGAGAACTGCCACTGCTGTAGTTGTGAGCTTGGTACTGGCATTGAGAGTCTGAGAAGGGCCTTCTGAGAAAAATAATCTGGCAGCTCTAGAACCGTCCGTTTACTTTTATGGGGCTCTCAAAGTGCTCCCTCCACCCCCCTGCCGGCAGCACCCGTTGTGGTTCCGGGGCTCTCACATTCCTCCGTGGAGCCCAGGACCACAGGAAACAGCTTGTCCAGTAAGAGCAGGAGGAACCGGGGGAGCATTCATTCCCAAATCCCTCCTGCAACTAATGACCCTGGAAGTGATGTACTACTTATAGTGTAGCTGAAAATGCAGATATTCAAACATAATCTAATAGGCCCCCAATGTCTCCATAAAGAGACCTGCTCATGCTATTACACAAGGGGCTTGTTAGCCCCCTTTTAATAGCAATAAAGAAAACAAAATTAAAAAGTATTTTAAAACGTTGTTTAAACTAACTGAAATCATTAAAAAGAAAATGTTAATACACACCTGTCACCCCCTCCCCCCACCTCATAAAAAGCGTGTATGCAGATTACTTGTTATGATTATTGTTAATACTGCCAATGTTTACATATTGCTTATACTGTTTAGAGGCTTAGTTCACTTTTAAGAACATGTTATACATTCAACCTGTACCTCAACCCTCACCCCCTGATCAGCGCACTTGTAGTCTATTGACACTTCCTCCAGCTTTTTACCTGAAAGCCCGTATGAAAGTACAATCAGAAAACTGGAGGAAGTATCTACAGGAGCCTGACATTGCACCCGCAATTGGCCCTGGACCTGATGTAGTCAGGATCAGTGGTTCAGGAGCTGTATGTGAGCTGCCCATAGCTGAGCCTGGACACTGTGGTTATAAGAAACCTCTGAAACATGGACCTGAAACAGCCACCACTGCTCCTTCTTATAGGGATTAGAGGATTAAATTACATTGGTCATCAGATTGGATTCTGCCACCATCAGGAAATGTAGCAAAGGTGTTTTTAGGCAGCACCTCTTCAAAGTACTGCATTATGGGCTTACTTTGGAATGTTACCATCAGATTAGCCAATTTACCCTTGTATTGAGGATGTATTAGGGGTCACCCAGCAGCGGTGCCTCATTTTGATGACCTATGTGCAGGCATTTGAACATAAAAGGCCTAATTTTTCACAAATTTCTTGTAGCAGAGAACGCCTGGTTTTAAGGAGTCAAAGAATGAACCCAGTGAGGAGCAGGCAGTACAAATAACTGCTCTGTCACCATCTGAAAAGACATGTGGTGGTACCAGCCAGCTCCATAGGTGTGCCCCATCTTGCATCTTTCCCAGTCGCCTGAAGACTGAAACAGTGTGTCGTGAAAGACACGAAGTGTCCCTGCCCATATGTACTGGACCACATGTCAATTGTACCCTGCCACTGACAGTGCAGTCCATTAGCACAGACATGTAATTTACATGCTCATGAAAGGTAGAAATTGTCTTCTGGGTAAAATAACCGTGACTGGTTTAGCTACTACTTCCACATGTAAATTTGGGCCTAATAGCACTTGATTAAAAGATCAGGTATTGCAGCCAAAACTATATTGAAATGAATGCGATTAGGGTGTTGCAGCTGACTTTAAGCCAAACTAAATGCAAACATTGAATAAATCAATTACATTAATAAAATGTGATGCCAGAATATGGTGTTGTTGACACCGTGCACGAAGCATGCAGTTTAGAGTTTTAGAGATGTTTATTTCAAGGAAACCCCCTGCAGTAGTGAAGTAAAACTTAAAAAAAAAAATATATATATACAACAATCTTGTAATAAACACCTAATAACATGCTCCAAAATAGATTGTCCTCTGAAGCAGTGATGTAAAATTAAAATAAAAAATTATATACAACAATCTTGTAATAAGTACCTCATAATGTGTTCCAAAACAGCATAATTGTACCATGAAAATTACAGTAAAAAGTTGGCAAACAATCTTGAGGCTAGCATCAATTTCTTAAATATATATGTTCAATGGCTGAAAAATTTAAAGAGCAGAAATTGTGTATTTCTACCATCCTATTAAAATGTACTGCATCCTGATTCTCCTGCTATTAGCAATCAAATAACCATAAAATCAAATAACCAATTTTAAAAATTTAATATAAACAAACAAATGTGATACATTTAAGACATAATATATATTGTTGCATTTGATAAAACAAGCTTACTTACATGGATCAGATTTGGAAAATGTGTCTCTGTCCAAAAGGTTCCTGTATGGAAAAAATAGATTTATTTCTATTATTCAGCATTTTTTTAGAGAACTGTACAGTACTGCAAGAATTATACATAAATACAAGGTCACTTACTTTTTAAAGAAAAAAAGTTAAAGTGATTCTAAACCTTTATTTTTTAAAATAACAAATGTTATTGCACAGAGTAGCCCTGATGCTCCTCTGCTCCTCTTCTGGGGTCCCTTGCTGGCACAGGAGCTCGAGATTGGGATCAGGTAAGTATAAGGGGGAGGGCTTGGCAGATATCCTGGACACAGAAGGTTTTTTACCTAGGCTTTAGAACCACTTTAATTCACTAAAGCGTAATGTATGCAGTACATACATTTACCTTTTTGTTTTACTTTTTCAACTGAACTTTTTCTTATTTTTCAGTTCACCTTTTCCATAAGATTTTATTGTTCCCAAGTCTGCTAAAAACTAGCAGCATTCCACTGAATGATGCAGACAACATCCACTAGTCTCAACAGAAAAGTTAAAAAAATGGCCACGTTCACAATATTTTACTGCAATAGGTAATCCAGGCCCAAATTGACATCTCCTGTTATGTTTTATCATATAGTTCCTGTTTTTTGTACTAATCATGTCTATTCGGTATGCAAGAGTGTATGCATAACAATTACTGAACAGATTTTTGCTTCATAAAGTGTTACTAAACCCACAACAGTATGTATATGCAGTAACGCATGCTTGTTATACTCACTGTGGAACCTAATGGGTTAATCCTTCATGTCATTTTTCACATGACTGTCATATTGACTGTCATATGCCTTTAAATGTTATCAGTGTTTTTACTCTGCTCCTCCCTTTCCTTTAGTTTAGCTAATGTTGCTTAGATAGCCCTCCCCCCTTCCCAGAGATGCATTGCAGTTAGCCTCATGGCATGGAGCAAGACACAGTATGTTCTTTTGAACTATGGAATTTCATTGTTGTAAGATTCTCTCAGTTTATGATCTACAAGATGTCATTCTCATTGAGTCACTGACTGTGGACCCCAACTGAGGTTGAAGTTATCGCTATCTCATCACAACTGTAAGTTACAGAGATCACACTATCAATGCTTAGATTGGACACACAGAACACTCCACATTGTGTAAAAAGGCGGTATGATCCTGTCTTCTCTGATCTTCCCCTTCTTCTACTGTCCCTCATCCATCTGCTGATAGGACAAAGCCTTGGGGCAAGCTGCATGTGCTCAATTTAGTGTGTATTGCTAGAGAGGTTTTTTTTTTTTTCTTGGGAGGGTGCATGTGATCAGCACAGGGCTAATCAGCACTGTCCAGAGAGAGGGTCAGGGGTCCTGCAGTCTCATAAGACAAATCAAGGGAGAATGAAAATTCCTCCTACAAGCTTTAACCAGTGCTCTGCTGGACACTGATAGAAGTCACAAGATTGCTATATACTGCTGATGAGAAAAGGTATTTAGCAGTTTATCTTTACTAAAATAATTTTCATGTACTATGGGAGACCAGATATAGTGAATACAGGGTCCTTGGTTTAGTAACACTCTAAAGCACACCCTTCATGAGAAAATGATGTAGGCTATCATTGCCCACCTCTTTTTTAAATGGTTAGTTTCCTAGTTGTCCTGCCTATACATTGGCTTCAGTGCTTTTTGAGTTACTGTCGCAGAAAAAAAGTATATAAAGAATTGTGGAAGTTTTCTGACACTCATTTGGAACATGCGTTTTCTGTATGTAAGGATTAAATTTTAAAACTAGATACAGCTAGGCAGCTAGTCAAAAAAGGCAGTAATGACAGCTCCTATACTTCTCTTATGGCTGGTGGTAATTGTGAGATTTATTGGCGTGCGTAAGCAGAACACAGCACCTTTTTGAGGAGTAAAGTATTTGCTTATGACAAGAATAATTATAATTGCACACCTGTTTTTTTATGAAGGTAAACTGAACATACTGATCCAAAAAAAAGTATACTAGGATAAAATAATGAATACAGTTAATGCCTAAGTGCAGCCAAAATAAAAAAAACAAAAATGAAAAATCAGCACAAAGGATATTACTTTAAGTCAACCTAAAGTCAGTAGAATGTGTCCTTTGTTCATATGTCTTTTCTTTCAGAGGAAATCTTCCTCTCCATGCCCCCATTCTGTAATCTTCCGGTGCGACAAAGAGTTAAAAAACTAAGAGCTGGAACTTGGAATAGACCCCCAGCAGAGGTAATGAGTCAGTCAACAGTAAGTGGATTCCAACACAATTGGGATAAACATAGATCTATACTCAGACAAAAAAAGTTAAACATATATAAATAAAAATTTAAAAAGGGCAGACTCAATGGACCATTTGGTCTTTTTCTGCCATCACTCCTCTTGGTTTCTATGTTTTTTTGACAAATATCTTTATGTTAAAACTGGGACAATATGTTCTACTCAACTTAAAGCTCAGCACTGGCAAGCAGCTTTTTGGAAAATGTTAAAGTTATCCTAAACTGAATCTGTGTGAGACCTATGGCTTTGAGAATGAGTCAACTCTGATGACTAACATAAATGCTTTGCAAGTGTGGTCACAGCAAGTGTGTTTCTTTATTTGAGTTGTGGTCTCTTAAAGGGGGACAGCTGAGTATTCAGAGGTTCTCACCCATGAAGGGTGAGCAAATTCAGGGTAGTACACTTGGAGGGGGGAGGACTGATTTACAGTGCTCTCGAGATTGGCAAGTCCTTGTTTGGAGGATGTTTGAAGGAAGCTTGGAAAGACTCTTGGGGTTGAAAAGAGCCTTCAAATCCTGATTATGGAGACTTTGGCCCTGAGGGGGTTAAACCACCTGCAATGGAAGCTTAAAAAGGGTCAGGAAGGAGTAAGCACCTGTCTGTCAGGGAGTGTGGAGTGGTTCACAGCTGTGAGGAAGTGGACTCTCTGGAGACTGAGACATGGTTTTGATGAGCTCCTGCAGCCTTTGTGGTATTCCTGAAGCAAATGGGAAAAGCCAAACCCTACTGTGGGGCTTGTATAGTGGTGATCAGCCCTTCTCTTGTTTTGACTGTACCAGGATTATGGACTGTTTGTTTCACTTTTGCTGAAGAAAGCTGTTTTTTTGTTTATGTCTCTTGAAAGAATAATAAAGACTGTTCACTTTGACAAGTGGCTGGCTGGTGATCTGGAGCTCTCCATATCACAGTACATATAGTTTCACTGCTCACATTTTCTTTAACAATACCTAAAGTTAGGTTACCTAACCTAAGCTGGGCTAGCCATAGACATGAAGATTTCTCTTGTTCAGCCCCCTTGCTAGCTGAAGAAGAGAAATCAACACTAAATAGTGTGGATGGAGGAATCTCCCCTGGCAGCTATTTTGACAGACACTGTTCTTATAGCACAATACATGAGCAGTGACTGCATATGATAGGTTGCCATCAATTTTTGGCTGAGAATTTTCTGCCTGACTCCTTCAGTTTTCACACCAAAGTTTGTTGAGCCAGGTGATGCCAACATGGACAACCACAACTCGACTTTCAGCCAATTCAACAGGATATGGCCAAAATTCAAGCAGTGTATGGCCAGCATTAAAGTGTTTTCCCAATTTTCAGTGTCAGTTAATGATCACAACAGTATTTAATAAGACATGAAATATTCCATTATGCTCTTTGCTCTGAGAAACAGCTGTCCCTGGCCAGTTTCAATGCGGATATCTGCTAGTAATATTCACAGTTGGCCATCACAAGTGCACCTGTGCCTGCATGCCAATTCATGTACACATGTATTATTGTGTTATTATGGAAACACAGTCCCCTGTTTGATGTGCAGTCTTTAACAGACCCTGATCCATGTTGAGTATGCCACCTAATAAAGAGTATGCTTTTCCTGAGGGGAACTTCACAACCTGCTACCCTGGAAATTATAAGTATATTGTTTGAAAGATAAAACAGGATTGTTATACTCACCATAAAATCCTTTTCTTGGAGTTCATATAGGGACACAAGATCGGCAGAATCAGGAACACTGGGTTTTACTACTGACTTTAGGAGCAATGGAACACTAGCATTCAAAAAAACTAATGGACAGTCAAGTATACCCTTCCCACTCCAATGACGCTTTCTCAGTTTTTAGAAAGTTTAGGAAGATCATAAACAACGGTGACCTCCAAGGACTTGCCTTGTGTGCAAAAATCCTGATTTAAATGTTCATCAAGGGACACAAGATCAGTAGAATCAGAAACATTGGGACACCCCAAAGCAGTCTGAACAAGAAGAGGGCAACACAGCGCTAATATCTCAATAAAAGACAACAGTAAAATGCACTGTAGGTTGCCAGCAGCTTAAAGAGCTGCCTGCAGGACATTACATCCGTAAGTTGCATCTGCAGATGTCTAAACATTCTTTTGGTAAAGCTTAGGAAGCATGTTAAGGAGGATGAGGGAGCAGCCTTTCAAACCTGGGAAACATGATGATGACAATCCCAGGATGTTCAGACAGATCTGTGGAGTGTGTCTTACCTGGAAACAGTGGAATCTTAC
Source organism: Staurois parvus (assembly GCF_062004578.1). Classification (NCBI taxonomy): domain Eukaryota; kingdom Metazoa; phylum Chordata; class Amphibia; order Anura; family Ranidae; genus Staurois; species Staurois parvus. Next base: position 13,041,176 of record NW_028317815.1, read on the forward strand.
ACTTAAAGTGATACTAAAATATATATATATAATAAAGTTATACTTATCTGCTCTGTGCAATCGTTTTGCACAAGGCAGCTCCAATCCTCCTCTTCTTGGGTCCCCTGCCAATGTTCCTGGTAGCCTCCCAGCTGAGTACCCTCAGAGCCCAGAGAAAGCTGCTTACTCTGAGGGCACTCGTGCGTGCTTGCTCCTGAGCCACCTCAGTGTATCTGTGAGGCACACAGAGCGCTGCTAAGCCCTCCCCCCACTCCCTCCTGTCTTCAATTGACAGCCAGCTGCTGTTTTCAGCCAATGAGGACGGAGACACCCAGGAGAGTCACTTCCCTCATGTACAGCACTAGATCGTGATTGGGTTCGGGTAAGTATTGGGGGGGCTGAAGGAGACTCTGCACACAGGTTTCTTGCCTTCATGCAGAGAATGCATGAAGGTAACAAACCTTTAGCTTTTAGGACCGCTATAAGCTGGCAGGCCTATAAAATTACCTGTTTGAACCACCATGAAATTGTGGAATGTGAAGCAAGCTCTTCATTACTGGGACCTTCATGAATGATGAAAATCTAGTCAGTCTGTCAGAAGGAAGATGTAGAGAGATAGACACAAATTGTTGTAACCACATCCATCTACAGTACTAGCAAGGAGTTGGGAGTGATTCCTTCTTCCTTTACCTGCTGTGTGTATTGAATACATCTAGTCACTGTCAGATCCTGTGTTCCTGTTTCCCCTGAAGACATCATTTCTGACAAAATGCACATAGGGGCATGCGATCTGGCGTCACTACACATATGTGATGCATGGAAGAATTTGATGATCTTTATTTCTTCTGCTGCTTTGTGAATGCATTATGTGTACAATAAATTTAGATCATTTTATGGAGTTACGTTACTGTAGGTATGGCCTTTTCTTTGATGAGATTCATATAACACGAGCATTCCCATAAGTGAAGAGGAATAAACTGGGGCTGTTGAAGAGATTCCCTTTCCGGCTACCACCTGCTTAATATTATTAAAGAGCAATTGTGAGATCCATAATAAAAGGTCTTTGGATTCAGAGGTATTTTTTGTGGTGGTAGTGGTGATTTTGGAGTGTCCCTGATGGTGATTCACTGTGTGTTGGAAAACTTAAGTGGTCACAAGAAGTCATTATTACAAATTATATAATTCTAGCAGACTTTTACCTAATATTTCACAAACGGGGTGGTGGACCTAAAGTGATACTAAACGCACACTATGTCATTTACATGATCCCTTCTCTTTCTGCATGTGGATAATGGCACTGTCATTATTTTAATTAAAAAAAAATCTCTAAGTAACTTTTCCTAATCGATATACTTCTGTCACATGACCAAGCTCTTTCCCAGCCTGTCTGCAGGGAAACATAAGCAAGAGGAGCTTCTATTCCTCAGCTGCTGGTAACATGTTCAAAATAAAAGCCGCCCACCACCCTATAGTAGAACTACTGCTACAGGGCGGCAAAATCACATATATACGTGCTTTGCATTTCCAGGTAGGGGGCATGCTCATGCACCGCCCTACCCGCTCCACCCTACCTGCACCGCCATTGGCGGCTACGGATGTCATTTATCGGGTCCCAGCCAGAGATTCCCCGCCGGCACCCAGTGATTGCCGTTCAACACTGACAGGGGAGAGACCTGTGTGTAAACAATACAGGTCTCTCTCCTGCCAGCAAGAACATGCTCTCTGTGCAGAGCAGAGAAATACACAGCAGCATGTTTCCCTAGTAAAAAACACACAGCACATAATATAAAACAGCACACAGTTAACCCTTTGATCACTCCAGATGTTAACCCCGTCCTGCCCAGTATAGTTAGTACAGTGTCAGTGCTTTTTATTAGCACTGATCAATGTATTAGTGTCATTGGGATGCCAGTGGCAGTTAGTCAGTTCCCAGCCAGTATCAGAATGCCCATAGCAGTCCCGCTATAATTTGCTGATTGCTGCCATTACTAGTGTAAAAAAAAAACTATTTGTAGACACTATAACTTTCACGTAAACCAATTGATTTACACATATTGGATTTTTTTCTAGCAAAAACATGTGACAGAATACATTTTGGCCTAAACTTATGATGAAATTTAGTTTTTTTTAATTTTGTTACTGGATAGGTTTTATAGCAAAAAGTAAAAAATATTGTTTGTTTTTTTTTAAGTCTTTTTGTGTTTATAGCGCAAAAAAAAAACCATACAGGTGATCAAATACCATCAAAAGAAAGCTCTATTTGTGGAAAAAAGGACATAAATTTCATTTATTTACAGCGTTGCATGCTCACGCAATTGTCAGTTACAGTAATGCAGCAGCATTCCGCAAAAAATGGCCTGGTCAGGAAGGGGGGGGGGGGTAAATCCTCTGGAGGGCAAGTGGTTAGGAAACAGAGTAAAAATAATTAATATCTTTATTATTTTTTGTTAATAACTGGGTGTGGGTGGATTTCTGCCAGTCATAAACTGTGTCACACCCATCCAGCCTGAGTCTTAGAATAACAGGGATATGAAGCCTCCATCAATCAAGATGTAATATCCCACCCCTATTGTGTTCAGCTGCTTAGTGGGCATGAAGGAGGAAGGGTGGGAGCTGTCACTTATCACTGTGTATACGCCCACATATGTGACTCTATAATCAAATGGGCTGCTCAGGTGTGATAGAGAGGAAATGCTCAGCATAGAAACTCACTGCAACTGAGCAACTGAGCATGTGCATTAGCTGCCAACACTGTTCTGCAAAATCCCCAACTGCATTGAGGGCACAAAAGGGGAAGATAGAGAACAGCAGGATCAGAAAATGAATCCATAGTGAATGGGTGAGTATAAATAGCATGTAATACAGCATTTGATAGTTTTTATGATTTGGGTTTAGTGACACCTTAAAGCGGAGCTCCACCCAAAAGGGGAAGTTCTGCTTTAAATCTTTGTGCCCCGCTCCCCATTATGGACTGGCACCTTTGGGGAGCAGGTCCCATGACTCTGACAGGTACCCGCTCCCACTTCCACTGCGATCGCCCAGGCGATTGGAAGCGGAAGTTGACACATGACAGGTGCCAGAAGACTACGGGGCCATTCACAAAGCGCAGTGCTTTTCGCGCATGCGCATTGGGTACCTGGCTGTGAAGCCGCAAGCTGTCACAGCCGAGTGCCCACACTGAAGATGTCAGTACTAGGAAGAAAAGACAGCCGGTGAAACCAGCCATGATGAGGACACCGCTGGACCAAGGGATAAGTACTGTATTTTAAAAGTCAGCAGCTAGTTTTCGTAGCTGATTTTTTTTTTCAGGTGGAACTCCACTTTAAGTATGTTTTGAGATTGTGTTTGGAGTTTGCACTGAGTTTGTTTCTATTGCATTTACTATTGTATTATACTCACTATTCATAAAGGGATAAGACTGAACATGTATTTATGTAGACATATTTGAAGTATCTGTTGAGGAAGGGGGAAGTAGCTATTTTGAGCGTGATACTAGTTACACATTTTTTAAGTTGGTTTAAATATTTTTTGTTGATATTCCTTTGACGTTTTTTGATTGCATTAGTACAGAGTTCACTAGGGTTTAGTATATTAATCAAATCAATGGGCTGCAAAATCGCACCGCACGGGACCACGTTCCTCTGTGAATCATGTGTGAACCAGTCCTGATATGGTTGAAGAGCTGCAGCTAGGTGGGAATAGCTAGGTGGGAATAATATAGTTGGAGACCATGGGCACTATTATTATTTATACAGTACATCTATACCACCAGAGCTAGCATCCTTAGCAAATGCCTTTTACCATCTTGCTGGTAACTAAGGCTCCATGTACACTGCAGCCGATAAATACGTTTAGGAGCTTTTCTGCATTTTTTTCAGCAGCCCCTGAACTCTCCCTAATGTTTTCCTATGTGCCCATGTACACATCATCATTTACAGTCATTTACAGGCAGTTGAGTTTACAGTCGGTTTTTTTGAACGCAACAAAATTGCGTTCAGGAGTAGATTTTATTAGCGTTTCAAAAGCCAAATGCTTGTAAACGTAGCTAACCGTGTTTATGAACGTTTGCGGTTAAAACTTTTTTTTAACTCTTCCATTTCCAGATGCTGTCCAGAGCCTTTTTTCATCATGAAAAATGCACGCAAAGAGTTTTTCCGGTATTCAAATGGACCCGGTACACCAAACTTTGAGGTTTCACATGAAAGAAAATATGTTAAGACACTGCTGCACAAATTTCTGCACAGAAATGAGCTGGAACACATCCAAACACCACAAAAAAAAAAAGACAGCTAACCTCAACAAATACTGCTCTGTCTGTTTCTGCTCTCTATTTCTCTCAAAATGTCTGAAATAGTTACTTTTTTACTGTTTTTCAGTGCATTCTGGAAATTTCGGAAGGTCTCCTGAGGTTATCTTAAAAAACGCTTTTAAATGCAAATGCTCATAAAAACGCGCATAAACGTGGTATGCAAATGCAACTAAACAGACGTTTTTCAGCAGTCAGTTTTCATCGTTCAGAAGTGTCCCGTGTACATGGAGCCTAAAGATATACTCCTTCATCCCTACTCAGCATTTTTGGATCTTCTGCCCAAGAGAGACATTCTAACATTTTCCTCACCTCTAACACTATACAACATTTCCAGTTTTGGGATTCAAAATACCATGTAGGACTACTTGTGCTAATGGAAACTTATTCAACTTTTTTCTTTAAAAATTGTATACGCTGTCAGCAGCTCACCTCCCCTCTGCCTCCTCAGAGCATTTAAAGACTGAAGGAAAATGTAAGGACTTCCAAAGCTGATCTTCGGTTAAAAATACTGTTTATGTTGACATGCAAGGAGATGCTGGCACAAGTATGCATATCTGGCAAGTCAAATCTCATCTGCATACTTGTTCTGAGTAAAATACTCAGTATAGGAGACAGAAGGCTGTATGACAGATAGGTAACTAGTATTTGCAGGATTAGAAGTCAGCAATGGCATACATCACATTAACTTGTTTCAGTTGTCAAATGCATCTTTTTTTTGGAGTTGAAGCCCTATAGAGCTCAATGGACCATACAGACAACGCTACCGAGTTCCATTCTGCGTGCTTCAGTGACAGCCTGAAGCAGGCAGAGCACAGATGGAATTTTGGCAGGATATCAGACATGCTCTAAACTTCCATTCTCATTAGTCTTTAAGGGAATGTATAAATATATACACATTAAAAAATAAATATATATATCTACACATACATATTATATACATACAGTATACACACACAAATATTTATGTAAATGAACTTAAAGAGCATGTCAAACCAACATTTCATATTCCTGATATGTGCCTGCTATACCATGTGCTTGTATAAAAAAGTAACCCGTTCTCTTTGTATTGCTTCCTTTGTGTGAAATACCTGATATTCCTGACAGTCCCACTGCGTTCCTGTTAAAAACTGACCATTAGCATGAGAGAACCACCTGGTCAATTTTCTGGCTATGCTGGGAGCTAATCCAATGTGATCAGGCTGATGCTGATATGTCTCCCCTACACAGCCATTTACTGGGAAGATCAGTGTGCTGCTGTTTGTCCTCCCTGAACTCCTTATACAGTATGTGATCACTTATAAGAAAGGTAAAAAATGCATTTATAATGTTTTTTGTACCTATACATAAATGTTTTGCCTTTCATTTCTATTTTAAACTGAATGGGTTGTTTTGCAAGGTTAGGGTTCACATATACTTTAATGAAAATGAATCCTGCTTACACAGTGGTTGTGATTTACTATTGATCCTTCTCCTGCAAGTCTGAATCACCCTACTCATTAAAAACAAAGCACTTCCTGTGTGGGTGTTTTCCCAACAATTGTTAGCAGTGATGCAGCGTGGGTTGTCAGTGTCTGGGGCAAGGGCAATTTGCACCCCGTAACCCATGGACTTACCTATTCTCAGCTTACTCCAGTCTGGTCACATGACCCCCTGTGTCAATCAGCAGTGGCTGCAAGTGATAGAAGAGAGCGCTTCATAATGGCTGGTAAAGCCTGGAGCGGTGAAATCACCCATAGGTTCCTAAGTCCCATCTGTTGTTGGTGCTCCCTCCTCTCCCCTGCATACACCACTGGCTCACACGTGGAATAACCTGACCAGAATAGAGCAGCCTGAAAATAGGTGTGTACATCTTTTCTGCACAGGCTAGTTAGATTTAAACTGGAAATTTTACTTTAATCCATTCCCATTGGTGGGCATTGGCAGATTTAATTAAACACTTTGTGCTGCATCAGTGGCCACTGGCAGTGCTTTTTTGGACCCCTTCATAAAGGGGTTGATTAACACTGATACTGGTGCCACTATTGCAGCACAAATGAGTTAAATAACTGTTACTAGACAATGCATCAATGAGCAGTGGCAGAACATTAACACCTTCTTGCTGCACTTTACTAACAACATTGTTAATAAACCCCTTCAACACCCCACCCCCCCAAGAGTTAACCAGCCCAGTTCACAGGTAAGATAGAAGAGGGGAGTGAAAGATAGAGAGGAGGGTGAGAGAGAGGGGGATGAGAGAGGGAGGGGTGAGATGAGACAGGGGGTGGGGGAAAAAGAGGGGGGATGAGAGAAAGGGGGGTGAGGTTGAGGGGGATGAGAATGGGCTGGGGGGGTGAGAGAGAGAGGGAGAGAGAAGGGTGGTGAAAATGGGCTGAGAAAGGGGGGTTGAGAAGAGGCTGAGGGGGGGGGATGAGAGAAAGGGGATTGAAAGGGGTGGTGAAAAGGGGCTAAGGGGGAGTGAGAGAGGAAGAGAGAAAGATGGGGGGTGAGAAGGGGCTGGGGGGAGAGAGAGGGGGGGGACCAGAAGGGGCTGAGAGAAGGGAGGGGGAGAAATGGAGGGGGAGAGGGGAGTGAGAAGGGGCTGAGAGAGAAGGGGGTGAGAGATCAGGGGAATGAGACAGATAGAGAGGGGGTGACAGTGAGGGGGAGGTGAAAGAGAGAGAGCGGTGTTAGGGGGGGTTGAAAGAGAGAGGGGGTGAAAAAGAGAGGAGGGTTAGAGAGAGGGCTTGTGAGAGAGGGGGGTTGAAAGAGAGAGGGGGAGGGATGAGAGAGGGGGTGAAAGAGAGAGAAAGAGGGGTGTGTGAGGAGGGGTGAAAGAGAGAGGGGGGTGAAAGAGAGAGGGGTGAAATTGAAAGAGAGAGACGGGGGTGACAGAGAGAGAGCGGGGTGAAACAGAGAGAGGGGCGGAGATGAGAGAGAGATCCCTAGCCCTCTCTGCAGTTCCTCCTCTGCCCCCTGTCCCAGTCTCTGTCTGAGGGTAGGAGTATGATGCCCAGTACCTTCCATGCCAGTAGGCGCCTGTGCAGGGGTGGATTGACAACTCATGGGGCCCCCGGGCAATTGGGGATCATGGGGCCCCTGTGTCCTTGCCCACACTCAAAACACACCCAAAAAAGCCTATAAAAGGTACCATGGGCATTTTATGGAGCCCCCTACTGACCCCAGGCGCTCGGGCAGTGCCCTAGTGCTCGAATGGTCAGTCCGCCCCTGTGCCTCTTCTCAGGGCCGCTGTCACTGTTGGAGCGGAGAGGAGGTTAGAGAAGGAATCCAGTCTCTGGCAGACACTGCCACACCGGAGATACTGTGCAGCCTGCGTTTGCTGCTGCTCACCTCTTCAGGGAGGCAGTGGAGGTCCTTGCCCTCCCAAGCTCTCAGGTCTAGCTATCCTCGCTGTTCGCGGCACCCAATCCCCAAGGACTCTGCTGTTTTCTTCCCCTCTCCCACCGCCACTAAACTGGACTCTTCAATTTCAGCGCCCCCCCCAAATAGTGTGCCCGGGGTGACTGTACTGGCTGTCCCCACCCCACACTACGCCACTGGTTGTTAGGCAGGAAGTGATAGTACCAAGCTCCTTCTTGTTATTGATTCTCTACATATAAAAAAAAATATATATAAAAGAGTGCGCTTTGTAAAACTTTTGAAAATACTGAAATACTAGGTCAAAAGCTGAAATAACTTAATCTCTTATTGCCAGTCATATGTATATATGTTGTAACCAGGTGACGGGCTTCAACACAGAGCTGCAACAGTTATGTGTACAGCTGGCATCCCTTCTTCACTCAGAGCTTCCAGCTCAGTGACTATCGGATGATGAGACTGTGAGTCACTAGTAGATCACAGTCACTGTTCACATTGATTGGGAGCTAGTGGGGCATTCCGCATCACATGAGCACTGTAAAAGCCAATCACAGTGATCACATGATTGGAAGCCCATGTAATGCCTCTGCCATTACAAACTTTTAAAAAGCTGGCTCCAGCCAACCAGATATGGTTAAAATATACTTTTCTATACTCCCTAAAAGTAAACTTCACTTTTGCTAGGGTAAAAAAAACAAACCATGCAGGAAAACTACAGATCAACAGAGTTTGAGGTTTCATACATTTTTCTATTCTGAAGAAATAGCTCTATGCCCTACCATGTTCTTTCTCAATGCAAAATATAAATTAGTCTTCATTAATCAACCTCACTAAGCTGGTCTCAAGTGCTGCTTCTTAGCTGTGACATGAGATCAACAAGAGGAAACAGTGAAAGCTGTAGAAGACTACAGAGATTGACACTCCCAGAAGTATCAGAAATGGAGAACCATTTCTAGTGATCAAAGTGGAATTCAGGAGTGCGGGCAATAGAAGAGGTAAATATACAGTCTCTTCTTTACATGTATGGGCTTAGTTGAAGATGCAGTATTTCAGTATATGACAGGGTTGCTTTAAAGTACATCTCCAGACAACACTATCTCTCTTTACATCCCTTCCACACTTTTTCAGCTATTTAAAACTTGATGAAATACCTTCTAATGTAGTTTCGATACTCACCTAAATACTCTGCCATCTGTTCCTCACTGCCGTCACTTCCATAAGTCACGACTGTTGGATCCAGCCAATAGGTCACTTCTTACAGAAATGATCTATCCACTTTAGTCTTCAGTACCATGAGTGTCCCCACTATTGGGCAGTCAATAGTTAGTGTCCATGTCTCTTCCATAAAGAAGACGTAAAACAGACATCAAACGTTTGTTCATTTGATGAAAAAATACCAACCCTTTACAGTCTCACGTTCCCTCCTCATCAAAACATTCAATATCCAAGTAGACCTTAGATGAAAATGGCAAGAATGCTACCACAAACCTGTTCCAGAGCATGCAGGGTTTATAACGAGCAGCTCTGCCTTTGTATTCTGACTTACCACACATGCGCCATGGTCCATTCAATAGGCACATATGAACACTCACATACTGTATACACTTGCTTGTACTGTACATATTTGTATTACTTGGACTACTGCAGAAAGAAGTAAGGCTATTTAATATACTTTAGGGATAGGAAATCTAGAACTGATGAGTCAAATAACCAATATTTAGCCTTAATTCAGCCAATATGTGGCAAATGAAAGATACTCATTTGGTGGCCAAACAGTATGCTATGAGAGAGCCCAGATAAAAAATCAAAATGAGTCCAAAATGGAAAATGGTGTAAAGCTAATGCAGCACATCCAAGCAGTTATACACAAACTCAGTCATTACAATCCAGTTCTGTGCAAAAACAGCATGTGAACCGATAAAGGATCTAAAAAGACTTTTTTTCTCAATTTACTTCAAGCAGGCAGGTTTTTGAACACAACGTAATCTGCTCTATTTAAACAGATCACAAAACTGCATTTGTTGAACTACAGGCAGGTCATATTTAATTGATCTGTCCATCTTTAGCAGTGTACCAAATAAACCAATTATTGTTCAGAAATAAACAGTTGGTATGTAGTTTAAATGTCATAGTTCCTCAGATGTTTTTCCCATGCACTATCAGTTTGCTCTTCCAATTATCTGTACCCCGCACAAAGTAAGCTTGTTATATTTCTATGGTAAAATACATTGTATTCATTATCACTGTCACTTTGCTATCGTATATTTGATCATAAGCACAGGCACCAAAATAATCATTCACATCATAGTTGCTGATCAACTATGACCACTAAAGTAACAAAATACAAAAATCTCCAATTAGCATTCTATATGCATACCCTATACACATATACATATAAGATAAGAGATCATCATTTGCTGAAATATTATATATACTGATCATAATCTTCAAAAGCACACATAAACTTAAGAATGCGGCTAGTTTAAAGATCTTGCGCCAAACTGATCAAACTGCAACATACATAACTTTTGTGCATTGCAAATAGACAGCTTTACATGACTTTGAAAAAAAAAGAAACTGCCTGTATCATAAAGGCTGTTTTTGGCCTCATAAATCAGCCTACTGTGTGTATATGGTTTGTCACTTTGTCAGATGATACTTTATATGAATTGTGAAGATGTTGCTTATTTCAGTTACTGCTGTCAGCTTTTCCTGATCGCTAATGATGTGGAGCTCCTAAATTACTAGTGTGTGAAAGACACATGGAGACTCAAAGAACTTTCCTTTGTGCTTTCATAAAGCTTGCTGTTTTATCCAGAACATCTATTTATGTCCACAATTAGTTTTATTGTTTCTTAAAATCAAAGAACAGATGCAAGGAATAAACACTGGTTCTGATCAGAAATTGTTTTCATTTCTGAAGTCATAGACAGAAAGTCACAGAAAATTACAGAGACTAATAATCACTGTAAAGCAGCACTTCTGTTACAATGCTTTATCTTTATCACAGACTTAAAAAAAAACATGAAAGGCAAATGCAAATTACAAACGTCTTTCACTTACAAAGATATTGGCACTTAAGCTGCAGAAATTACAAATATGATATGGCAGTGTAAAGCTATGCAAGAACACGAAATCCCCTTTAATAATTATGTTGCACACGCCTTTAGGTGGATTGATTCCTTTTTGGCCATTAGAGAGGTAAGAGACATCACAACTATTTTCAGAGGAAGAACCCGAATAAAAAAATAAAAATAAAGGATACTGAGCCATTTTTTTCATTTACTGACTTTTTTTAAATCATGCAATACTGCAGACTCTCACCTACCCCTCTGTCTATTGTGATGTAAGAATCTACAGGCATCAGTTTGCTCTTTTGTACAGATGGGAAATTCAAAGAAATGCTCTTCAAGTCAAAAATGTTTTGAGAGGAGCAAGCAATGTGTGGCTGTGGTGTGTCGAGACCTGCACTGCCTCCTGAGCCCCTGCTACCGCCTGGGGCAGCAATTGCCTGTGTCTTGCTAAGGTTAGATTAGCCAGATCTACAATGGGTACAGGAGTAGTCCAGTCACCATACAAAGCAGGTTGCAGTAATGCCAATACTAGACACATTTTTACATGTTACAGACTAGTAAGTGAGTCCAGACTGTTAACGGTGGACAATTCAGACGCCAGTGACACCATGACCAGAAAGGTAGCCCATGTGTAAAGAAGAACAAAAATGATATTCTGTCTGAAACTCCTCAGGTACAATCATCCAAGCAGGATAAGTTACACTCCTTAAAATCCTTAGTTGAATGGGCAGAAGAAGCTGTAGCTGCAGTCAGAGACAGACTTGAGGAGGAGGCATAGAAATATGCTTTTGCACCCTGCGGTCTGAGACAGCTATTATGTTGAAGTTTTTTTTGCATAAAATCAGGCATAGCCACAGAAAATTCTTCCCTGAATTTTGTATATGAGGAAACCACATCAAATGGAGCCATGAAAGACTCTGGTGACTGTGAAAACTCAAACAGGGGACAATGGTGCAGGTTGTTACATAGTTAGTCTAGCTGAAAACAGACAAAAGTCCATCCAGTTCAACCATAAAAAAAAAAAGTTATAATCCTACACCCACAGTTGATCCAGAGGAAGGCAAAAAAAAACCCAGCAAAGCATGAGCCAATTTGCTCCTGCAGGGAAGAAAATTCCTTCCTGATCCCCAGAGAGACAATCAGATATTCCCTGGATCAACTTTTCTTATAAATGTTAGTATCCAGTTATATTCTGTGTATCCAAGAAAGAATCCAGGCCTTTTTTAAAGCAATCCACTGAGATGGCCAGAACCAACTCTTGAGGGAGTCTATTCCACATTTCACAGCTCTCACTGTGAAGAAACCTTTCTGTGTTTGGAGATTAAATTTTTTTCCTCCAGATGTAAAGAGTGCCCCCTTATCCCCTGTGATGACCTCAGGGTGAAAAACTCTACCCTGAGTTCACTATATGAACCACTGATGTATTTATACATGTTGATCATATCCCCCTTAATACATGCAGTTCCTCTAATCTTTCCTCATAGCTGAGCTCCTCCATGCTTCTTATCAGTTTGGTTGCCCTTCTCTGTACTTTCTCCAATTCCCCAATGTTCTCCTGTGAATTGGTGCCCAAAATTGAATTGCATATTCCAGATGAGGTGTTACTAATGATTTGTACAGGGGTAATATGATATCTCTCTCTCTGGAGTCTATACCTCTTTTAATACAAGAGAGGATTTTGCTCGCTTTAGAAACTGCAGGTTGGCATTGCATGCCATTATTAAGCTTGTGATCTACCAGGACTCCCAGATCATTCTCCAGCATTGATTCCCCCAGTTGTACCCCCCCCCCCAGTATGGATGATGCATGCATATTCTTAGCCCCAAGTGCATAACCTTACATTTATCAACATTAAACTTCATTTGTTACATAGTTGCCCAGTTAAACAAAGCATTGAGGTCGGCTTGTAAGCTGGGAGACATCCTGTAAGGACGTTATTCCACTGCACAGCTTGGTGTCATCTGCAAAGACTGAAATGGTATTTTTAATCCCAGACGCTATATTGTTTATAAATATATTAAAAGGTAAGGGTCCCAACACTGAACCTTGGGGTACACCACTAATAACCCTAAATCATTCAGAGGTGTCCATAGATCTGATATGGGAAAAACAAGCTGCAACTATGCCAGCCACTGAATTAATGATTTTAGTCAAAATGTGTTCAAAGTTACATAGGCAAAGTATGTTTTAATAAGGACTCTGCAAACGACCCTGACACTAGCATTATCCTGTGGCGAATCAGATATTGGATCGAAGGTTAGGGGTTTTTACATTTGCTCAGAAAAAGGCAACAACAAAACTATTACACACATATTACAAAGATCACAGGAATTATTATTACACCACACACAAAAAGAGTGCACTATCCACTTTAAATGTAATTAATCAAAAATATGTGCAAAATAAAATTCCTAAACATATAAGTGCAACATAATTCATAGGCATCTTGATTTATCAGCAAACTTAATCCAAAGTGTTGTTAAATATTTAGTATAAATGTAATAAGTCCAAATAAAAATGAAATTAAAATTGAAAGCCCCCAAATCAAATGTGAAGAAAATGTTGCGTGCCAAATATAACTTCCAATAAAGTGCTGCTGTGCTCAAATAGTGTTCCTCACAAGACAAGCAAGCCTCTTACCACAGCACATTGATCTCAAACTATAGATATGAAATGAGTAGATAATGTCCAAACTCCACACTGACACTTTCACTGACAGATCTGAGGAGGGAAGATGGATACAGCAACCAAATACGTATTCACACCAGAAACCAGCTTAACCGGCTCATACCGCTCTCCAAAATCTTGTACAGAAGGGTTTAAACAGGAAGAAGCTTCATAGTGCAACTGAATTAAAACCAAATGATTTATTAAAGCTTAATATTGCACTTACGTTCAGATGGACAAAAAGGGCAGTAATCACATCTAAAACTGTTAGGGTATGGTGTCAGTTTGTCGACTTGTGCGTGGTGATGTCACAAGAAGATTCCGCCCGATGCGTGTCCCTAAAACTGGCATTCTCTGGGATGGGAGATCATGATCAAATTGTTTGGTTTTTGTTTGGTGTAAGATTCATTCTGGTATTCAGGATGGTAGTTCACTTTTTGTTATTACTTTTGGCTAAGTGCAAATATTTTTTCTTACTATACATTATAGGAATTATTCATTACGCTTTCACAAATGTTGAGACATTCGTAAAGCAAATTTTTTATGAATTGTCCTCTATGTGTCTCCTGAAGATAATGTGAAATTGTATTTTTAGTATTGCTTAGTGAGATCCTTACAATGAAAGTATCTCTTCTACACTGCTATCTGCCCCAACCAGCTAAGTTTTGTAATTTTGGCTAAATGTAAATCAAAAGAAAATAATATCACACTATAATACAGTACAATGAAAGCCTGCAAAAGTCCAGACACACACCAGCATTCGTTGTTTTTCTCAATATGATCCTGGTTATAATGATTCCTGTTGTTTCAACGTATCTGTTTCCTTGACCACATAGGTGTTCATAATATCTTGAGTACGTCTATTTCACCTCTAAATGCCACACATTCCAGCTATTTTAACAGAGGCAAAATCTGTTTCTCAGAAGTCATCCCTGCCAAGCTGCTAGAAATTCTCAAACACAAGCAGACCTTAAAAATTATATTATGAAATACTCAAAACAATGTCTAGACACAGCAGTTATAAAACTGACATTGACTGCCACCGAACATCTCTTTTGTTGGTAGGACTGGACACTGTTTTTATCTTGAACATTCCCTTAAGTTTTCACATTGTTGCACTTGTCTTCATCTATGTATTCCTGACAATTTAATTTACACCTTTACAAAGTAACTGGCATTTGGGTGACAATCAAAGCAAGGATCTGAATACTGAAATGATTCTGAGAATAAAAAAGCAAATATGTTTTCCTAAATTTATTTAAGTACGTAAAAAAAAAAAGTTTCTATCAGTCTCTATTTCCTACACAGTCTGTCACTTGAAGCTCATACCCACCATGTATGTATGAGAGCATCATGCTACATCATCTCTGCATTTTGTGTTCAAGAGACTCAGATCAGCATAGCAAAAAAACAGGAATCTAGGTTTCCCTTTTCTGCTTTGTGTTATATCTCTTTCAAACACACAATGGTTAAAAATAATTGTACTTTGGAAGGTTAATAAAACAAAGCTAATAACAGTTTTGTGCTAATGATTCGAACCATTTACTGTACTTTACCAATCTTCTGCAATGTTTTCTACAAGTTTTCGTAGGCTAAGGCTGGCCATACACGATGCAATTTTCTTGTACAATTTTTCTTTAGATTTACCAAAAAGCATATAATATGAGGTCAAATCTAAACAACTCTTTTAGTTGTATCCAATTAGGCAGGCCCTTGCACTACATAGCTGAAGGTAAATCTAAAGGAAATTGTGCAGAAGTTGTACAGAAAATTGTAAGAAAATTGTATACTGTATAGCCAGCCTTAGGCTGGCCACACATTATACAATTTTCTTGAGAATTTTGTTTTAGATTTACCAAAAACCATATATGAAGTCAAACCTAAACAACACTTTCAATTGTATCCAATTAGGCAGGCCCTTGCACTACATAGTTGAAGGTAAATCTAAAAAAAAGAAATTGAACAGAAAATTGTATAGTGTATGGACAGCCTTACTGCTTTGCTTATTTTAACCACAATTCTAGGTCTGTCTGTGAACCAAAACAATTAGATTTGGAACCAATGTTTAATTCAGTTGTGTAAGGCTGTTATGAGTTGAGGCAAATACTTTAAATCGATATTAAACTCAAAAATAAAAATCTAATATATTGAAGCTCGCCAATCCTTACAAAGTAATCCCCATCAGGATGATCAATGTATATTGCAAGGATTTTTAGCAAACTTTGTTGTGGATTTCTTCCAGTTTATGCTCTGGTGAAATACCGTATTTTTCGCCATATAAGACGCTCCGGAATATAAGACGCACCCAATTTTAAAGGAGGAAAATCTAGAAAAAAAAGATTCTGAACCCAATACATATAGTAATTCATCCCCCATATAGTAATTCATCCCCCATAGTAATTCATCCCCCATATAGTAATTCATCCCCCATAGTAATTCATCCCCCATATAGTAATTCATCCCCCATATAGTAATTCATCCCCCATAGTAATTCATTCCCCATATAGTAATTCATCCCCCATAGTAATTCATCCCTCATAGTAATTCATCCCCCATATAGTAATTCATCCCCCATAGTAATTCATCCCCCATAGTAATTCATCCCCCATAGTAATTCATCCCCCATATAGTAATTCATCCCCCATAGTAATTCATCCCCCATATAGTAATTCATCCCCCATAGTAATTCATCCCCCCCATAGTAATTCATTCCCTATATTGTGTCAATTCACTTACCTTTGCTCCGCGCGTTCCTCTCGCCGTGTTCCCGCGCCGTTCCGGTCTTCAGGGCGGACTGTGAGAGGAGAGGAGTTCGTCACGCTGCCCCGCCTACATCCTGTCCGCCCCGTAGTTTGCCCATTGCTGATCCACGAGCAGAGGGGGTGATGACGTCAGCGCGCACCGCCGGGTGTACCAAGATGGCCGACCGCTCCAGAGATAGGCCAAAGCTGCGGCCTTTCCTACGGCCGTGGCCGCGCCTCACGGATTGTCTCTCTTTTCGTCGTATAAGACGCACCAACTTTTCCCCCCCAGTTTTGGGGAAGAAAAAGTGCGTCTTATACGGCGAAAAATACGGTAGTTGTTTGCTCCGCTAAATCTGTTGGATAATGTTTTTGAATGGGAGTAACAGAAACAATTGAGTACTGTCCGTGATACTTTTTTTATTTGCACTAACATACAATTTTGAGGACAAGCTTTCGGGGTATGTCCCCTTCTTCAAGGTCCAAGCAGTACTATTACAAATCACAAAGTTTAAGCAGAATGTTAGAAGGGATGAAAAAAAAAAAAAGGCTACAGTTAAGATACAGCAAAAGCGAGGGGTGGAGGGGGGGGGATACTACACTCACACAGAGGGAGTCAAGCTTCAGCTAATAGTCATAAAACTGTCGGATAATGATTGAGGAATCCCATGTCCAAGTTAAGGCCGTTATCTCTTGTGTCAAATAGAATTATCATTCTTGATTCAAAAGTTTTTCTTTCCTGAATGGATTTGAATTTTCCTTTCAGAACTAAAACATTGAGGTCTCCCATTGTGTGGTCTGGTTGTGCGAAATGGTGTCCCACAGGTGTGCAGAGGTCATCTTCTTTATGTTTCTTGATGGTATGTCTGTGCAAATTCATCCTTGTTTGCAACTTCTGTCCTGTTTTGCCAACGTAAGATCCTTTGCTGCATTTTCTGCACTGGATAAGGTACACAACATTACTGGAGGTGCAGCTGTATGAACCGGAGATATTGAAGATCCCTTTTGAGTGTCTGACACTTTATGATGGATTGATTTGGTTGCACAGTTTGCAGCATTTCTTATTGCAGGGTTTGCTTCCATTATTTGTGACATAATCAGAAGGAAGTTTCTTACTGATTAGTTTATTTCTGAGGTTGGGGGGGTTGACTGAAAGCCAGTATTGGGGGTTGCTGGAATATTTATTTCAGAGTTCCATCCTCTGTTATGATGGGTTGTAAATCTTTGATTATTTTTCTTATCCCTTCTAGTGCTGGGTTGTATGTGGTTACTAGAGGTATTTTAATCAGTTAATACACCTTCTGTGTTTTGATGAGAAAAGTTGAAGTGTCTGCATCCTTTTAAAAGTGATTAACTTTTAGGAAGTATCTCACTAAAAATTGTATTTTTCTTGCAGAGGAAGTCTAAAACCTGACTTGTAGCCTAATGCAGAGTTCTTCATCCAAGCAGGAAATGGCATTTCTGGGGGAGTTCTGTACACCAACTGTGTACGGAAACCTTCAGGTCGCCATACTCCACTGAATTTTGCAAAAAAAATTAGAGTTCTGTAGTTTGAAAAGAAAATGTACATTTTAATAACATTAAATTACAATATTGCTTGTGTAGCAATTGTATATACACTACTGTGCAAACATTTTAGGCAGGTATGAAAAAATGCTGTAAATTAAGAATGAAAATTGAAGTGCTAATAGCTTATTTCTATCAATTAACAACATGGAAAGTAAAAATAAATGAACAGAAGAGAAATCCAAAATCAAATCAATATTTGGTGGGACAAGCCTTTGCCTTCAAAACAGCATCAATTCTTATAGCTACATTTGCAGTTTTTGAAGGAAGTCGGCAGGTAGGTTTCACCAACATCTTAAGAGAACTAACCACAGATCTTCTGTGGATGTAGGCTGCCTCATATCCTTCTGCCTCTTCATGTAATCCCAGACAGACTTGATGATGTTGAGATCAGGGCTCTGTGAGGGCCAAATCATCACTTCCAGGACTTCTTGTTCTTCTTTATGCTGAAGATAGATCTTCATGACATTAGCTGTATGTTTGGGGTCAGTGTCCTTCTGCAGAATACATTTGGGGCCAATCACTTGCCTCTCTGATGGTATGGAATGATGGCTAAGTATCTGGCTGTATTTTGTGTCCTTGAGGACACCATTGATCCTGACTAAATCTCCAAGTCCATTTGCAGAAATACAGCCCCAAGCTTGCAAGGAACCTCCCCAGTGCTGCACTGTTGCCTGCAGACAGTCATTACTGTACCGCTCTGCCGTCCTTAAGCAAATTAGTTATTATATATGCGAGTTGAAGTATGAGCAACAAATCACAGAAGGCTAAGCAGGACTGATTTTGTAATTGGGGACAAAAAAACAAAAATATGTCTAGAAAGGAATTTTTGGTGCAGATTAAGGGATGATAGAATTTGTTTTAACACCTGCATTAATTTTAAAAAATGGGAATTGTAGAAAATCAGCTGTGTTGAATCGGGTAATTTTATTAAGGCCTACTACGGAGAGGGCAATTTATGTCCGGTTCTTATTTGTGTCTGTGGCCCTAGTTTCTTCAGATTTTGGTGAAGAACCAGCCATCAACCAGGTATCAAAAAAGCTATCCTAAATTTTAAAGATCCCCTGAAGCACCAGTAAATCTATTATAAAAAAAACCCTGCACAAATGTGACTTTGTCTACAGAAAGCAATTCATGAAAATGCAAGTAACTTGGTATGGATGAGATTAGTTAGAGGACCAACCAAGAACCCAATAATAGCTCTAAAGCAGCAGTTGAGATCCATACCTATGGTGCGGGAGTTACCCATGGGACAACAACAACTCTAAATTGATGGAAGACTAGTGAGAAGAAAGTCACTGGGAAAAGAACAGATCTTAGAATTTCTTTAAATGCACATGGGAAACCAGGAATGTGAAAAAATCTCTCCAGTCTGATGAGACCAAAATCAAATTTTTTAGCTTCACTGTGTATGGTAGAAATTGGAATTGTTTAACCACAAGCCTACAGGGCACTTATACCCCCTTCCTGCCAAGGCCAATTTCCAGCTTTCAGTGCTGTCACATTTTGAATGACAATTGCGCGGTCATGCAACACTGTACCCATATGAAATTTTTATCATTTTTTTGAGACAGATAGAGCTTTATTTTGGTGGTATTTAATCAACTCTGGTTGTTTTTATTTTTTCTTAAACAAACCAAAAACCACTGAAAATATTGAAAAAAAACGTTTTTTTTTAGTTTTTGTTATAAATTTTGTAAATAAGTGATTTTTCTCCTTCACTGATGTGCACTAATGAGGCTGCAGTGATGGGCACTGATAGACTGCACTGATGGACACTGATAGGTGGCACTGATGGGCACTGATGAGGAGGCACTGGTAGGTGGCACTGATGGGCATTGACAGGCATCACTGATGGGCACTGAAAGGCAGCACTGATGGGCATTGACAGGCATCACTGATGGGCACTGAAAGGCAGCACTGATAGGCGGCACTGACTGGCACTGATAGGCGGCACTGACTGGCACTGATGGGTGACACTGAAAGGCAACTCAGATGGGCACTGATATGTGGCATTGATGTGCACTGGTAGGCACGGATATGTGACATTGATGTGGCACTGATGGGCACTGGCGCATGGCACTGATGAGCACTGACAGCTGGCACTGATGGACACTGACAGGTGGCACTGCTGGGGCTACACTGATCATCAAGGCACACTGATCATCAGTGCTCTGATGATCAGTATAGATGTTCCCTCCACGGAATGCCGATTACTGGCTCTCCTCTCGAGCTGTCAGCATGACAGCTCGTGAGGAGAGAAATGCCGATAACCGGCATTTCCCTGTTTACATGTGATCAGCTGTGATTGGACACAGCTGATCACATGACCGAGCCAACATCTTCGGCTCTTTTTGTGGATCGGTGATCCGCTGTGTCCAAGGGACACAGCGCACTGCCAATCGCCACGCTGCGCGCTCCCTGAGCCACGCATGCACGGTGAGAATGGGAGGACATCATGTGACGTTCTCCCAGAACGAGAGTACCACCTTGCGCCTGTCATTGGACTATATGGCGGGCGGGAGGTGGTTAAACCAAGACACTGGTCATTATGACATCAACTGAGCACAAACATTGCAGGATTCAGATATACAGTACATAGTGGAAGATTTACTAAAACTGGAGCACCCAGAATCTGGTGCAGCTGTGAATGGTAGCCAATAATCTTTTAACTTCAGCTTGTTTATTTAGCTCTGACAATAAAACCTTGAAGATGATTGGTTTCTTTGGAGAGCTGCACCAGATGTTTCTCTCTGTACTTTTAGTAAATCTTCTGCACAGCTGGTAGAGACATACCCCAGAAGACTGGCAGCTATAACTGCAGTCAGTTCAACTAAGCATTGACTCAAGGGGTAAATATTTGATCCGCATTGGTAAATTCATAACAAATATAATGTACATTATGCACATGCATATTCTATAAAAATACACAAACATTATCAGTGCATACAAAATATAAAAAAATAAAATAAAAGTACAATATAGCACGTTGCTAAATACCAAAGTTAGGTGAATTTGAAATTGTGCATTTCTACAAGTCAGTGACAAACAACTTGTACTTGAAACCTTTACAACATTTTCTATTTAAGGGGCATATTTATAAAGCATTGAATGCTACATTCACCCAACATTTTATACAGGTGAATTGATCATTAATTTAAAACCCATGAACCAGGAAGATACACCTGCAGTGAATATTTGGTGAATGTCTTGCTCACCGCTTTATACTGTAAATATACTCATCAGCTTTACAGTGAAATGATACACCTAAAATAATACCAAAAATTCTACAGTAATCAGGGTCTGTATAGAAAGTATACACAGGGTGTCATGGGCCCTCTAAGTAGGAAAAATGGCCCTTGATATGCTACTAATTTTTGCTATTTTGTATTTACATAGGGAGGGTCTCTGTTATTATTATCATTATTATTATTACACAGGATTTATATAGCGCCAACAGTTTGCTCAGCACTTTACAATGTAACGGGAGACAATACAGCAACAATACAGTTCAATACTGTTGGCCATGCACTTTCCTAAGGCATACAAGGTGTGGGATGGACTCAAGTCCTCTAAGCAGACCCATGAGACCTCCTTTGTGAACTGCAGTTAGGGATGATGAACACAGTCTCTGACCTCTTTTACTGGTAATCAGAACCACACTGAGCATAAACTCATAGGCCTCTTTCACACAGGCTTTCCATATGCCCGTTTTTCATCTGTCAGTTTACGGATGAGAAACAGACACCCTTGTATTTCTATGGACTAGCAAATGTAAACGGATGATCATCTGTTTACATCTGTTAATGTTTGTATCCGTTAACATCCGTTTTTTTGAACAGAAGAAAACCATATTTTTCTTCCATAAAAAAAGGAACGGACAAAAAACAGATGAAAACAGATGTAAACGAACAAAAAATGTATGTAAACGGATGAAAACCGGATGTAAACAGATGAAAAATTGATGTAAACGGATGAAAATCGAATGAAAAAACTGATGAAAAACTAATGTAAACTGATGAAAAACGGATGTAAATGGGCAAAAATGGATGTAAACGGTTGAAAAATGGAATTAAAAAAATGATGTAAACTGATGAAAAACTAATGTAAACTAATGAAAAAATGGATGTAAACTGATGAAAAATGGATGTAAATGGACGAAAAATTGATGTAAACAGATGAAAAATGGAGTAAAAAAAAACTGATGTAAACTGATGAAAAACGAATAGAAACTAATGAAAAACTAATGTAAACTGATGAAAAAACGGATGTAAACTGATGAAAAAAGGATGTAAATGGATGAAAAAACGGGATAAAAAAACTGATGTAAACTGATGAAAAACTAATGTAAACTAATGAAAAAAAACGGATGTAAACTGATAAAAAATGGATGTAAATGGATGAAAAATGGATATAAACAGATGAAAAACGGAATAAAAAAAAACTGATGTAAACTGATGAAAAACGGATGTAAACTGATGAAAAAATGGATGTAAAAAACGGACAAACAATTAATGTCAACTGATGAAAAACGGATGAACAAATGGATGTAAACTGATGAAAAACAGATGTAAACTGATGAAAAACGAATTCAAACTAATCCGTTTTTGCTTGGAGAAAACGGGACTGAACTGATGAAAAAAATGGAACGCCCGTGTGAAAGGGGCCTAAGGTGGTGAGGATCCATCAGAAGGAAATGACTGTATGCTGACAGTATGACAATGAGAGATTTTAATTGTGATTAAGCAGCATTGCACAGACTGTGGTCTACAACTAATGCCAGCTATACATGGATTGACATTCATCCAGGGACCGGCTGAATTTCAATCATGTATGGGGAGAGTGGTTGTACAGACATTGAGCTACCAGCTGGAAAAATGCTGCTTGCTCAGCACCGCTGGCTGTAGCTGTCAGTGTTGATCAGTGTGTTTCCATGGTGGGGAAGTCTTCCCACTGTCAGAACACAATAGCTCGAGAGTGATTGCCCCCCATCCACATTCAATATGTGGATGGGGGAATTGGGTCAGTTTTTTCCTTCAACCCACTGATTGAAGGAAAAAAAACGGAATCATTTGTGGGCTGCTTTAAACAAGTATACAGCTGGCCTCTGATTGACCTAACATATTACATACATCATTGGCCACCTAGGCGAGCCTACAACCACAATGTATGTAATACATACTGTATTTGGCAGTCCAAGTGTTAATTGCACACTAGTTATACTCTCTTAAAATAGATTACGTTTCTTCGGAAAGCTTAAAAACCATGATAGAACTGCACTAAAATATAGCATTTTGGTGCTTTAACCTTCAAACAAGAATATAAATATTATATGATGAAACAAAGAGACTGTTCTACAGATAGCCTCCAGCACTGAGCTTGTACCTCCAATGGATTCTGACAGATGCATTGTTTCTAAAAGCTTGGCCACATGGAAGGAACTTATGCAGCTAACAATTTCAGGTTCATGTTTCTGACAAAGGGTTTAATGAGCAGAAAGCTCAACTGTTCCAACTCTAAGCATGGTATGAAAACTCTAAAGACAGCAAGTGGTGTTCAGTCAGTTAAGCTTAATATAAAAAAAAAATACCAGGACTGAAGACAAACATTACAGTACAGAAGCGAACACTCCGCCTAAAAGATACATATACTGATTGAGGTTGAAGCTGAACTCCAGGCAAACAGCTAAATACACAGATGGAATACATACAGTATATGAGAGCTCTTTTACTTCACGGGACTTCTATTTCTGACTATTCAGTATTGAAATGCAGACAGCTCTTTCACACTACATAAGCAAGGCGGGATACTTAATTTTTCTCTGCTTACAGTAGTTGTAAAGCACGGACATGAAATATGGACAAAGCATATCCCTCTATAGTGCATACTTGTCTCTATGAAGAGCACTATGTGTCATTTCTGTCTGCTGCTTCATTCATCTGCTATCAGCATGAATCACATCTGACAAGTTTTCCTGACACCAAGAGAAAAATGGTGACAAGGAAGGGACCTCCAGCAGATTGAAAGCCTCAGCTCTGTCCCTGTGTGCTCTTTGAAGGGAGGTGTGTCTCTTCCCTCCAATCAGCTCTCAGAGCTCTTCTTACTGAGCTCTGCAGAGCCTAAATTCAGCTCTCCGACCTCTTGTTTCTGAACTCCCAGACAAGCTTTAACCAATTCAATACCGGGCAATTTTATACCTTCCTGCCCAGGCCAGTTTTCAGGTTTCAGCGCTCTCACATTTTGAATAACAATTGCACGGTCATACAACATTGTACCCAAACTAAAATTTTATCATTTTCTTCACACAACTAGAGCTTTCTTTTGGTGGTATTTAATCACCGCTGGGGTTTTTATTTTTTGCTAAATTAACAAAAAAAGACCAAAAATTTTGAAAAAAAAAAGTTTTTCTTTGTTTCTGTTATAAAAGTTTGCAAATAAATAATTGTTCTTCATAAATTTAGGCCGAGATGTATTCTGCTACGTCTTTGGTGAAAATAACCCAAATTAGGATGTATTTTTTAATTTGTAGGAAAGTTATAGAGTTCACAAACTATGGGATATATCTAAATATTGATCAATCCTGAAGTACTGACAGCCAATCTAATTTCTTGAGGTCCAAGAATGTCAGAACAGTACAGATATCCCCCAAATGACCCCTTTTTGCAAAGTAGACAGTCCGACGTAGTTCATAAGAGGCATGGCGAGTTTTTTGAAGTTGTATTTTTTTTGTCATAATTTTTCGGAAAATTAAAAAATTTAAAAAATTAGTTTCACTATTTTTTTTTACATATTGTCACCAGTGTAGTACAGCATCATCATATAACTGGCATGGTGGTGATCAGGGACACTGACTGGTGACAGTATGAAAAAAAAAAAATATTTTTTTTTTTAATTTGTTTGAATTTTTTTTTATTATTTTTTATTAATTTTTTTTTAAGATTTTTTTTCATATTTCACTATGACCAAAGTAGTACAATGTTACCATAGTAACATTGTACTACTTTGGGGAAGTGATCAGTATTTTTTTTTTTTTACACAATTTGCTTATAGCAAAGAATTACTTTGCTATAAGCAAGCATTTACCTGAATGACATCGATTCATTCAGGGTTTTTTTTGTTTTGTTTTTTTTTGTGCTTAGCTGTGATTTGGCCACAGCTAATCACATGACATGTGCATGTGATTAGCTGTGACCATTCACAGCTAGACACTAGTATACAATGGATGGCATGAATGAAGCCATCCATTGTATACAACTGTCATGTGACCTGCTGTGATTGGTCACAGCAGGTCACATGGTACCGGCAATGGGGCCGATACTCAGATCTGTCATCGGCCGTGTCCGAGATAAACGGCCGGTGACAGATGGCGTCCACCCGGAACGCTGATGACATTTGCCGTCCACCATTTGGCCATAGGGCGGGCGGCAAATGGTTAAAATTCAGCATTTTGAATGGATATAGAGAAGATAAGACTGCATATAGACGGGTCCATCTCTGTGTATTTCCTAAAGTCAGTCACTTCACTGTATATATATAAGTGTTTACAAGTGTATCTAACCCTAAGGCCTCATGCACACAGGATGTTTTGAAAACTCTCCTAAAAGTTTTTTCTCCTAGCAGAAGCGTTTTTGCAGAAAAAATGCCTGACGCTTGTAAAAGTGTCTAATGCTTTCACAAGCATTTAGGTGTGTTTACAGGCGTCAAGTGCATGGGCATTACTCCTTTTCATTGGCCAGGATAATAAATTATTCTACCTACTGAAATTAATTAATGCTCAAGTGCAAAATGCTCCTATCATTAACATGCATTTAGATGCGTTTGCAAGCGTCAAGCGGTTTTTCTGCTGCTCCTGGAAGCACTTACAGTGGGGGTTTTTTACTACTTCTAAACTCTCTTGCCACTAAATGCTGCTAAAAGTCAAAAGGGGCATTTGGAGGAAAACAACAAAGCAGGGGGAAAAAAGCGCCCGACGCCCCTAAAATTGGCAGTAAACACGTCCTGTGTGCATAGGGCCTAAGAACAAAAAATTAACATACCACAGTTTAACAGTCCTGAGATGTAGTCACTGCATTTTTTTTTGTTTGTTTTCAAGTTTTCTTCCCATTATTATCCTCTGGTGATCCTGCCAGGATGACCGGGCACACTCCCCACGGTTTCATTGAGGAGCATCCTTACCACCCTAGAACAGAACTACAGAACATCTACCCCTTTCCTCATCTCTATAACCAACTTGGTAAGTGATTTGTGGTCCAAATAAATTGCTGAAAACAGTGCTAATGATAAAAGTGCAGTGCAGGCACAGAAAGTTACCAGCTCACTAGATTTCTACTAATTGAACAGATAACAAACCCTTTCAATGATATATTTCACAGACCAAAAGGGAGCATATGAGAACTGAATTACTATATTTTACATACACCTAGGAGTCTAGTCATAAAAACATTTAATGTCTCAAGTATGCTCACAGCTGTCACGAGTAATCCCTGTATTTTGTGTAATATGTTTACTTCCTATGATCGTCAGCTCCATCTTGAGGCCATAGTGTCGTATTTTCCTGATTGGGGCATTTCAGAAAAATACCACATTATAGCCACTAGATGAAGGTGATGATCTTAGCAAGTAAACCTATTAGACAGATTATGGGGGTTATTTGCGATGGTTAGGCAAATGCTTGAGACATCTGAACAGCAAATTTAAAAAAATAAAAGACCCCTTTAATTAACACTTACATATAATGTTCCTTCATCAGCAAGTGACTGGACAGTGAAAATAGAAAAAGCAAACTGATTACCTTTTATTTCTGTCACTTTGTTCTCTCCTCCAATCAGCATATTAGCAAGAGACTGAATACTGAGGTGCACGGCTTTGTTTTAAAGCTGAACTCTTGGTACATAACAAAGTAAACTTTTTATAACTCTGCAAACAGCATATGTTGAAAAATGCTTAGGCAGACTTTATCTTCATAGAAAACGAAATTTCAAAATGATCAGTGAAAGATCCAGACATTTTGGGCAGCTGATATTTTATGTAAATCTATGTAAAATCTATATAAAAATCCCAAGCCTGCCTCTCAGGCATACATAATGGTCATCCTCATAATAAATAGTGAGGCAGGAAAAAGCTCCGTTTTTATAGGAAAATTACAGATTTGCATAGAACTCTAGCTGGCTATATTGTTTTTACTGCAAGTAACGTCTGGTTATGCATTCCTTCATATGCTTACTTTGAATCACCCAGTTAGTAACAGGTTTACAATAAAGGATGATTATATGATACTGTACATATAACTTTGCAGGTCAGTAAGGTCACTCTGCTACTTACTGATATAATTACTGCAGTATGGAAGATGTGTTTAAATCACAAAACTGGCTGTACAGAATAAGGCCCCTTTCATGTGGGGTGGATCCGCTTTGCTTAGCAGGAGATCTGTCCACTGATCCCCTGCTGAGCTGAGCAGAGCAGACGCACGACAGGTCAATGTTTGCTCAGTTTGTGTAGAGCAGACACGGACAGAGCCCTCTCTGTTCTATGGGCTATCAGATGTAAACGAACCGGCTGTTCATTCACACCCGACTGCCCTCTAATCCAATCTGCATAGAGGGAGGATTGGATTGGAGATAGGCAGGTGTAAACGGACTTAAGTCTGTTTACACATGATGGTCCATGTGAATACATCGACCATCCAATCAGGTCTGCCTGAAAAACTGACAGGCGAACCTGATCGGATTACCCATGTGAAAGGGGGCTAACATTTCGCATTGAATAACAAATGATTTAGCAGGCAAAGCATTTAAACCCAAACTCCACACAAATGTAAATGCATATTTTTTCATTAATTAATTAATTACTGGTATTGATCTGCACTTCTTTGTTATTTACATAACAATTAGCCATACCAGACACTTTGCTTGTCAAGATGTGAATGAAAAACTGGGCCTCTGTGGGGTTTTGTTTTAGCTCCGCTTTAATAGGTAACTATGATAAGGTAGCTTCACACTGCCCTACTGTGCTTTGGCCACAGTGTGGGTGCAGCGCAGAAATTATTTAAAAAATCTATATTTTTAAAAATATTTATTTTTTAAATATATTCTTCAGATTTTTTTTAACATATAAAAAAGTCATTTTAACCTATATTTTTACATATATTTGTAAATGCATTTCAAAAATGTAGATTTGTATTTTTAAAGACATACAGTATATTTGAAATGTATTTTTAAAAATATTTTTCATATATTTTGTAATAAAAACACATTTCAACATGCAGTATATATATATATAAATATATATATATATATATATATATATATATATATAATATTTATTGAAATATATCTTGAAATATATTTAATATGGCCAAAATTGTGGCATTTGAAATATATGGCAATATATTTGGGAAGAATATTTTAAAAATATATTTCAAATATATTTTTCTTCCATATGGGTATGTCCCATGGTTTTGGTGCATTTTCTGAAAGCATACCAAAAGTCCTGTTTCCTTACAACATACTGTAAAATCCTGACATGGGCAATAAATGTAAAACATTACAGGAATACCTGCAATTACTGCAATCATAATCTGCATCTAGACTGAGAACGTGCGAAAATACTATATATTTTATAGGAATTGTCACTGATAACCTGAGACCAAGACACAGAGCAAGAACTTCAGCAATCAATAGCAGGAGTAATGGCGTAGAAAATGTGCGAACTTCAAAAAAAAAAAAAAAATTTGCAGGTATCTTGTTTAGAATGCCTAGGGCTTTTAGAGTGGAAAAGGAGACTCTAGGTGGGCGGTGTACAAATAACGGATATCAATGACCCAGAAAAACAAAATTATTTGTCTCTTGAAAGAAAAATGATACTTAATTGGCAGTTATGGACAATAACCTTAGTTTTGCTTCAGTTTTCTTTTAACAGTCCACAGTTGTCCCTGTCTTCATGTATCACTTTACAAAGGTTTGTGTACACAATGCTTGGTTTGTTTCTTTTCTGTTTGATCAGATTCAACAAACAGACCTGAACCAACAATGTTCACTGAACTGTGTGGGCTGGGTGCTGAACACAACATAAGTGCCTTCAACTCACAAATATTCCTTTTCCATAGCTTTCACTGCATCCTGTGCTCAGTGCTGTCTGAAGAGCTGTTAGAATAAAATTACTGGAACTTAGTGAAAAACTTCAAGTAAAATGCTTGAATACAGAAATGCTGTTAGATTTATACTACCTGCACCCCAGAACTTCTGATGCCTCCTCCATACCTCTATCCATTTGCTAGGCCTAGTTTCACACTTGCTTGAGAAGTCAAAGCCACATAAGGCATGAAAAGGCTGAGTGCGGAGAGAATGAGTTTATTCCCTGTATACCTAGAACAATGTTTCTCAACCT
Organism: Staurois parvus; assembly: GCF_062004578.1. NCBI lineage: Eukaryota > Metazoa > Chordata > Amphibia > Anura > Ranidae > Staurois > Staurois parvus. The sequence continues at coordinate 13,070,251 of NW_028317815.1, forward strand.
TTTCTTTCAGTCCAGGCACCCTCTAAAATTATGGACAGTCCCGAGGCACCATTTATAATTATGGACAGTCTGGACGGACCACATTCTAAAATGGGGTGCCTTCATACTGTCTATAATTTTAAAAGGGTGCCCCATTCTAAAATGTGAAAAGCTATTCTGCAACATCCACACATGTAGGACACCCAATATTAAAGGTGATTTATTCTTCCAAAGCAAATACACTTTTACACACTAAGTAGTATTCCAGTGTTTCTCTTCTCCATCAGTTGTTCTCCATCACTGAGATAATGTGAGCCCCAGAATTGATGGAGAAGGTCAGGGGGGGAGGGTCAAACTAGGATGCAGCTGACATCTTCAGCTGAAGTCGTTGGTTGTCAGGATGTCAGCGGCTACAAGGTCATAATGGTGTACAGTGAAAACCTGTGGCTTTGTGTAAATAAAAGGCAGGCTTATTCCACCCGCTGGCTTGTATGCAAGTTTTTAAGAAATTTTTAGACATTTTGCCAAGTCACCCCTGAAGAAACCTCAAGGCACCCTGGTTGAGAAAGTCTGCTCTAGAACACACAACTAGAAAACTCAAGCAAAATGTTGCATCCAATGTAGCAGTTTGCTTGTAGGTATAAAGAGTTAGTGCAATGTAGTTTACCATGTCATCTTTCTACTTTTCTAGACATTTTGGATTACAGTTTTCCTAAATGATGAATATTATTTCAGCAACCGGATACAGATGAATCGGCAATCTTTTTTTTAGAATACCCAAGCTCATTTATGCTTTTTATATCTATTTAAATTTACCATTATTTCTGAAGTTATCATAATGCATTTTTTTTTATTTTTTTACTTGTTAATGGAGCTTTTATTTCTGCATATCAACTCCCTACAATGAAATGCAGTTTTCCTGTAATAAATAAATACATATGTTTCACTAGAAGAATGGGCCATAAAGAACTTCTAGAAATGTTGGACAGCCAAATTACATACAGAAGTGTAGCTTTTGTCAACTGAAGAACAGCTGGACCCTTTATCAGTTAAAACTGAAAGTGATATTAAAAAAAATAACAAACATGTCATACTTACCTGTGCTGTGCAATGGCTTTGCACTGAGCAGCCCCAATCCTCTTCTTCTTGGGTCCCCCGACAGAGCTCCTGGCTCCTCCTTCTTGACCAGCGCCCCTGATAGCAAGCCACTTGCTATGGGGCATTCATGTCTGCTCACTCCCGAGCCTTATTCTATGCATCTATAAGACACATAGAGCAGCAGCTCCACCCCACCCCCTGCTTTCTCCCCACTGGTTGTGATTGACAGCAGTGGGAGTCAATAACTCTTGATGCTGTCTCCGCCAATGAGCAGAGGAAGAGCCAGGACAGCCAAGGCTCCCGTGCACATCACTGGATTGAGAGGGGAATCAGGTTAATATTAGGGGGGCCATGGGGAAGCAGCACACCGAAGGTGTTTTACCTTCAACATTTACAACCACTTAAAGTTTAGCCAATAAAAAAATCCTCTATATACATTTAATGACCTAACGTACCTGTAAAGTAGTATGTCCTACATTGTGTAGGAAGCTGAATGCTGTATTGAAGTATATCCTACATTGTGAAGGAAGCTGTAAATCCTGTAAAAATCTTCAGTACAGGGATGTCCTGCCCTCTTCCTGCAGCTGAACTTTCAGAGCTGCAAAGGTTAATTAATCTGAGTATTCTGCAAGGCTGCATTAACCAAAGTCCCTCACGCTCCATCCGTAAAAGTTGCTAAATAGTGTATACTGCATGTAACACAATCTACCTCTTAGGGCTCATGTACACTGCAGCTGCTAAACTCACGTTTAGTAGCAGTTCAGCAGCCCCTGAACTCACCCTAATGTTTTCCTATGTGTCCATGTTCACATCTTCGTTTGCAGTCGTTTACACACAGTTGAGTTTACAGTCGTTTTTTTGAACACAACAAACTTGCGTTCAGACGTCGATGTTATCAGCGGTTCAAACGCAAAACGCTTGTAAATGTGGCTAAACACGGCAAATCACGTTTATAAGCATTTGTGATAAAAAAATTTTTTTACTTTTCCAGTTCCCAATGCTGTCCAGAGCCTTTTTTCATCATGAAAAATACATGCAAAGAGTTTTCAAGGTGCTCAGATGGATGAAACACTGAACACAGGATGTTGCTACCAAGCTTGTCACACATTGTACTGAACAATTCACACCTCAGACCTCTCCCACCCTTGGAAACAAAAGATATGTTAATGCACATTCACACCTCAACTTCCTCATGAAGACCCCCTGCCAGGTGGCCTTAATGACTCACTCCAGCAGACACCTTCCCACCCTTGGAAACAAAAAAAAATGTGAATGAGCAACTCACACCTAGCTAATGTCAACACATACTGCTGTGTCTGCTTCTACTGTGTGTATTTCTCTGAAACAGTCTGAAATAGTTAATAATTTACCACTTTTCAGTGCATTCTGGGCATTTGGGAGGTTCTCCTGTGCTTATCTTTAAAAAACGCTTCTGAATGCAAACGCCGGTAAGCATACATTTTTTAACCTACGTTTTCTAGCAGTCAGTTTCCATCGTTCAGAAACGTTCCGTGTACATGGGGCCTTAATGGGGAAGAGAATCCTGTGACTCATCTGAGTCTCCCCCATTCACAGATCATGTTACATGGAATGTACACTATGAAGCTCTTTCTACAATGGAAAAGGAAGGAGGAGTTGGGCCCCCATTGGGAATTGGTTCACTGCAGCTTCACAGAAGACTTTAACTGCAGCAACACCAGAAGCTGACCATTAGGAAGAGGACTGGGCATCCCTGCATAGAATATTTCTTCAGTATCCAGCTGCCTGCATACCATGGGACATACTTTATTATAAATCAGGTTATTAAAGCTGTAGGGAAAAAAAAATCTTTAAACTCTAGAACCACAAAGAAGGAGAAAGAGGGAAAGAGGGCTGTATGTTGTCTAAAACTCCCCAGATTGACCTTTCTGATCTAGAGCTTTGATGTACATTTTATTTGTACACTTTTGTTTGTTATATGTTTGGTAAATTCTGGCTTAGACATACTTTAATTCTGATCCTCTGCACCAGTTGGCTTGGTCCATCAACGCGAGAGATGTGTGTCAATCTCTCTACACACAGAACCCACTTAACTTTTATTCATACACAGCTACAAAATAACATATGTTGGCAAAAAAATTTAAAATCATGAGCCTGCAAGTGAATGCAGGGGATAAGTAAAGGAACGTTCCTCTTCATGAAAAACTCATTTTGAATACCTCTACCAGATTTTTTAATCCCTTGCATCTACCTGCAGAGTCATGATTTTTAAAATTGTTGCCAACGTACATTATTTTTAGCTATGTATGAATAAAAGTTATGTTTTAGGGCGCAGTGGGTTCTGTGCATAGAGATTGACGCAGAGCTCTCACACTGATTTAGTAGTTGTGATTCCCACACAGTAGCCGGTAATTAACCCCTTCACGCCTAAGGGTAAAACAAATCTAAATGCCTAAGCACAATTCTGCAACTTTGACATGTGTTAGTAAAACCGTACATAACATCATAACTACTTTGTACATCCAGGTGGAAAATTTTTTTCAGGACAAATTGGGCTTTCATTTGGTGGTAAATGGTAATGGATAGCTCCTGATTTTTTTTTTTATTATCAAAGGAAAACTGGCCCAAAATAGTAAAAAAAAAAATGTTTTTTTTTAATTTAGCTGTGTGTTTCTTGTTACGACCATAACCTACCACCAAAGAACAACCCAAAACAAAATCTCCAGATCTTGACGATCGCAGCGATACCATATATATGTATTTTATTTGTTGTTTGTACCCGTAGTACAGCCCATAAACAATAGTGCGCATTTTGTTTGGCTTTTTTTTTTTTACCTAAAACACAGTGACACTGACATTAACACTAACTGACACCGATACCAATTTTTTTTTAAACCCTGACCTTTGACCCTGACCTTGACCCAAACACTAATCCTGGCACTGAACTAGATCAAACCTTGATCTAGGTATTTTTCTTTATTTTTTATTTTATTTTTTAATATTTATTTATCTTCTTTTTTTTTTTTTACAAACATTTTTTTTCTCTCTATGCCAGGAGTTAGAGAGATACAATGTATCTCTCTACTCCATTCATAGAGAGAGAAAAAAGCAAGGGGGCCAGGCTGCACAGTGACTGATCACTGTGATAGCCAATCAGAGGCTATCACAGCGATCATGTGACCCGGAATCGGGAGTCCCGGGTCCCGATTGTTAGAACGGGACCCAGGGCTCTCAGTGACACTGGTCTCTGTGCTGGGAGCGCGCTGAGCGACGAGCTCCCAGCACAAAGACAGGTATGCAAATATGCGGCCCCAAGGAAAAAAGCCCAGTTTCATCAGGCCACATATTTGTCTGACGTCGGCGTCAAGGGGTTCATTTGGTTCTAGATAGTCAGGTGAATTTATTGGTTTATTGGTCCAGCAAAGTCATAGTTTATAAATAGACTGTAATTTTGCAAACGTTTGTAAAACATATGTTTCCTTTTCTTTGCACAAGTATACTGTACTATATATAATCCACTGATCAACTTTTACCTTAAAAATGTACAAAATACAACTATCACTGAATGAGATTGCATCCAAGGTGGGTTCACACATTTCAATCTGTACAGTTATTTTCAATTATACAATAAGTGTAATTAAGAGCGAAACTCTTGTTTTCCCATTTAGGATAAAGGGAGGGTATATACACAACAACAAAAAACTGTGCTAGATGTGTAATAAAATATAAATCATACAAAACAGGATAAATAAAGCTGAATATTGCTGCCACTTCTAATAAATCAATATAAACATAAAAAAACCCTCAAAGTGATTCAATAGCGCAACTATAAAGGTGAAAAATCAGTGTAAGTGAGACTAAAAGTCCAAAAAAATGTCCTTATCCACCACACAAATCTTCAAATTCTTCAAAAAATCACCTGGTGTAAAAATATGATGTCCCCCTTAGCCATGATGGCTCACCAGATGGCTAAGCCCCCCATTCTCATGGTTGGCTCAAAGAATAATATCCAATGGGAAGAAAATAATTCATGTAAAATGGTCATGTAAAATCCCTATGAATAAGTCGATATGACGAAATGCGTCAAGAGTATGGCTGTGCAGCAACTGGAAATGACATAACCAGAAGTGATGCGGGAGTGCCATTTTGTGTGATTTGCGGTGTTGACAGCACTGCATTGACTTCCATTAGTGTTCACACTTGATTTACCTGATTGCAACATCTCTGGGCTTGTGATTTGCTTTTAGCTTGTAAGTGGCTGGCTATTTTTAGTGAATAAAGGAGTTGCTTTGTACTGCACCATTGGGGTACTTTGTGCTTTATTTTACATGACCATCTGAGAGAGGATTATTGAGAAGGAGGTGTTTGTATACTATCATAAGTGCCTCCATAGTAGACATCCACCAATCTGTGAAGTGCTGTCTCTGTATTTTGGGGAATGGCAGATGTGGTGATTGGAGGAGATGATTAACATCGATAATTATTGATCTTCTTCCCATTGGATATTATTCTTTGACCGATTTTAGCCAACCATGAGGATGGGGGGCATGGCCATCTGGTGAGTGCATACCCGAAAGGGGGACATCATATTTTTACACGTGGTGATTTTTTTGAAGAATTTTAAGATTTGTGTGGTGGATAAGAGCTTTTTTTGGACTTTTAGTAGCACTTTCACTGATTTTTCACCCTTATAGTTGTGCTACTGAATCACTTTGAGGGTTCTTTTATGTTTAAAGGGAGGCTATAACCCCCATCAGTTTTTTTTCTCCCATTGGGGAGATTTCCCTTCACTTCATGTGCCGTAGCCAAAACAGTGAGAGGAAATCCCTCCATAGTGAGGGAATCCCGATGTGTCACCAGGGTCACTAGAACTAATTTCCCCACTATTAGTGTTCTGATTTCAATCCAAAATTTGGAATTTTATTTTACTTTCACTTTCTGTACTGATTCATATATAAGTGAATTGGATGCGGTTTGAACCGCATCCAACCCACATGACATGTGAAATAACATTGCTTCCTATGGTGCCTGCTCTGGCAGTGCAGATTCAGTGCAGACTGAAAAAGAGTCCTGACCGATTTCTGAGCAGTGTGGTCTGCTACAGGTGCGAATTACAGGCTATTGACTTCTGTGGGAACGGTTTCTCAACTGCACATGTCATCAGATGTGAACAGGATAAAATCCTGACCTGAACCTGATCTAATCCTGTCCTGAACCTGATCTAATCCTGTCCTGAACCTGATGTAAACCTGACCTAAACAGCTGAACAACTACTGTGTCCGTTAGCTGTGAAACCTGAGCTTCAATCCACACCACACATGTGTGAAACCACACTCAATGATGATAACAGAAAATAGAACAAATAGAAAGGGTAAATTTCTCTAACAGGGGCACAAACAGCAAAAAAAAACAAACTTATAAGCGTTCAAATCCTTCTTCAGTCTTTCCAAGACACACAAAAAAGGTTTTGCCTTTAGTTATACTTTAATGTTATATCTTACAAGTTGCAGTGTGATTTCATTTATCACCCTCAGGGATGTTTAAGGAGCATAAGCACATTACATCTTATTCTATACTTAAAAAGTGAAATAATAAAATTCAGTTTTTTTCTTTTTCTTCATTTTTTTTTAAAACCCAAGGTGAGATAATTATTCTATGAACAAGAATTTGGATGTTCACTACAAATTTCAAATTAAAAGATTGTGTGAAGAAGGAGAGAAAAGAACACATCTAATGAATAAACAGGCAGTAAGAAGCTTAAGGTATCAAGATCAGCACAAAACAGACTTCCCTGCTTACACACCGTTTGAGATTTTTGCTTTCAATTGATATTGTTCACAGTACTTAAAGCGTTTATATTAATGCACAATTTATTGCTTTTAATACTTCCCACACCCACGGTGCTGTTTTTAAAGAGTAAACTATTTTGGCATGCATCAGTCACAATACCACCATTTATATTAGTTGGTTTAAGCTGCTTAATACTGTTAATAATAAAAGTAAAAAATAGCAGAAATGTGTATTTAAGGGAGTTTTAAAACAAGTAACGTCATGCAGAAAAAGTGATAGCAGTCAACTTGATACAGAAAAGGCTTACTTCCAGGATTACGTTAGAAAATAAACAATAATAAATAAGCTAATAAACTAGTGGTAAACAGTTTTCTCAACATTTTTAAAAAAAAGCTACATATAATAGTGATATGATTAGTGAGCTAATTAAAGCCCCATACACAAGGGCCGAATATTAGCCAAAATTAGCCATTACGGTAGAAACCGGCCTTTGTACACCTGCTTGCCTGACAGAAGCCGATCTCACGACCGGCTTCTTTCGAACGAGCACCCTACAAGTGGCCACAAGCACTGACTGGTGTGTTCAGAACATAATAGCACAGTGGGGAGATCATTGTGCTAACATTGCATAGTTAATACAGCACCGTCCTCAGTCTTTTTTTCTTTCAGCCCACTGGATTTAAGGTTTTAATTTGACTGGAGGCTGTTAAAAATGGGGCAGCACAGTGGCTGAATGGTTAGCACTTCCATCTGGCAGTACTAGGGTCGTTGGTTCAAATCCCCACCACAGCACCGCCTACCTGGAGTTGCATGTTCTCCCTGTGCCTGCATGGGTTTCCTCCAGACACTGCAGTTTCCTCCCACACTCCCACAAGACATGCTGGTAGGTTAATTGGCTCCTGTCTAAATTGGCCCTAGTAGGTGTGTGTATGAATGTAAGTTAGGGACTTTAGATTGCATTCCCCTCGAGGGTTAGGGACTGATGTGAATGTACATATATATATATATATATATATATATATATATATATATGTATGTAAAGTGCTGCATAAATTGATGGCGCTATATAAGTACCTGAAATAAATAAACTTTTTTGAAAAGGGAAAAACTGCACCACGCAGCCATTTAGTCTATGCTCCCTGCATGCATCTCTAGGTTAGGATGGATTCACATCTAGACATGTGCAATTCATTTCATTACAAATTGGAATTTTGAAAACATTTTCATTATTTAGAGATTCGGATGTACCCAAATCTCCGAATCACAACAGTAACGAATTTCAACTAATCCAAAATAAATAACTAATTAATTTGTTTAATTCCTATATGCGATAGTTTGGGCTTTTGTTAATGTTTGACGCATCCAAAATAATGTAAAGAATGATCTGAATTGATTTAGATCCATTTCTTTTTTATTTTTGCATTAAATTTTTTATTATTATAAAAAAATGCACTACATATGAAATGGAAAGATATTCCAATGAATACAGTGAGGTATAAAAGTGAAATAAGATGATTCCTACTTATTGTGTTTGGGTTGGATGGCAGTGGATCCATCAACATCTCCGAATCATAACATCACAAATTAATTCAAAATTTATTTTGTTCCATTTCATTCTGGTCATCCCATTCCATTTCTCTTTGTGGGTTGGACTAGCAGGGTGCATAACTAATCTCTCGAAATAACGATTTAACACGTTAAAACGAAAATAGCCAAGCTTCCAAAATAACTTCAGAAAATAGGAATCGATTCGGAACAACCATTTTACATAACAAATTTGAAAACAAATCATTCTGACAAATTGAATGTGATGAAACAAAATATTTTACTTAAAGTGTTACTAAACCCAGGACCCTGCATTCAGTATATCTGGCCTCCCACAGTACACAGAACATGGAAATGCAATTATTTTAGTAAATATAAACTGCTAAATTAAAAAAAATCCTTTTCTCATCAGCAGTATATAGCAGTCTTGTGACTTATATCAGTGCCCAGCTGAGCACCTGTAAAACCTTGTAGGCGGAGTGTTCATTCTCCTCTGACTGTCCTATGAGGCATGGCCCCTGACCCTGTGTCTGGACAGTGCTGATTGGCTCTGTGTTGATCACATGCTCCCCCCCCCAAAAAAAAACTCTCTAGCAATTCACACTAAACGTGTGTATGTGCAGAGTGCCACCTGGGGCTCAGAACTTACAGCAGATGGATTGGGTAAAATGGAAGAAGGAGAGGATCAGAGAAGGCAGGATCAAACAGCCTTTTTACACAGTGAGGAGGATTAACCCCTTAGGTTCCACAGTGAGTATAACAAGCATGCTCTACTGCATATACTGAATGATTTTATTGTTGTGAGTTTAGAAACACTTTAACAAATGATTCCAAAACAAAACATTTTTTTTTCATTGTGCACATCTCTATTCACATCCGTGCATTTTAAAGCATATGCATTATCCTTGAAATCAATCAAGAAGCATGAAAGTACATCATATAATACAACACATTTCAACAAGTCTTTTCATGCATTTCTACTGCTTTCAATATAAACCATCATGTTCCTAATAACAGACAGCCTGTATGTAACAGCAATGTTCAGATCTCACCCACAGCTCACTTTCAAAAGATTACACTGGCCACCAGCTTATCAATAGGAATTGCGACTCACTGATGCTATACATTTCCTGTGCACATACAAGGGATAGTCCCTGTGCCTACTTGAGTGATTTGTTGTGCATTTCCAGCTACGAGACAAAACATGACAAGATTTCCAGTAAATGCTATGGAGCCCTTCACACTTGAGTAACTTATAAAGTACAGGCACTAAAAGACTAAACCCAAAGTACTCTGAACACAATGCACAAAGATTATTACCACAGAACATTCCCATGGAAGGACCTTCTTCACTCTGATCCCCCTTGCCCTAGGAGTTGCAATATAATACTCCAGCTTTCCATCCAGAACAAACATAGCCCACATGTCCACAAGGACATCCACATCCATCTTACACTTATCTTCATGTCCAACACAATATAACAAACCAGTTAAGCAATACAATAGGTTAACTCAGTGCTGGACAAGCTGACCTCGATGCACTACAAACTGACCTCAATGCACTGTTTAATTGGGCAACTATGTGGCAAATGAGGTTTAATGTGATAAATGTAAGGTTATGCACTTGGGGGCTAAGAATATGCATGCATCATACAGACTACGGGGGGTACAACTGGGGGAATCAATGGTGGAGAAGGATCTGGGGGTTCTGGTAGATCACAAGCTTAATAATGGCATGCAATGCCAAGCTGTGGTTTCTAAAGCGAGCAAAATCCTCTCTTGTATTAAAAGAGGTATAGACTTCAGCGAGAGAGAGAGAGAGAGAGAGAGAGAGAGAGAGAGAGAGAGAGAGAGAGAGAGAGAATTTTACCCCTGTACAAATCATTAGCAACACCCCATCTGGAATATGTAGTTCAGTTTTTGGCACCCATTCACAAAAAGAACATTGAGGAACTGGAGAAAGTATAGAGAAGGGCAACCAAACTGATACGAGGCATGGAGGAGCTCAGCTATGAGGAAAGATTAGAGGAACTGAATGTATTCTCTATTGAGAAGAGGAGATTAAGGGGGAATATGATCACCATATATAAATACATAATGGAGGATATGATCAACATGTATAAATACATCAGTGGTTCATATAGTGAACTCGGTGTATAGCTATTCACCCTGAGGTTATCACAGAGGACAAGGGGGCACTCTTTACGTCTGGAGGAAAAGAAATCTCCAAACACGGAAAGGTTTCTTCACAGTGAGAGCTGGGAAAATGTGGAATAGATTCCCTCAAGAGTTGGTTCTGGCCAGCTCAGTGGATCGATTCAAAAAAGGCCTGGATTCTTTCCTAGATACACAGAATATAACTGGATATAACATTTATAGGTAAAGTTGATCCAGGGAATATCCGATTGCCTCTCGAGGAATCAGGAAGGAATTTACTTCCCTGCAGGAGCAAATTGGATCGTGCTTTGCTGGGTTTTTTTTTTTTGCCTTCCTCTGGATCAACTGTGGGTATAGGATTATAACTTTTTTTTTTTTTTTTTTTTAATGGTTGAACTGGATGGACTATTGTCTTTTTTCAGCCATACTAACTATGTAACTCAGTGCTGGACAAGTCCCAAAAGTCAGGTAGTCAATAAAGTTAGTTAATCACTGCTATTGCCTACATTCAGAAATCCATTTTGTGGATGTCAATATCCTAAACGTTATCATTGGTGACTAGTGTACAGGGCCACTATGATGTGTAAGCTTTTGCCAGGACAGCTGTCTACCTCCTCCTGAATAACTATCAAGCTGGCTGGCTTGACAAAGGGGAGAATGCACCTGAAACTCACAGCCGTAGTTACCAGGAAGTTGAACAGTAACATCAACACAGCCCAGAGTGAGCTCCAGTGTGTAGCACTGCACAGACACAGGTTTCTTACTTTACCACAGAGTTCAGCTTGATAGCTGTTCAGGAGGATGAGATGGCAAACAGCTCCCTTAGGGTAGCACAATTATTAGGTGTAGCCTTTAAATTATATTCCTTAAAGGATGTGTTATATTGCGCAAAAGAATTGCACTCTGTTCTTTTTTAAACTTCCAAGCATCCATTGTGCTGTTGCCAGGAGAGCTGCAGGATCGTTACCTTACTGATCTAAGAAAGATTGTGTTAACCCTATATTGGACCACAACCATTTTAAAGGTGCACACTGCAGATAGGCTAGTGTCTTCCTTTTTTCAGTTTTCACTCTTTAAATCCAATGTGGGAAATGTATCAGGCAGAACAAAATATATGGAGGCTGCAACTAAAAACTTGTTTTTGTAGGGAAGGTTCTAGCATTCACAGAAATATGTAAGAAATGGTATCTTTCATGTTGCTTTTTCGTAAGGTTTACCTTTAACACAAGTCAATAATAGCAGCTCCCATATTTCTATCCTGACAAGTTCATTTTAAGCCAAGAAACCATGTTTTTATTCCTGATGTCATGCCATAGATGATGCAGCAAACATCAGTTCAGTGAGCAATTTCCACACTATGAGTTTTATTAATGGAGTCACTAGACTGAAAAGCTGTGTTCTATACATTGTGGCCATCAATAATATTTACAGGCATCATCTTTAATGGATTATATTGAAACTCTCTTCACCCAGAAGAAAGTAATATATTCATGGAACAGATGGATGATCTGGACATGGAAAGGGGATTTCCTACATTTCCCCCATTTTGTATGTTCTAGCTGGCTGTGTTTTTCACCTAAAGTAGCAGAACAGTGAAAGGTAGGCGCTTTGACGGAGTGAGCCTCCTAAGGTACTAGTCTGGCTCATGCATGAAACATGCCCTGACATTTTAGATACACCCAGGAATCTAACTGACATCTCCACCATCGGGAGGCCACTGACACACACAAATTTCATGGGGACTGTCTGTAGTGAAAGTAAATTTCATAGATTCTGACACTTCAAAACACGTGCATCATTATCACGTCTTTCAGAAATGGTAGGAACGGGTTGTGAAGTGACAGCTAAACAAATCTGGCCAAGCGTTAGGAGCATAGACTTGTTACCCATCTGCAAATAAGTGCTTAACTTGAAAACATTTACCTTACAGTGGTAAGAGAATAATAATTACTTTACAGTATATAGCAATTGATACAAGATTTATCTTATTACTAGACAAATGTTGTGAACTTGGTGGCATCCTATGCTCCTGTGCTCCTTTTATACACATCACTTTAGTGCAGTGGACTCCAAAAACTTTTAAAACAAAGGGCCAGTTTACTGTCCTTCAGACTTTAGGGAGGCCAGATTGTGGCCAATGGGAGTAGAAAATGTCACAGCATTAGTGGAAGTAAACAATGCTTTGGGCTTGGTGGTCAGTGGGAATAAAAATTACACAGTCGGTAGTGAGTAGGAAGAGAAATATTGCCCCATAATTGGCATTATTGGGAGGAATTGTGCCCCAAGGGCAGGATATAGGCGAGGAAAGGGCCACATCTGGCCCACAAGTGGCAGTTTGGAGACCACTGCTTTAGTGAAATACGTCTGCTGTGTCTGTTTGCTTTGAGAATGAAAGAATCTTTTGGTTGGGGTAGCACAATGGCTAAGTGGTCAGCACTTCTGCTTAGCAGAACTAGGGTCATTGGTATGTATCCCAACCATGGTACTACCTTGTTTGTGTTTGCATGTTCCCCCTGTGTCTGCATGGGTTTCCTCCTACACGCCAAAGACATGCTGGTAGGTAAATTGGCCCTAGTATCTGTGTGTATGCATGTGAGTTAGGGACCTAGATTGTATGCTCCTTGAAGGCAGGGACTGATGTGAATGGGTAATAAATATGTAAAGCGCTGTATAAATTGATGGCGTTATTTAAGTACCTATAATAAATAAATCCTTCAAAACTCTCATGTCTGCCATATACAGGCATACCTCAGTTTACAAATTTAATGCGTTCTGCGGAGCGCTTCGTATTGCAAAACATTTGTAAACCAAAACACGGTTTCCCATAGGAATGCACTGAAAACCAATTAATCCGTTCTGGAGGTCAGAAAAAAGTTGAAAAAAAAAGTCTTTTATCTGTTCAAAACTCTTTATAAAGTGCATTTTAAAGGCATAAATACTGTACAGGGACATGATTAAAAATTATTTCTTAAATGCATTGAAAACCAATTAATCCGTTTCGGAGGTCAGAGAAAAGTCAAAAAAAGTCTTATCTGTTCAAAACTCTTTATAAAGTGCACTTTAAAGGCACAGTACTGTACAGGGACATGATTTAAAAAAAAATTTGTAAATGCGTTGAAAACCAATTAATCCATTCATATTGCGAAAAAAAATTAATAAACAGAGGCATTATTTTTAATGGATTTTCATTCGTAAACCGAAAATTACTTTAACCGAGGTGGTCGTAAACCGAGGTATGCCTGTATATATATATATACAGTCATGGCCGAAATTGTTGGCACCCTTGATATTTCTCCAGGAAATCATGTATTTCTCACGAAACGTATTGCATTAACACATGTTTTGCTATACACATGTTTATTCCCTTTGTGTGTATTGGGACAAAACAAAAAAAGGGAGGAAAGAAAGCAAATTCGACATAATGTCACACAAACCTCCAAAAATGGGCTGGACAAAAGTATTGGCACCCTTTCACAACTGCGGATAAATAAGAATGTTACAAGCATGTGATGCTCCTGTAAACTCACCTGGGGCAAGTAACAGGTGTGGGCAATATAGAAATCACACCTGAAAGCAGATAAAAAGGAGAGACGTTCACTTAACCTTTGCATTGTGTGTCTGTCTGTGCCACACTAAGCATGGACAACAGAAAGAGGAGACGAGAACTGTCTGAGGACCTGAGAACCAAAATTGTGGCAAAATATCAACAATCTCAAGGTTACAAGTCCATCTCCAGAGAACTAGATTTGCCTTTGTCCACAGTGCGCAACATTATCAAGAAGTTTGCAACCCATGGCACTGTAGCTAATCTCCCTGGTCGTGGACGGATGAGGAAAATTGATGAAAGATTGCAACGCAGAATAGTCCGGATGGTGGATAAGCAGCCCCAAACATGTTCCAAAGACATTCAAGCTGTCCTGCAGGCTCAGGGAGCATCAGTGTCAGCGCGAACTATCCGTCGACATTTAAATGAAATGAAACGCTATGGCAGGAGACCCAGGAGGACCCCACTGCTGACACAGAGACATAAAAAAGCAAGACTACAGTTTGCCAAAATGTACTTGAGTAAGCCAAAAGCCTTCTGGGAAAACGTCTTGTGGACAGATGAGACCAAGATAGAGCTTTTCGGTAAAGCACATCATTCTACTGTTTACCGAAAACGGAATGAGGCCTACAAAGAACAAAACACAGTACCTACGGTAAAATATGGTGGAGGTTCAATGATGTTTTGGGGTTGTTTTGCTGCCTCTGGCACTGGGTGCCTTGACTGTGTGCAAGGCATCATGAAATCTGAGGATTACCAAAGGATTTTGGGTCGCACTGTAGGGCCCAGTGTCAGAAAGCTGGGTTTGCGTCCAAGATCCTGGGTCTTCCAGCAGGACAATGACCCCAAACATACGTCAAAAAGCACTCAGAAATGGATGGCAAAGAAGCGCTGGAGAGTTCTGAAGTGGCCAGCAATGAGCCCAGATCTAAATCCCATTGAACACCTGTGGAGAGATCTTAAAATTGCTGTTGGGAAAAGGTGTCCTTCCAATAAGAGAGACCTGGAGCTGTTTGCAAAGGAAGAGTGGTCCAAAATTCCGGGTGAGAGGTGTCAGAAGCTTATTGATGGTTATAGGAAGCGACTGATTTCAGTTATGTTTTCCAAAGGGTGTGCAACCAAATATTAAGTTAAGGGTGCCAATACTTTTGTCCAGCCCATTTTTGGGGTTTTGTGTGACATTATGTCATATTTGCTTTTCTGCCTCTGTTTTATATTTGTTCCAATACATACAAAGGGAATAAACATGTGTATAGCAAAACATGTGTTAATGCAATACCTTTTTTGTGTGAAATACTTGATTTTCAGGAAAAATATCAAGGGTGCCAACAATTTCGGCCATGACTGTATATATATATATATATATATATATATATATATATACACACATACATATACATATACATACACGCACACATTGATCCTGTGTTTGAATTTCAGATTAAGTCTAGCAATTATACATTTTGGTACCATTTTATTCAGTTTCAACAAATGTTGCAGGAGTGATTTGGAAATGAAAACATCTGGATGAGTTAGAAAATTCTGATAATTTCAGGTTGACCAGGTGGTGTATCGAGTATCTGACCAGGACTGAAACAGGCACTTTCATTTTTTGTTTATTTTTTCCTGGAACCTTTAAATATTAAAAGTGGTTGGATTGATTCAAGCAAATGCACTGCTTGTACTGCATCTAATGATTATTTCTGAACTGTGAACACTGAAAAGGAATAGATCGAATAGTAGGCTGCATGACAAATCAATGTGTGTATGATCAGCAAGCGAGATGACGTTTTTCTAAGCCACCATGTGCTAAATTACATTGTCTTTATAAATGCTTTTCTGTGCTTTTCATTGGAGGCTTCAACTTTAATTGTTGAACAAGTACATTATTATATTGTAGTCTAAACATTTCTTCTTTCCAAGGCTTAAAGCTATTGAAGTTTAATACTATATAACAATCCAAAGTACCTGTATGACATTCTTACATGCTGTCTGATATATTTATCGTATTAACTCGGAGAAACCTTAGGCTGTTCTGTAGCAATTCCTGTACTATGTATAGATTTGTTCTACATTTATAAATGTCTTCTGTTTTACTACTAAAATCTGCACTCTCATGCATTCAGCTGTTCAGACCATTTAGTCAGCTTATAATAGCCAGTCAAGCAAAGCACAAAAGCAGCAGTATTGTGATTGGATATGGGCAACATGCCTGCTTCTTTCCTCTACCTGAATACACATTCATGCCTGACTCACTGCTTTGTTTATCGGCACATAAAATAGTGAATCTGAATCATCAAATAGACAGAGGGGAAAGGCTTTTTTTTAATATAGAATGCTAAGCATGCCTAATGAAATGTGGCATTTAAATGACTTTATTTTTGTTTAAACCAATAAAATGTTATATTTCAGCAGCATTCTCTTCTTATAAACAGTTACTGACAGCTTGTCACATTGTCACAGTATATACATGAAAAGCCTAAGATACAAATCCAATTACAATATTTGATTCTTCTGAATTGGTGCTTTCGTTGCATGATACCCAAGAAGAGCAATGCTTTATTCGCATTTGAAGAGCATGTTAAAATGAGAAAGCTTTTCGGTTTCTAGGCTAGATGGTCCTTTCATTTCAAGGCTGTGAAGTTAAATTAAAAGCATGAAACACATTCTAAAAATGACCATCTTACCAGCTGCAAACCACTGAAAAAGATTCCACTGTGGCACAGTCTACAATATTTGTATTCATGCTGCGGTCAAGGCTTATATATAAACTTAAAAGTGTATATAAATCCTAACAATAAACTTCTTTAATTTGCTCCCTTTTGGTCTAACCATTTCAGCTGCAATACCTATATAACCTTTATAGACCAGAACACATTTTAACACTTTTGCTCTGAGCCTATTGATTTGACAAGTAATTCATTAAAAAAAAATTATATATATATATATATATATATATATATATATATATATGCCTGTATTGGGGCAAACATGGCTTTCTATAGGAATACTTTCTTTAAAAAAAAATTATATTTTTCTATGCAATCCATAGACACAATAAACTAAAAATGTATGCCTTTTCTGTCTTGACCAGTGTTTATTTTAAAGCAACTAGTGGCCAATTCATCAAACATTCATTAGATGAATGTCACAAGCATTCCTCTAGGTTGCACAAATTTCACCACGTTTTTTCTAACATTATGACTTCCTATGATCATTAGCTCCATCTAGCTGCCAAAATGCAGTATATTTGCTGACTAAAGCCCCATATACACTTGAATTGTGGGCACAATCACCACGATTCTGCCCGCAATTTCAAAACGCTCTGCTAAAATTACAAATAGTGGAACTGTACATTCATTTTAATGGCACCTGAAAATGAGGTGAGGTTCTGCTGCAATTGATGCGCGCTAAATAACACAACAATTGCAGCAGAACTGCACCGCATTTTCAGGTGCAATTAAAATTCATGAAAATGTGGTTCCACAATTTTTTGTTTTAGCATTTTAGCAAAGCGTTTTGAAATCGCAAGCAGAATCGCCAAGATTCTGCCTGAGATTCAAAATGCCATAGATGCTGTAGTGTGAATGGGGACTGATTTACTTTCAGAAAAATAACATCCAATGAATGTTTTATAAATAGGCCCCCAGCGTTACTTGAACAACTTCTATAACTTTTTCTGCTTACAGTGACACTAAAACATTATAACTAGGATTCTGGTACAAAGTATTGCTAAGTTACTTACAATTTTTTTATAACACAAAAAAATAACTGAACAAAGGCATGAGAAAAGTTGAAATCATAAACAGAAAAAATGATAAATATAAAACAAATCAGCATAAAAATAATAGCTATGGAAAGAATGGGAAGGATGAGTAAATTAGGACGGATCAGAGCTAACTAAGAAGTAATTAGGAGGTTAAATAGGGGAAAACTTTATTTTTTTACAGCTGGCTGTGTTAACTGACATCATGCAGATCAAAGCTCACCTCAATGATCTGCAGATGAATGGAAATAAATAATGTTACATTGTATTTCTGAATAATACTGCTGAACAATCTCAGAAGCAGCACACAGCAAGTGGCATCTGGCAATTATCAGCAAGAGTGGTGGGTGAGTATATGTGAACCTGCACCTTGTAAAGCAACCAATTTACTTTAAAATAGAAATGAAAGGCAAAACATTTGTGCATAGTATAAAAAATTATAGATAACCTCCTCCCCCTTTATTTTCTGTAAGTGATCACATATCCTCTATTCTCAGCTACACGGAGAGGTGAAGGTGGAGAAACAGCAGCACACCCATCTTGCCAGTGAATGGCTGTGCAGTGAAGGGGCGGTGAAGTGAAGTCTGATCATTGGAGGAGAGCAGCCTGAGTTCTCAGCACAGCTAGAGAACTGACCATGCTGTGCTCTAGTGTGCTCAGTTTTTACTAGGAAAGCAGAGGTCCTGGCAGGAACATCGGGGATTTCACACAAAGGAAGCAATACAAATAGAACAGGATACTTTTTCATATAAGTAAATGGTACAACAGGCACATATCAGGAATATGAAATTCTGGGTTTACATATTCTTTAAGGTTGCAAATGGTTAATCTACCATTGAAAGAATTTTATTATATGTTTGATGAGTGCAAAAAAAATCTGTTTATCCTGCCAGGCATCCAGTAACTTGTAAACGTTCTGTGTTATCTGCTTGTGGTGTACTGTTGAACAGAAATGGTTACTGGCAAGATCACCAGGTGAAAATAAAAGTCTGGAAAAAAATAAAAAATGATATAGTAACCACCTCAAAGGACTAATAAGATGCAATGTATTACAGTTTTGTTCTTGGGTTTAGATATACTTCAATGCACCCAGGTTTATATAAAGGAGGCAATATCTGAACAACACTCTGACCTGAAGCATAAATAAATAACAACCAAAACATACAGTATATAGTTGCTTAATCCCATTATGCCCATTATAACACATATATGCATCAGCAAATAAATTTGGCTTTAAAGCCCAAATGCCAAACATATGTGTCGGTGGGCAGGAAGTATTTATGTGCTGCTTGCTCCCAGCACAAAGACCAAGTTGCCAGAAACAGCTCTCGGCCCCAACTAAACATTGGTAGCCATCGGGGCTGGCTTTTGATCAAGTGACCACTGTGAAAGCCCCTCACAGTGGTCACATGATCGCCAATCCTTCTCAGCCCCATGACCGTTATGAACTTTCAAAGAGAGCATTAAGAAGTTTTAAAGGGGACACCAGAGCAGGTAGGAAAAGGTTAAAAGAAGCTTTACACCTATGAATTTGCATTGACACATTAGCAAAATGTGTTTCACATGTCTTTTGGGGGGCAATTATGTCTAATGGACCCCCAACACGTTATTGCAATAGAAAATGCATTTACCCCTTCAATGCAGCACAATGCTAATAGGAAATGACTAGGACAGTGTGAAAAGGTGTGAATAGGATGCAAATATAAACAATATAAACATTCAGATCTTTTACTAATTGCAAATGCAACCAGAGTGAGTTCAAACCAAAAATAAATAAAAAATTGCCATACTGGTTTGGTACTTCATAACGTCAGCTTAGTTATACATTCTACAAAAGTCATTCATTTCCTATAGACCCCCATGCACATCATGCTTCCCAAGTGACCAGAACAGGTAGCTCAAGAAAGGAATCCAGACAGATTAGTTTGGTAGATAAAGGGATGCCTGGAGTCAGGGAGTGCTCCTCTGTGGAACAAGTACTGCTGAGGTAGTAAATGTGGTGGACACCCTGTGGGTGGATGTCTAAGCCAAGACTGATGCTCCCAAGCCAGGACTGCCATGACAGCTTTAGAAGAGTGACTAAAAGAGTAGACAGAATGTGTGCACAGGCCTGTTGGTGCCAAGAATAGACAAGCATGTGTTCTAGTTGGTTGTGAAACCTGAGCAGTGGCAAGAAAACGTTGTTTAGAGCCAGGAGGCTGAAAGTTCCTTCTTGATGTATCATGTTGGATCAAATGCCTGTGAGAGAAATCAGTGTATGTTTGCTACACCGTTGATGAATAAACACAGGCAAAAAGCCCTAAAGCATACTCTGTCATGTGGACTGGCTCATTACAAGCTCCCCATGTGAAGGTGAACCTTAAAAATACTGTAGAAGTAATGCATTGTAGTTGAATTGTATAGGCTATGTAGGTAAAGATATAGTGCTTTTTCGAGAATGCTTTGTGACTGAAGAAGTAGGACACACAGAATGTGTGCACAGGCCTGTCGGTGCCAAGAAGCATGTGTTCCAGTTGGTTGTGAAACCTGAGCAGTAGCAAGAAAACTTTGTCCAGAGCCAGGAGGCTGAAAGTTCTTTCTTGATGTATCATGTTGGATCAAATCCCTGTGAGGGAAATCAGTGTATGTTTGCTACACCGTTGATGAATAAACACAGGCAAAAAGCCCTAAAGCATACTCTGTCATGCGGACTGGCTCATTACAAGCTCCCCATGTGAAGGTGAAGTGTAGAAGTAATACATTGTAGTTGAATTGCATAGGCTATGTAGATAAGGATATGGTGCTTTTTCGAGAATGTTTTGTGATTTATGTAATTTAATCTGTGAGAACCCAAATTTCCCAGTTGGCTGGTGGTGTTTTTGAACAAAGATTTGTCCCTTGTTCCTGTAATCAGGGTGAATAAAGATTGCTGGGTTGGGCATTTGTATTAGGGCACCCGATGAAATGAGCAGTGATGAGGAGTCAGTGGAAGAGTGTAGAGCCTTGGTATCTGAGATTAAAAAAAAGAAAGACTAATGCCTAGTACACACAATGAGAAAATTGGATGAATGTTTATTTTTTTTGCATGCTATTCTCATATTGAATACAAGAGTGCTACAAAGGGTACAGAAATTCCAGTATGACCCAGTACAACTTCCTGTGTGTGTGTGTAGCAATGAGATTATCACTTCATTATTGTTAGTAGTAACCACTTAAGGACTAGGCTTTTTCTGGCACTTTTTGTTCACTTGTAACAATCAGGGATTTTTGTTTTGCTAGAAAATTACTCAGAACCCCCAAACATTATATATATATATATATATATATATAAAAACAGAGACCCTAGAGCATAAATTGGTGGGTTTTGGGTTTTCTGTTACACAGTATTTGTACAGCGGTTTTTAGATTTGGGGGAAAAATATAAATTTTCCTAATTTTAATGCAAAAAAAACACAATACATAACACATTTTTGTGACATATAAAAGTGATGTTATGCTGCATGAATAGATACCAAACATGTCATGTTCTAAAACTGCGCACACCCATGCAACGGCAACAGACAACGTAAATTTTACTATCCAAGCAATGTTTTAAAATACTTTACAAGTTACCACTTTAGACTTACAGAGGAGATCTGGTGGTGTTACTATCCATGATCTGACGTTTGCAGTGATACCTCACATGTGAGGGAGGATCACTGTTTGCATGTGTGCAGGACCGATGCATGAGTTCACCTTTGACCACAAGCATGGGAGGGTAGGGCTACCTTAATTTTTTGTTGCTTTAAATTTTTTATTTTATCTTTTTTATTGCTGTCACAAAGAATGTAAACATCCTTGTGACAGCAATAGGCATGTGACAGGTACTCTTTATAGAGGGATCTGGGGTCTATAAGACCCCAAAGAGTAAGATGTAAAGAGTTCCACCACTCCCACTGCATCTTCAGACCCTAGATCATCTCCAATTCCTGCATCCTCAGATCTCGGATCAGCACCAATTCCTACATCTTCAGAGCTCAGATCAGCCCCAATTCTTGCACATTCACACCTCAAATTGGCCCCAATTCCTGCACATTTAAACCCTTTAGATCAGTCTCAATCCCTGTACCTTTAGACCTGTTCCTACTCCTGTACCTTCCGACCTCAGATTGCACCAACTCTTGCATCTTCAGACATCACATCTATTTCAATTACTACATTTTCAGACCTCAGATCAGCCCCAATTCCTACATCTTCGGACCTTGGATCAGCACCAATTCCTACATCTACAGACTTCAGACCAGCCCCAATTTCTGTACCTTCAGACCTCAGATCTGTTCCAACACTTGCACCTTCACACCTCAGATTGCTCCAACTCTTGCACCTTCAGACCTCAGATTTCAATTACTGCATTTTCAGACCTCAGATCAGCCCCAATTCCTACATCTTCAGACCTCGGATCAGCACCAATTCCTATTCAAAGAAAGACTTTTCCCCATAGAAATAATTGGACTTTTAAGGCAACATACTAAAGTAAAATTATAACATGGTTTTTATTACAAATATTTAAAAAAAACATAAAATGTCTCACAAAAAAACCACACTAGTTAAAACCAGCAGATATATGGCTAAGTAGCAAATGCAAGCTTAATATAACAATAGAACCTTCTTCAAAACAATGATGAGAAGGGAAGATTGAGTATTTCTTCAGTTGGAGTACCCAGCGAGTTTCAGAACATTGTCTTTCATCAAGGGTAAATATAATGAAGAAACATTAAGAAACCATGCTTGTGATTGTATCATTAGTGAAGCTGCATTGTTGTGCATAATACATGTTACATACCATCCAATTATTCTTTTTCTTTTCAATGCTGCCAAAAAGATGAAAAGCTTTTTCTTTGTTGTATCCACCAGTATTGCCAACCAGCATCCCAAACCAGGTATTCCACATGGGGGAGCTATATGAGCTGGGTGAATTTTAGTGAGGATATCAAGAATTCAACACATACAGAGATATAGTTGTGGGTTAATCTTCTAATCCCCATGGGGGAGTCTCTAACTCATTAAGACAATGATAAAACCACATATGTAAGCCTAATGGTAATCCCCAAAAGGCATATGTAGGCTGCATGCAAAGAGTCATTAAAAAAAGACTTAGGAAGAAAGTGACCCCCAAAAAGACCAGAACAGGACCCCTAATAACAAAAAAAATTAACACAACATAGGGAATCCCTCAAATAAATTCTACAAATAAAACCTACAAAGCAAATACCACTCAGGTTGAAAGAAAGAGCCGCCAGTGATGGCACCACAATACTTGCAGATAAGGCCTCATTGTGATTTAAATATGGCGTTGGACGCCCGCACGTGCAGTAGATCGGGGATATTGCGCACATGGGGCCCTGGTTGCCAAGATAACCCCCTGAAGCATCCTCGTGCAGCATTGCCCTGCCCACCGAAGTGGAATGACATCACGTGCCCAAGCTCCACCGGTGCACGCAAACAGCAGCCCGGCCCAGACCAGTAATAGGGAGCCCCAATTATTGCACCTTCAGACCTCGAAGCACCTTCAATTCCTACTCATTTACAGACCTCGGATTAGCCCTAATTCCTGCACATTTAGATCTTGAAGAAGCCCCAATTCCAGTACCTTCAGACCTCAGATCTGTTCCAACTACTGCACCTTCAGACCTCAGATCTGTTCCAACTACTGCACCTTCAGACCTCAGATCTATTCCAGTTACTGCATTTTCAGACCTGTGATCAGCCCCAATTCCTGGGCATTCCTAGACACAGGGGTTTTACATTCACACCTATTGCAGCTGGCAATTCTATGAGAAAGAAGAGGACAGGCAGGAAAGTTTCTTCACATAAAAACATCTGTGAGACTAAGGTGGTACTGGGAGTTGGACTGCAATCAGAACATCAGTGACCTCAGGTGAGCATCTGTAAAATATCATGAAGCTGGGTGGGCTGTGGGTGCAGCAGGGCAGGCCAGGTTTTTTAACTGACAGCCTAGTGAGCTGTATCTCCATGCTGGAGGAACAATGTAGTGTCCAGCATTGACATGCTATCTAGCACACCAGGAAGTGTAAGGTAGCAGCAACATCAGGAAGGAAAAATATCAAGCATCTTTTTATATGGGTTTTAAAAGACAATAATAGATCCACAACCAGTGAATTTTTGGTGAAAATCACATTCACAGATTTATAAATATGCCCCTTGGTGTATCTAGGTCTGCTTGGAGCTCAATTTTAAGGATTTAAGTATTTTTATATGGGCTTGCTGCTTGACCTGCAAGTAGCTGCAAGAGTTATTACACCCCTCGAAAATACCTTATTTAAAAAAAAAAAGAAGATTCACAAATTTAGTGACATTGTTTGAATGATACAGTTCCCAGCCATGACAGCACCATGCCAGTGTATTAAATTACATTTAGAAGCTAATCAGAGGAAGCAGGCAAATGCTAATTGTCCTTAACTGACTTGTTCCATTAGCACTACTGAGTGGTTGCAAGCATTGCAGAGAATATTTCACAGCCCGAAAGCCAGCGTGAAATATGATGCAGTCTTGTGTTGATTCCTTTTTCTTTAAAATTACAAAGTATACTGCCAGAAAAATAGGCTATAATACTTCCAGCTAGCTCGAGTTTATCTATGAAATCCAACGTGTTTTCCAGCTGCAGCTTTCAGAATTGAGATAACTTTGACCACCACAGCAAAGCCTTGGAAAAGTTTTAAAGTGAAATAAAATCATAATAAATAGAACCAGTTAACAATTTTGTTATGAAAATGAAGCAATCGGATATGCTGAAATTGCTAGAGTGTGAAATCCGAAAGTCAAGTAGCACAAGCCAATTTTTGTAAAGTAAACCTGTATTTTATCTATGCAGGGCAAAACAACATATGTGTTTTATTGCCCTTCTTCCCCAATAGTAGATACTCACCTTCTGATCATGTGACAGCAATTGATGCCTGGGCCAGAACTGTCACTGCCACTACCAGAATGAACATCCCCAGTGCTGGATGTAACGGGGTGTGGTATGTAATTTCCTTTGTCTTTATTTTTTTATTTCAGGTACTTATATAGCGTTGTCAATTTTACACAGCATTACACAGTATATTGTACATTCACATCAGTCCCTAACACTCAAGGGGCATACAATCTAAGGTCCCTAACTCACATTCATACATACACATACTAGGGCCAATTTAACAGGATCCAATTAACCTAGCAGTATGTCTTTGTAGTGTGGGAGGAAACCCAAGCAGGCACATAGAGAGCATTCAAACTCCAGGCAGGTGGTGCTATGCTTGGGATTCAAACCAACAACCCTAGTACTGCCAAGCGGAGATGCTAACTATTTAGCCACTGTGCTTCTCATTGTGCTTGTGATGATGAGTGGGCTAGGGATTGGCTGATATACCCAAGCACTATCACATGGGGGAAGGCCACATGATTCCCTATACCTAGAAGGACTGGGTATTGTTGCCAGCTGCCAACAAAAAAGGAGTGGCGGAGAAGCATTGGCAAGGTGATTTTCTGCTGCAAAGACGCTATCACTTTCTCTGAATAAAGTTTGCCTAAATGGCTCACTACATTTCCAGCAGACTATATGGAGTTGAAAGCTGAACTGTAAGCAAGCCCTGAAAGAGGAGTTTTGTTGCCAATATATTTTCCAGCTATCACCTGGAGGGACTGTTTTAGTCTCAACAAAACTGAGTTTTACTTTAATGCCCAATGAAGTTTCAGGAAAACTTGCCTGTTTGGATTGAGGCTACATAAAAACTATGAGGTTTACATTAAAATAAAAAAATATTTGTTCTGTGAAAAACAAATGAAGCAACATTTGACAGCTACCACATACAGGTAGTATAACAAACCCACACAAATCTGAAGAATCAAAATGTGCAGTGCCAGTAAAATATTTGTGCATAAACCCAGAGCGTGATAAATAAAATTCTGAAAAATAAAAGATAAAGTGAAATCCCTCCTCATGTAAAGTGTTCAGAGGTCTGCCACTGTCTCCCTGTGAATTCAAAACTCACCGGAACAGATGGCTGCCATTACAACAGCATGTCTAGACATCATGTCAGGAAATCATTGTGTCTGCGATGCTCCCAAGTGTCTGTGTCCAAAAGCACCTCCCGATGGAACTTAGCTGGGATGAATAAAGCTCACCAGATGCAAGTAAATCTCCAATAGTGTAGTATTTATTAAAATGCAGTATAAAAACACTTCATACAAATGCAAGAAATAAAGTCACTTACATGTAAAGCCACTGCCAACCCAGGATCATGCAGCGGCATGACGTCAGTACTAGAACCTCCTCACTGATGCATTTCATCTAATAGAACATTATAAAGGGGTCCATATTCTTATGAGGTTTACATGTCTTACTGTAATATTCTTCAAAGTAGAGCCCCCGCACTAGTCCAACTTTACCAGTCTGAGCTAGAGCTGTGTATTCTGAACAACTCAAGCTTCCGTGCTGATTGCACAGCTCTAGCTCCAACTCAGCTGGGGGCTTGTTGGACCACTGCAGAAAAACTGCTGGTTACACACTGTTAACAGCATAGTTTTTGAAGCCACCTATCTGGGTGAGAAGAGTCTGTATTAGCAGTGGATCTTGGTTTTGAAGAACATTGCAATAAGATATATAAACATCATAGCTTTTATGCAGCTTCAAATCAAATAGCTACGTCTCCTGAAACTTAACTTGAGCTTTAAAATATTGCATGCTTTTTTCTCAAGTCATCAAAGTGGAACTCTTTTAAAAGGAAAAAATGGTAATGATATCACACTTATTGGGGTCTGAATATGGCTTCCACAAAGGTGTCACAGGAAGACAGCGTCAAACAGTAAAATATGTGTGCTTACCACTGCTCTCACCAAATTGTTGCCACTGTGTTACATGCAACATCAAGCTTGTTCACTGTAAATTTGCATACATTTATTGAGCTCATCATGTTTCACCTATTGCTGCCAGTAGTTTGGGTATCTGAGCAGTAATGACACCAGTAATTCCTCTAGGGCAGTGGTGGCGAACCTATGGCATGTGTGCCGCAGTGAGCACACAAAGCCCTCTCTGTGGGCATGCAAGCCAAGTTGCCCCAGCATCGCCCCAGCAGCCACGCATTGGATAAGAGCGCACATAGGGGCCAATGGGCATGTTCTGAAAGGAGTAGCAGAGCCAGGTGAAGACGTCACAAACTGCGACAAATTAGCTGCAACTTGTCTGAGCTTTCTCATGGCTGGTCAGTGCCCTGCCAAGGATATATATATTGGACTTGCTGTGAGTTTTAATACATTTGTTTTTATTAACACAAGAATTTTAGCTTGTGCTGGTGGTCAGTGAAACTTTGCCCCCTTGTGCTGGTGGTCAGTGGAACTTTGCCCCCTTGTGCTGGTGGTCAGTGGAACTTTGCCCCCTTGTGCTGGTGGTCAGTGGAACTTTGCCCCCTTGTGCTGGTGGTCAGTGGAACTTTGCCCCCTTGTGCTGGTGGTCAGTGGAAGCTCTGTTATTGTGTTTTTCTTTTAAGACAAAAGATGTTAATGTGTGGCTTGTTTCTTCTAAACTAAAACCTCAGTATTCAGATTTAATTGCAGTGTTGGCACTTTGTGATAAATAAGTGGGTTTTGGGTTGCAGTTTGGGCACTCGGTCTCTAAAAGGGTCACCATCACTGCTCTAGGGTCATATAGCTATCATCTGATTAGGACAATAGAATGTCGCGATAACAGGCAGGTTGGGCAGGCTGTGTAAGCACTGCCCAGCACTAATGCGTTAGAAATAATAAAAATACACAGAAGCCAGCTGTTAAATGAGACCTGTACAAAAGAAATATGTAGACTTCCACTGCTTACCTCTTCTTCTTAAATAATGTTTACTTGGTTGTTATACTGGTATAATAGCTTAAAGTGATTGTAAAGGCTCTGTTTTTTTTTAAGTACCAAACATGTCATTCTTACTTTCTCTGTGCAATGGTTTTGCATAGAGCAGTCCCGATCCTCCTCTTCTCGGGTCCTCATCCGGCACTCCTGGTCCCTCCCTCCTGTCAAGTGCCCCCACAGCAAGCAGCTTGCTATGGGGGAACTCAAGCAGGATCATTCCTGAGCCATTTCTCTGTGTCCATTCATACACAGACACAGCTCGCTCCCCCCCGCTCTCTCCTCATTGGCTCACTAGCGGTGATTGACAGTAATGGAAGCCAAGGCTCATGTGCTCAATGCTGGATTGAGGTGGGGCTCAGGTAAGTATTGGGGGTGCTGGGGGGAGCAGCACACAGAACGTTTTTTACCTTCATGCATAGAATTCATGAAGGTAAAACATTGAGCCTTTACAACCACTTTAAAAACTGACATGGAAAGAGCATAAAGGACACTGAAGGAGGCAGCACCAAATCTATCTCTTTCCATTACCTCTTTCTTTCAAGAACTATAGCTTCCCCTGTAGAAGGGGATCTAGCCTTGGAAGGAACTTGCCATGTGTAAAAACAGAAGGAACTTCAGAAGAAATGGAACAAGCTGTCTAAGCTCATGTGTGATCTCTGTTCACATGAAAGACAATCTATGTGACAGAACTGTGATTCTTCTGTTATCCTTGGCTAAGCCACAATCATTTGATATTGACTAAAGCTGACCATACACGGCTTGAATTTTTCAGATTGTGACTGAATCTTTGTAAATTTCAAGCTGTGTGCAACCATGTTGATCAAAAAAGTTGATAAAAAAAATACATTTTTGTTGAATGACCCAGTGTGAAAATTGTTGGCCAAACAATGACTACATCCACTTTGTACACAGTAGTATGATACAAGAATATTGGTGATCGAAATGTCTGCAACATTGTACAACGTTATTATTGAATTTGCAACCAGTTTAGGTTATGGGTAAGAGGGGATGAATAATTTTATATATTTTCAGATCACACACATACTTTATATACGCACATGCACAAACATACACATTATTGTGGTCTGGTTAGATTTAAGATTTAGAGTTCTGTAAAAACCCCAAACTTAACTACAACCAGAATAGCTGGTTTATCACTGACATAATTCAGCCATTTGATAAAGAAACAATTATAACTACTTATCTCATGGTCCAGACATAACCTGCAGTATCTCACTCACAAACGATATCCTTTTGTCTATCACTACAGCTGAGATGGCATCAAGTCTGAGAGCACTGAACACCGTCATCCTCTGGGACTAGGAATGGAGGTTACAAAGATGCCAATACTTTACTTACATTTCATCTACAGTATAGAAAGGTGGACATGATGGCAAGTATGGATATTACGAGTAGACCTAACTAATAATTAAGACAGAATATTATTTTTCACTGCCCCAAAGTCTTTACAATAAAATAATTTAATCTGTGCAATAAAAACATGGAGATAGAGTTATCATTGACATTTTATAATTGGCAAATACTCTTCTGTGCCAGTTACACATTTCTCTTATACTGCGAACATAGGTAATTCAAGTCTCTTTTTTTACCTTGAAAAAGAAGCAATTGAAAGCATTATCTGATACAAGACTGTGGTAACAAATGCATTCTTCGCTTCCAAATGTCAACATGTTCCACAATAGCTTATTAACCTTGCTATAGCTTGTATCTGCTGGAAAATCTGCAAACGGCGACAGAGTGCAAGAGTTGATTTATTAAGCCAAATCATTTAGTATTTCCATCGCACAGTGGCACTTGGAAACGGAAACATCTCCGGAAATAAAATGATTAGTGTCTGCAACAGCATTTTGAGAATGTATGTATTCAACTGATTAGATACATTAATAGCAACATCTCCACCCATACAAATAAACTCATACTGTACGATAGCTGGATATGATCACAACTACATGTAAATCTATGTGTACACTCCATCATTACTGATTTAAATGGAAGCTACAGTCGTATTCATTAATTTTTAGATATACACATGAAAAGTGATCAGCTTCATATGCTTTTTAATGTTCTAAAAATGTTTTTTTTATGTAGAGTTAGCAATTTTAAACACACACAAGGCAGCAGTTATACTTGCTTATTACTTATGAAGGTTCTGCTTCTTGCTTAAAAGAGAAGTAGAGGAACATAATGAGCATTTATACTCACATATATGGCTGCAACATTGATCCAATGCTGCATTTGTCTTCCTCCGGCTCTACACTGAGAACTGAGTGATCAAAGATGGTTGATTGTTCAGTTCTCAGGTCCGCTCTGAGCAGAGATCAGTTACTGTCATTCAACACTCTATACTCTGGTCCTCCAGCGCTCACTGGAGTGCCAGGCTGTGGAAGGGGCAAGAGTTGCTGACTCAGGTTCTCAGCTGAGAGGCACGTTGAGAAACTGAGCCAGCTGCCAATCATTTGGATGGATGTATTTTTGTGTTCAGTGTGTTTTTAATCACTAAACAGAATTTGTAAGTCCAGAATATCTGTCGGTTTCACGGTACTTTTGGATACATAGTTAATTCACACCAGTTGAGTATAGACAATTTTGGTTAGGGTTGAGGCAGGGGTGGACTGACCATTTGGAAACTTGGGCAATGACTGAGGGCCCGGGGTCAGTAGGGAGCCCCATGAGATGCCCCGGTACCTTTTTCATAGACTTTTTTGAGTTTGGGCAAGGACACAGGGGCCCCATGATCCCCTACTGCCCAGGGGCCCCATGAGTTGTCAGTCCACCCCTGGGTTGAGGTATAGAGCAAAATCCATTTTTTATGGTAACTTTTTGATACAGTGGTCTTGTGGTGTGCTCCCTCCCCTTTTGTGCATATAAACACTAAATATGGGACCTGGCAGGATCGGTATTTTTAAAAATTTTTCTTGCATCTGGATGGATGCTGACATTATTGTAGGGATCCCAGCAAAGCCTGGACAGCTTCGTGACGTCAGCCGACAGCGGACTCTAGCCCGCTGATGGCTGAATCTGGATCACAGGATTGCAGAACTAATTGCGCTCTTGTGTCCCACAGGAGAAGTATGGTCAAAAGAGCTATGGCCATACTTCTCCTTTAACAATGTTGTAAAATAACTATCTCTTGTTGCAAGTCTGACAAAAAGGTCTGTCTGACTGAAAACTATGCATCCTCAATATGGCTAAAAATCTTTCTGTACTTTTTTAATGAACCCTGATGAACAGATATGGCAACTAAAGGGATCATCCATAATTCTTTATATGTAATAAAAGGAATATATGGCACAAACAAGTCAATTACTTTAAAATGCATGACCGCTCCTGATAACATCCATATAAACTAAATATGTTGGACGGGGCCTGAGCACTGTGATATCTGCATGTTGACAGGAGGTCACTTGTAGAGCAGGGAGTGCACTGCTGAGGTGCCCCATTCAATTCTTAGCTGTCAGATACTTGGTGCTGGGCTGAGCTCTTTTTCCTTTTGTACTTTTTTTGAATTGGACCATCTTTTCATGGATGTTATGAAGATTGTAGGAACCAAGGGAATCCTGGGCTTTTACTACCCTGTGTTGTCTGATCATTTTATAAATAGTGGTCAATCAAATCTAGTGTGTGAGTTATACCACTGGTGTGTTTTGTGTAGGAAGCACAGGCACTTTACTACAATGAAGATTTGCTAACAAATTTCTCACCTGTTGGAAGATGTTTGTGTAAACACTACATGGTTTATTTGACTGTATATATACAATTAGATTGATTTTGCACAATGTATTTATCTTTCTTTTTCACTGCATTGTTTGTTGGGTGGTCTATTGATGTACTGATTTGCACAGCATTCTCTGTTATGAATAATTTTAATTGTTTTAATATACTTATTGATGTATTGATTGATTGCTGTTCTTTTTATTTGTATAGAATATTTGTTAAGGTGTGAATTAATAATTTTTATATATTTAATTTTTAGTAGTGCTGTATTTTGCACATAATATAATTCACACAAGCTAGATTTCTTTTTTTTTCAAAAGACTGTATTTTTGCAATATGAATATGTAACATTCCACTGGCCCAGATTGCAGGCTTAAGAATGCTTTGTTTGTTGCAAAAGCTCACATGGATCTTAAGGGATTTGCAGACAAACACATATACAATAAATTTTCATATTTGCTTTCAAAGAATGAAAATATGTCAGTGTAAACCATCATCGTACAACTTCTGCTGTCCAACATGTTAGTGCTGAACTATGGGAGTTGTCACTTTTCTGTAAGTCTCTATGATCACCTTTTCTAAGAATCAGGATTGTGTGACCCTTAAGCAGGGTCATGTGGTCTAATCTAATACAGTATGGGTGTGCACCCAAAAATAATTTGCCCCCGTCCTGATTCAGATCATCAAACAAAATTTAATATTACACAAAGATAACCCAAGTAAATACAAAATGCAGTTTTTAAATAATGATTTGGAAAAAAAGCTGTCCAAACCTGCCTGGCCCTATGTGAAAAAGTAATTGTTGTGCCCCCCCCCCCCCTTGCTAAATTATGAATGAACTGTGATTTACCACATTTTTTTAAATTCTGAATTAAATTTCATTTGCTACACCCATGCCTAATTACTGCCAGATTTGTTGAATCAAGAAATAGAAGCTGTCTTAACAAAGTGAAGCACACTAAATGATCTCAAAAAGAACACATCGTGCCGCAATCTAAAGAAATTCAAGAACAGATTTGAAACAAAGTAATTAAGGGTCCCAAAGTCTTAGAAGGGATTACAAAGCAATTTCTAAGGCTTTGGGACTCCAGGGAACCACGGTGAGAATAATTTTCCACAAATGGTGGATAAACTTGGATAAACTTGGAACTTGTGGTGAACCTTCCCAGGAGTGGCCAGCCAACCAAAATTCTCCAGGAGAACAATGGTGACTCAACCAGGAGGTCATAAAGAACCCAGAACAACATCTAAAATGCTGCAAGCCTCACTTGTCTCAAGTAAGGTCAGTGCTCATGATTACACAATAATAAAGACACTGGACAAAATTGGGAAGAGTTCCAAGGCGAAAGCCACTGCTGACCAAAAAGAACACAAAGGCTTTTCTAACATTTGCCAAAAAACATCTTGATAATCCCCAAGACCTTTTGGCAAATATTCTGTGGAATGATGAGACAAAAGTTGAATTTTTTGGAAGGTGCCGTTCCATTTCATAAAAAGAACATCATACAATAAGTTAAACAAGGTGGTGGTAGTGTGATGGTCTGGGGCTGCTTTGCTGCTTCAGAACTCGGACAACTTGCCATAATTGATGGAACCATGAATTCTGCGCTCTACCAGAAAATCCTGAATATCACTTTGTGACCTCAAAATCAAATGCACTTAGGTTATCCAGCAGGGAGTTTAGGGGGCAATTACTTTTTCACATAGGGCCAGACAGGTTTGTACAGCTTTTTTTACTTAATAAATTAAATCATCATTTAAAAACTGCATTTTGTATTTACTCAGGTAATCTTTGTGTGAAAATGTTAAAATTTGTTTGATGATCTGAATCATTTTAAGTGTGACAAATATGCAAAAAAAAAAAAAAAATCAAGGAGGGGGCAAATACTTTTTCACAGCACTGTATATATGGAAAAAAAAAATAAGAAATCTTCCTCCCACAATGAAAGTTAGGTGCATGACCAGCCAATTTTAAAGCCAAAAGACTGTCACATGGGGGCAGGGCAAGTGTCCTTAGCATTGTGCAAGTTCTCACTAGGATTTGCAGCGACTCTAGGACTCTGCTTAGTGCACACAGTAGTGAGGGTACACAAGAAATGTAAGTATCAGCAGTGCAGGGAACGAGCTATAAAGTGAACCCATTACCTTGCTCTGAATAAGCAAACTACAGGTTCACCTTAAGGTTTGCTGTTTGCCATTTTATTAAGATACTGTGTTTTCTTTTGGAATTTAAGCTAGAGAAATAGATATACAGAAACCCTGAAAAATTTGCAATATACATGAACTAAATATATGAAACATTAAGTTACGAACCCATTTGAAACCAGACTGTAGAGATATTATTTCCTGGATATCAAACCAAAGGCCTCCAAAGCTCCAAGTAGCTATTGTAGAAAAGTTAGCTCATTGACCTTTATTGTGAAAAATCTACCCTGGGAAACTATTTCAAAATTTTAAAGCAGAGACCTAACTTTATCCCACTAACGCAGTCAAAGTTATTGACTACAGGAACCCCTTCCTCTAAAGCAAGCATGAAGAATTCCAACAAATGATTGCTCAGCTTCAAGAATTGATTGCTTTCACACAACTCTGCAATTACATTACTGAAGGTGCTGAAATTTTCTCCAAGTGAACACAGATCGTTTGACAATTTGGTCAACTGAACCCAACTCCTATTCCACTATTATTTGCACTGTAGGCAAAATAAATATACACATGTGAAAATTCATAAATGGAACAACTCTGATACCATCAAATGCATTACTTTGTTTCATAAATTAATCATTGCATCTAATCCATTTCTTCACCAAAACAAAAGTACATCCTACAGTCCTAACTGCATCAGTGACATTTTTAAAATGCCATTTCCAGTGCCTAGGGAAATTGCACTGATAAGAGAAACTATTTAATAATATCTAAAGAATACATTCTCTATCAAATTCTTAACAATATTAGGAATTTATTTCATTGTTTTTCATTAAAAAAATTTAAAAAGATATAAGTATTATGTTGCAGAAGGCCCAGTAAAAATCTGAATCTTTCAAAAAGTTGTATATTTAACATTTTCTACATTTTAAAGTGTACCTAAACCCACATCAGTAAAATCAGTCTGTATATGCAGTAAGGCATGCTTGTTATACTCACTGTGAAACCTAGGGGGTTAATCCTTGACATTGTGTAAAAAGGTGTTTTATTCTGTCTTCTCTGATCTTCCCCTTCTTCTACTGTCCCAATCCATCTGCTGATAGTACAGAGCTCTAGGAGTCACTCTGCACATGCTCAATTTAGTTTGTATTGCTAGAGATTTTTTTTCCTTTTAGAGGGTGCATGTGATCAGCCCAGGGCCAATCAGCACTGTCCATACAGAGGGTCAGGGGTTATGCAGCCTCATAGGTCAGAGCAGAATGAAAACTCCTCCTGCAAGCTTTACCAGTGCTCAGCTGGACACTGATAGAAGTCACAAGACTGCTATATATTGCTGATGAGAGAATGAAGGTATACCAAGAAGTAATATGAATTAATAATTTGCAACCTGAATTTTTAGCTTGGTCCATTCAAGTCCTTGTCACTTCCCAACCTCCTATATATATAATATTAATATATATGAATATAGAATATGAATATAGAATATTATTATTATACAGTTTTTTTAAAGCGCCAACAGTTCGCTCAGCGCTGTACATTACAAAGGGAGACAGAACATGCGACAGTACGAAAACAATACAATGTGATACACGAGGGGTTCGAGGGCCCTGCTCTTTCGAGCTTACAATCTAGGAGGGAGGGGATAGTGGTACAGGAGGAGATAGCTGTGGGGAATGGAGTGGTAGGAAGAGTGGAGGAGGTTGGCAATTAGCAGGGCGTGGGGTAGGCTTCCCTGTAGAGGTGGGTTTTCAGGGTGCGCCTAAATGAGAGGAGAGTAGGTGATAGTCTGATGGATTGTGGTAGGGAGTTCCAGAGGATAGGTGATGTCCTGGAGAAATCCTGGAGGTGGGCATGGGAGGAGGAGACAAGGGAACTAGAGAGAAGGAGGTCTTGAGAGAAGCGGAGTGTGCGTGTTGGGTGGTACTTGGATATTAGGTCGGTGATGTAGTTTTGTATGTCAGTGTTAGGATTTTGAATTTGATCCATTGTGCCATCGGAAGCCAGTGGAGGGATTGGCAGAGGGGGGTGGCGGAAACGGAGCGGTTGGAAAGGTGAATGAGTCTGGCAGCCGTATTCAGGACCGACTGAAGCGGGGATAGCCAGCGGCGAGGCAGGCCAGTGAGGAGGGAGTTGCAGTAATCGAGTCGTGATATGATGGAGTGGATGAACTGTTTAGTGGTTTCTGGGGTTAGGAAAGTGCGGATTTTGGCGATGTTGCGGAGGTGGAGTCTGCATGAGTTTGTTAGTGATTGGACTTGGGGCTGGAAGGATAGGTTGGAGTCCAGAATGACACCAAGTACTCTGGCCTGCGGAGAGGGCATTGTTGGAGTTGATGGAGAAGTCAGTGGGGGGTGGTGTGCGAGCTGGGGGGAAAACTAGGAGCTCGGTTTTGGAGAGGTTCAGTTTAAGGAAGTGGAGCGACATCCAGTCTGATACGTCGTTTAGTAGGTTTGTGATATATTCTAGTTACAAAGTTACAAATCACTTTCATGGATAATTTACTGTAATAAAACATATTTTATATGCTATATAGGAGTTACTGAACTGAAAAAGAAGCAGGGGTTCAAAGCTCAATCTGCCCTCCCATCATTGAAATGAACATATTCTGAACTGGGAAGTCACAAGTTGGGTAGAATGAAACCTGAATTGTGCAGAATTTGGCACTTTTATTTTAAACTATAAAGATACTGAATAAGCCAATTGGTAAAGAAGAAGCCCTTTGCATAGCCAGTAAACCCAATATACAAATTATTTTAATTTCTAGTGTTCCTATTACCTTTGAAAACTAGCAGTGCAAATGCACTAATTAGGCTCCATGCACACTGGGCATTTTAATAACACTGGTAAGCTGTGTAAAATCATGTTAAAAACGTGAATTTTTCAGCATTTTTGTATTAGCGTTTAGCCGCGTTTTTCGCATTTGAGATTTTTTGCTTTTTTTTACCAAAAAAAACATTTTTTTTTTGTAAAAAAGTCCAAAAGCACTGGTTTGCGGCGATTTATCGTGTTTTGCCGCATTTTTCAGCATTAGAGTATTTTTACAGCTAAAAAACTCCTCTAGAAACCCAATAGTCCTGGGATTTTTTTCCAGCCAAAAAACGTTCCTGCCAAAAAAACGTTGATTACAGTCTATGTGTATATGGACACAGGATAACATGCTGGGAGGTTTACTGGCTCTAGAAAAAAATGTCAAAAGTCAAGAACAGCAGCTGTAAAAATGTCCAGTGTGCATGAGGACATAGATTCAAAAAATAAATTAAACTTGCTTATTGCTACACAGCTATCAGATATTTATACTGAAATGTACAAAAGGACAAAGTAAGTGATATGCAACAAATATTAGATTTTTTATTTTATGGTGTTGAGGCTCCAAAAAAGTATTGTATAAAGGGTACCCCGTTTTCTTTAATAAAAGCTGGTTAAACCATTTTGTTACAATTTTAACAGCAAATAACCTTCAATACAAGTTAAAGGATATCTGTATATTCAAAGTGCTTCCTCTCTGTGCACTCACCAGGGGCGGACTGACAACTCATGGGGCCCCCAGGCTATAGGGGATCATAGGGCCCCTGTGTCCTTGCCCAATCTAAAAAAAGCCTATGAAAAAGGTACCAGGGGCATCTCATGGGGCCCCCTACTGACCCCGGGCCCTCGGGCAGTGCCTGAGTTTCCTAATGGTCAGTCCGCCCCTGGCACTCACTGTTCCTAAAAAGAGGCACAGAAGAAGGAGTGCACACAGGTGTCAAGCAGTTTAAATAAATAATCTGAAAAAGATCACAGTAAGGCTCCATGTACACGTGAGGTTTGGAAAACACTTCTGAACAATGAACAAAACTGACTGCTGGAAAATGTAGGCTAAAAAACATCTGTTTAGCCGCATTTGCATACCGCGTTTATGAGCGTTTTTTAAAGATAACCTCAGGAGACCTTCCAAAATGCCCAGAATGCACTGAAAAACAGTAAAAAATGAACTATTTCAGACATTTTGAGAGAAATAGAGAGAGCAGACGCAGAGAGAGCAGTATTTGTTGAGATTAGCTGTCTTTTTTCTTTTTTTTTTTTTTGTGGTGTTTGGATGTGTTCCAGCTCATTTCTGTGCAGAAATTATTGCAGAAGTATCTAATATATTTTCTTTCATGCGAAACCTCAAAGTATGGTGTTCCAGGTCCATTTGAGTATCGGGAAAAGGCTTTGCATGCATTTTTCATGCCGAAAAAAGGCTCTGGACAGCATTTGGAAATGGAAGAGTTAAAAAAAAATTCCAAACGCAAATGCTTATAAATGCAGTTAGCCACGTTTACACGTGTTTACAAGCGTTTCGCAGTTGAAATGCTGATAAAATCTACTCCTGAACGCAAGTTTGGCGTGTTAAAAAAAATGACTGTAAACTCAACTGCCTATAAACGACTGTAAATTACTATGTGTACATGGACACATAGGAAAACATTAGGGAGAGTTCAGGGGCTGCTGAAAAAAATGCAGAAAAGCTCCTAAACGTGAGTTTATCAGCTGCAGTGTACATTAAGCCTAAGAAAGGCTCTTAGTCTTCACATTCATAGATTTGGAAAATGTGATTTTTATGATGCTGTATCAGATGAAGTGCTCTTACTGCAACATGATCATATCCGTCTAAAGTTAAATACCCTTCCTTCCCTAAAAGTAATTAAAAAAATTATTGTGGCTTTTATTTTACCAATTTTTGCTGCTAATACAGGTGATAAGGGTCTTCCTAGTATAGTTCCTACTGGCCATATTTCAGGCAGCATAGCAGACAAACATGGTCGAAATAAAAAAGAAATCTGTCTTTTCTGTATGCATCTGATGGTATGAAAAGATATTTACTACCTGTTTATGAACTTTTTATTATGTATTGAGAAAGGAGGATATGTGTTACACACTAGCTATCACATTGAAAAAAATTGACTGTGAAGGGTGTTTCTATTTAAAGATTCCAACAAAAGCAACACCTTAGTTAACAAGTTCCCAGAGATTGATATCTGGGGGGTTTTGCTACCGTAAAATGTCTTCTTAAATGAAGATACTAAATAAGAAGATGATTTAAAGGCCTTGTAATCTAAATGTACTATTTGTACTCTATTGTATATGCAAAGGGATATCATCCTAAAAATGGACTCGCTAAAGACATATTCCTTGGTCTTGTGGTGCTGATGTTAGTCCTGATTTATTTAGATAACATTGTTAATTTTAATAATGATTTATAAGTGAATATTTCAATGAAAATAAAGATAAGGAAGATTTTTGTATTAACAAAATGTGTAAATGGACTTATATTAAAGTGCACATGAAATCCTCCGTTTTAATTTCTATAATCTGTTTTACTTCATCAGCCTTATAATCCCTAAAGGTTATTGGTGAAATTCCTGCCTAAATTGTTAGAATAGTTATCATGTGTTTTACAACAATGCAGAACATTCTATGTGTGCACTAATGCGTCCAGAAGCAGGGAGAAATCTAAACACACATATGCCATGACGAGAAATGACCAGAAATGATCCATTTTAACAGTGCACACATGGTAAAAAAAAAGATGGTTTCCACAGGATTAAATACCTACCACACCTTTGCTCCCTCACCAATGGGAAAAGCCATCATGTGTAGGCTCAGAGACTATCCCAGTAGGAGCCTACCCAGGGTTCAGGACTATCTTCCAGGCTCCAGAGCTGTCACATCAAGGATGAGAAGCAAGTCACAAGAAACCCAGTGGTGCATGATATTTCTCTTCATTCTCAACAGGGAAAGAAGCAAAAGAGAGACAAAGAAAAGGGGAGTATATGCTTTGCATGGGGACGTCACCTGGTTCACTTTAAGATTAGTCCAGTAAACATGTAAAAAGGAACCTAAAGCTCCACTTCGATTACATTAAATATTTATATAAAATATTTAAATATTTATCTGAATACAGTGAAGGAAATAAGTATTTGATCTCCTGCTGATTTTGAATGTTTGCCCACTCACAAAGAAATTATCAGTCTAAAAATCGAATGGTAGGGGTATTGTAACACTGAGAGACAGAATAGCAACAAAAAATTCAAACGCAATGCATGTCTAACAAATTATCCACTGCTTTGCATGTTCATGAGGGAAATAAGTCTTTTATATCCTTCACAAAACATGACTTTGTACTTAGTGGCAAATCCCTTGTTGGCAATCGCAGAGGTCAGAGGTTTCCTGTAGTTGGCCAACAGGTTTGCAGACATCTCAGGAGGGATTTTGGCCCACTCCTCTTGGCAGATCCTCTCCAAGTCATTAAGGTTTGGTGGCTGACGTTTGGCAACTCGATCTCTCAGCTCCCTCTACAGATTTTCAATCGGATTAAGGTCTAGACACTGGCTAGGCCACTCCAGGACCTTAATGTGCTTCTTCTTGAGCCACTCCTTTGTTGCCTTGGCCTTGTGTTTTGGGTCATTGTCATACTGGAACACCCATCCACGACCCATTTTCAATGCCCTGGCTGAGGGAAGAAGGCTCTCACCCAAGATTTGATGGTACATTGCCCCGTCCATCGTTCCTTTGATGTGGTGCAGTTGTCCTGTCCCCTTAGCAGAAAAACACCTCCAAAGCAGAATGTTTCCACCACCATGTTTGACAGTTGGGATGGTGTTCTTGGGGTCATAGGCAGCATTCCTCCTCCTCCAAACACGGTGAGTTGAGTTGATGCCACAGAGCTCGATTTTGGTCTCATCTGAGACTGACAGTTGTATTGTGTTTCTTCCATTTGCGAATGATTGCACCATGCTGCTTGGAGATAGTTTGGTAGCCCAGTCCAGCCTTGTGTAGGTCTACAATCTTGTCCCTGACATCCGTGGACAGCTCTTTGGTCTTTGTCATGGTGGAGAGTTTGGAACCTGATTGTTTGATTGCTCCTGTGGACAGGTGTCTTTTAAACAGGTAACAAAATGAGATTAGCAGCACTCCCTTTAAGAGACTGCTTCTAATCTCAACTTGTTACCTGTATGAAAGACACCTGGTATCCAGAAATTCTGCAAATGCTAGGGGATCAAATACTTATTTCCCTCATGAACATGAAAATCAGTGCATAATTTGTTTTGGCGCTTGTCTCTGCCTGGCATCGCGTCATTTCCAGTTTTGAAATAACGCAATGCTACAAGCGGAGGAAGCTCGTTGATTCCTGGGATTGATGACTCATTGGTCCCAGGCATCAACGGGGTGGCAGGAGATGACGTACCTCGATGTGGCGGGGTAAAACGGAAGTGCGGGGTAATAAACAAAAAAAAGGTATGTAAATCTTGAAAAAAAAAAAAAACACATACCAAACTTTTGCTGGCATTACATCAAGGAACATTTTAAAGGACACTTAAAAAAACGGGTGGAATTCCACTTTAGACCTTCACTTAAGACCACAGTTTAGAAAAAAGATAAACTGACAACTAAAGCACAAAAATGTTTGATAATGTATGGATAAACTTCTACATCTGCAGGTATTGTAGATAATAATTCAGAGAATGATTACCAATACATACCCACTGACATTGTTCAGTTTAAAATGGAAAGAACTGTCACAACCAAGCAGCTATCGCCACAAAGCTTGACTTAGTAAAGATTCGTGACAAGTAAGTTTTACACTTGCCATTATTAAAGCATATTTCCTTTCTGTCCTTTGCTTTCTGTGGGATTTGCATAGACAATAAACAGCAAACTAAAAAGACAATAAAAGCCAGTTCTGAAGATCTGTCAGATTACTTTTCTGAGGATGGCATGTTATGATAACAGTAGCACTGAGATGACAAGATCTAAAGATGGAGCTATACAAAATGTCAGAACAGAATTAAAGACTGACAGATGCTGATTACTTAATTGGTTTAGGATTGTCACTGTGAACATTAGCAGATCAGATAGGAAACATTGTTGTGCTCAACTGAAAAATAACAAAGATAGACATTTATACTGTTAACATGTGCAATCACTCCACACAAGGGAATAACATATGTGCCAACAAGAAACAGAACGAAATGTAAGCAACATACATTTATAACATGCAGTATATATATATATATATTGAAATATATTTTGAAATATATTCAATATGGCCAAAATTGTAGCATTTCAAATATATGGCAATATATTTGGGAAGAATATTTTTAAAATATATTTCAAATATATTTTTCTTTCACGTGAGGAGTCTGCTAGTATTCTGAGATGTTTATCTCTGTCTTCTGGGTCTGAGCATATTCGGTGGTATCAAATGGCCTGAATGTGTATGATGGCCCATTTAGTGTGTTGGGGGTGAAAACTGGACCTGTGGAGGTAGTTGCATCTGTCAGTGACCAGATACCACCGAATATGCTCAGACCCAGAAAACGTTGTGAATTAGTACTGCTTGGACCTTGAAGAAGGGAACATAACCCAAAATCTTGTACTGAAAATTGTTTGTTAGTACAAATGAAAAAAGTATCACAGACGTTGCTCAATTTTTTCTGTGATATGCAGAGAAAAGCCATCCATACACATAAATCATATGCATGGGATCAAACTGTCATTGTTTTACCTCAACTTATATGAAAATATTTACCTTCACATTTTCCCATCAGTAATCATTTATGGTACACTGCCAAACAAATTATTGAACCTAAGTGTTTTGTTTTCTTTTTAGAGTGCACAGAGCAACAGCTCATTCGGTTTAACCACTTGCCCTCACGAGGATTTACCCTTCTTCCTGACCAGGCCATTTTTTGCGATACAGCGCTACATTACTTTAACTGACAATTGCGCAGTCATGCAGCGCTGCACCCGAATGACATGTATGTCCTTTTTTCTCCTACAAATGGAGCTTTCTTTCGGTGGTATTTCATCGCCTCTGCATTTTTTTTGTTTGCGCTATAAACAAAAGAAGATCGACAATTTTGAAAAATAATATATTTTTGACTTTTTGCTTTAAAAAATATCCAGTAAAAAAAATTTAAAAAATCAAATTTCATCATAACTTTAGGCCAATGTGTATTCTGCTACATGTGTTTCTAAAAAAAATCCAAATACATGTAAATTAATTGGTTTACGTGAACTTTATAGTAATGGTGGCATCAGACTCTTATAGCGGGACTGCATTCTGCCACTGGGGGGGAACTGACTAATTGCCACTGACATCCCCAGTAACACTAATACAGTGATCAGTGCTAATAAAAAGCACTAACACTGTACTAATGACACTGGGCAGGAAGTGGTTAACATCTGGGGCGATCAAAGGGTTAACTGTGTGCTGTTTTACTAACTGTGCTGTGTGTGTTTTACTGTGTAAGCATGCCGCTTTGTATTGCTCTGCATATCTTGGTAACCAGCCGCCATGGAGACACTGAACTACTCTGATAACAGGATGTAAAAAAAAAAAAATTGTAACAGAAGATATAACAGAACGTAGAAAATATTGGGTTTTTTTTCCAAATGTTCTGTCTTTTTTGTTTATATTGTAAAAAATAAAAAAAAACAGTGGTGATCAATACCACCAGAAGAAAACTAGTTGTGTGAAAAAAATTTCATTTAGGTACAGTGTTGCATGACCGAGCAATTGCCAGTTAAAGTAGAACAGTGCTGAATAGCAAAAAAATAGTCTGCCTATGCAGGGGATAAAACTTCTGGAGGTCAAGTGGTTAAAGAGTACTTAGCATTAGCCATGTGCACACTGGAAATTTTTGTTTCAGATGCATTAGTTAATTGAAGAATTTATCCAAATCTCTGAAAATTACATTTTCGTTCAACAAGCAAATCAAAATGAAACGAATCACACATGTCTTCTTAGCATCAGGTGTACTTCTTTATGTTGCAGGCCAAGCAATATGCAACAGTTGCAGGTATTTGTTACCTATCACTGAGATCACAGTACTCCCCATGGAAATGCTTTAATCTTTTCTTACTAAAAGAACACAGTAATCTTTGTTCAGGCATCATCCATTATAAGCATCTACTTCTTAGACTGAGATGAAATATTCATGTAAATCGCAATGCCTGCACAGCAGATGTAATGTCTGGTGAGATGATGGCTGTGTTCACAGATCAGCCTCTGCTGCAGCTTTGCAACTCGCTGCATCTATGCATTGGTGCCACCAATGATTTAGAAAATCGGTCGTTTTTCATGAATTTCCCATAATGCCCAATAAATGAAATGGGGAGGAACCACAAAAATCGGCCGCTGCCATTGCCCCACTAACAGAGCGAAAATCGGCTGATTATTCTTAGGTCCGATTTTCGAACAAAAAAAGATCGGAAATCAACCCATGTTTGGCCGGCCTTAGGCTAGCAGATTTAGATGGACTTGATCAACAAATTGATCCTGGACCCCAGCTAACACTTTATAAGCAGTTACAGAAAACAGTTTTGGTCCTTCATCTAAATCTCCCCCAATCAGAGCTCCCTGCAGTGTCTATGTTCAGCACCAGGAAGAGGACTGGGCACTCTTCACAGAACATTTCTACAGGATCCGGCAGCCTGCATGAAGAGGGATATACTTCATCACAAGTAAAGCTGTAGGGAAAAATATTTTTTGGCCAGTGAGCCAATCAGGAGAGGGAGTGGACGGGGCTGAGCCGCAACTCGTGAATGGACACGCAGAGCCACGGCTCAGGAGCGCACCTGCTTGGGTGCCCCCCAGAGCAAGCAGGATTGACTCAGCAGGTGGGAGGGTCCAGAAGCGCCGGGGTCCAGAAGCGCCAGCGGGGGGACCCGAGGAGGATCCGGGCTGCTCTGTGGAAAACCACTGCACAGAGCAGGTAAGTATGACATGTTTGTTACTTTTAAAAAAAAAAAACAAGACTTTGATATTACTTTAAGCTACAGTTCATCTATATTACAAAAAAGTAGCAACAGGTATAATTGAAGGATTGGCATTTTAAGCAATTAAAAATATTTTTTACAAAATGAAGAAGTTATCATACACACTGCCTTGCAAAGGACTTGTGTTCTATGGCACAGCACTGCAAATTTGAGTAATGATCACACAATCTAACCATTGCTTATCTTGCGCATTTACCTACCATCCAGACATTCAATAACTGCCAATCTCATTGTCAGTGGATTAAAATCACCAAGACAGAAAAAAAAACACATTTTCCTTTATATGTGTTCCATTGCTTATAGGTCTTAAATAAAGCTGGAAAATGAATTTAGAGTGTTCAGAAATAATACTCCGCTCCCCACACACACAATCAATGCAGAATTACAAAGGCTGTTATATGTTCATACCATACATCAATAATTTGGACTCTACTGTGTTTATAATGTTGGTAAAA
Organism: Staurois parvus; assembly: GCF_062004578.1. Lineage (NCBI taxonomy): Eukaryota > Metazoa > Chordata > Amphibia > Anura > Ranidae > Staurois > Staurois parvus. Next base: position 13,115,097 of record NW_028317815.1, read on the forward strand.
CTCTTATGATTTCTAATAATAGCCTCAGCCACAAAACACCGCTTTTCTCTGTCCATAAAAAGATTTTATTTGGGCATTTTAAAACCATGTCTTGAATAATAAGCATTGGGTTTTCTTTTTTACTACAGCTAAATTTGGCTTAATACTAGGCTTCATATGAGATCTAAATTTGTCGATCAGCTATGACAGACTGCGATGTGTGGGCGTCAGGGTTTCTTGAAGCCATATCAACACAAAAACAACTGCCAGCTTGCCAGAGTTTTCAGTTTGAATTTCTGCAGGTAAATGCTTCATGGAGAAAATGTACAGCAGTCTATAAACAGTTTGTGACTCAGACTTTGTTGGATCATATGATCCAATAAAAGAAATTCACTACATTTCCTTCCACTCACAGAAGCTGAGTAATAGGCCATTAGCAAATAAATAATATTATTATGTACTAAGATACAAGTTGATAGTAAAAGGATTTTCTCCCCCAAAAAACAAGAAATCCCCAATTTGATTGGGGTGCTTCGGGCAATAAAATGGAAGGATCCCCAACTCTTATGGAACCATGTTATTTTTTTTACATTCTTTATTTATAAAGCTTTGAAAGGTCAGACAAGAATGGTTTTACAGTCAATACAGTAATCCAAACAACAAACAAGACCAGGCAAATTATTATTATTACTATACAATATTTATAAAGCGCCAATGGTTCACTCAGCGTTGTACATTACAAAGGGGGACAGAATATGTGACAGAACAATACCGATAAAATGCAAAACATGAGGGGATCGAGGGCCCTGCTCTTTCAAATAACATGTATATCTATTGAGGGTAACAACCATAAGAAGAATTCCTAACACGTCAGCCACATAGACCACGGGTGTCAAACTGGCGGCCCTCCAGCTGTTGCAAAACTACAAGTCCCATCATGCCTCTGCCTTTGGGAGTCATGCTTGTAACTGTCAATCTTGCAATGCCTCATGGGACTTGTAGTTTGGCAACAGCTGGAGGGCCGCCTGTTTGACACCTGTGACATAGACCTTAACATGTTAGCTGGCCAACCTCTTATCCAAACCATTTCTTATAACAAGCAAGAGGGGAAAGGCAAAGCCCGCTCTAAACTGGGGCTGGTAATGATAAGAAAAGAAGAGGAAGAGAATGAAGGAGAAAAGTTACAAGCAGTTAACTCAGTTTCTCAACCAGGGTTCCATGGAACCTTAGGTTTCCTCAAAAGGTTGCTGGAGGTTCCTTGAGCAATTTCTGCCCCCCAGATAAGTTCTCATTGACACCATTGATATTTTAGTTTTCTGTAAGGGGGTCATTCTTCCTAATGACCACAAGTGTAAGGAGCATTCTTCCCTTTGACCATTACACTAATGTATCATGAGTTGTAACTATAGTAATTTTAGCAGGGGTTCCCTCAGACTGTAAAGTTTTTTTGAGGGTTCCTCTGTGTTGAAATGGTTGAAAAAGGCTGAATTAACCACTGAAGGTAAAATCTAATTGTATAAATATGCCTAGAAAAACTTGGTTATCCTCGCAAGATGAGGGAGTGGGGGGTCAATCCTCACTGTGTGTGTTTATGGACATGCACAGCCTGGTTTGAGAGCAAACCTGCAAGTCTGCTCTATAGCAAGCAGTTTGCTATGGGAGCAGACACAGAAGAGGAGGAACAAATACCACCAGTGAGGGATTCCAGAAGAAGAGATTCAGGGCTGCTCCATGCAAAAGCCTTTACAACTGCTTTAACCACTTCCAGTCCGGACACTTTTACCCCCTTCCTGACCAGGCCAATTTTCAGCTTTCAGCACTATCACACTTTGAATGACAATTGCGCGGTCATGCAACACTGTTACCCATATGAATTTTTTACCATTTTTTTCAGACAGATAAAACTTTATTTTGGTGGTATTTATTCACCGCTGGGATTTTTATTTTTTTTGCTATGTAAATGAAAATGTCCAAAAAGTTTGAAAAAAAGTGTTTTTCTTATAAAATTTTGCAAATAAATAATATTTCATCATAAATCTTGGCCAAAATTTATTCCGTTATCTTTTTAGTAAAAAAAATAATAAATAAGCCAAATTAGTTTATAACCAAAAATTATAATTTTTAAACATTTTGTTTTTACATTTTTATATTATTATTTATTTTATTATTAATTTTTTTTTATATACTGTCACCCTAGCATTACAGCGTCACCATGGTGACACTGTACTACTTTTGGGGGGTGATGAAGATTTTTTTTTTTTTTTTTACACTGATTGCTTTTACACCCATATAGGATGTAAAAGCAATCATTTCTCTTTCTCTCTGTCTGCATTCTTGCAGCCATTGAGAACTACTGAGTGAGCTGTGATTGGTCACAGCTTGTCACATGGTACAAGGCTGTTGTGAATAGCCTTGTACCATGTGACGTCTGTGATCATTCACAGATTTCACACGTAGTAAGCAATGATGACAGAAGTGACATCTTGCTTACTACTTTGCATGTGATTACTGATTGGCCAATCAGTGATCACATGATCGGGACCTCATACAGAGGTCCCGTCCGACGATCGGTGTTTCACTGTGTCCGGAGGACACAGCGAGCACCGGGTCATGGTGCGGCATGCTCCGGGGAGCGCGCACAAGCAGGGTGCGGGGAGGCCATTTATAAATGGCCACCCGACCCTGCAGTGCCACCCTCTGGCCGTTTATATACAACGGCCGGTCGGGAAGTGGTTAAGACTGGTATTCTGATGTTTGGTTCCATTAGTTTCTGGCTTTCAGCATAGAAAAGAGGTAAAAATGAATGCGTGCACAATATCATACCTGGCTTAAGGGCCAGTTCACAACACATGCATTCCAGTGCATTTTTTTCTGTATCAAAATCACATCGAAAATAGGTTATATGGTTTCCAATGGCATAGTTCACACCAGTGCGGTGATTTCCAGCGCATTCCAGTTCCAGAAAAGAAAAAAAAACATAATGCATTTTTCCTGCACTGGACTATACTGGAACGTGAAAAAACACATACAAAATGCACTGGAATGTATCAAAAATTCACAAACAAATGCAACGGACCCCAGTAGAGTGAAAAAAACAGGAAAAAAGGGGAAAAAAAGCACCTGAAATGCAAAGGGAAATGCATTAAAACATGCATGCAAAAATGCATTCCGGAACGGATTTGGAGTGCGTTTTCGTGGTGTGAACCAACCCCCATCATTAACCCAACACATAATGGTTACCTTTTATTTTAAACATAAACCCGAACCCTAACTGAGCCCAGTTGTGAATGTGTTGTGAATAAATGTGTTATGAATAAATGTGCTCTGTGCTAAGCAGCCTACTAACTTAGTGGGCTACCTACTGCACCACAACAGACCAAAAATCACTTCTGCACCATTTTTGGCAGCACAGTACACAATTTGTATCAGTACATTCACCAATACATGCAATGTGCATTACAGTAACCACAGCACACTGGTGTGAAAATCAAAACCATGCACTTAACTATCAGTTAGCATTAAAATACAATCTAAAAGCAAATTACACAATAATTAATATGGGGTAGAAAAGGATGTCGGTATAAATTAATGGCACCTATATCCCAAATCAAAAATGTTTGTAAAATAATACATTTTCTGAACAAAATCACTTAAACGAAGCTCTAGAGTTTATTACACACAATGCTAAAAATAGGCACTTATAGAAAATACTTCATCATGCAACTTGTCTTTTCAAAACAGATGAAGAAATGTATTTCATTCCAGCCCTGATATTACCAGATTGTTCAGTTAATCACCATGTATCAAAAGAGTAGATAATTGATATATACATGCTCAGTATAATGTTCTTCATATGTAGAAGGCTGGAACATGTACAACTGTTTCACATTCTAATTGTTTCATAGATAAAAACACTTCTTCAGTATAAACAGTACAAAATATTCCAGAATGTCTGCTCCCCCACTAGAAATACAGTAGCTGGCATCTGTCCCCACCGTGCTGCCTGTCAAGGCAATAGATGTCAAAGGTGAGGGAGGTTTCCACAAGGCTCCTCCTTGGCTGTAAAGTCAAGGGGGAAGCTTGGCAGGAATCCTCCTGCTGACAGCACTGCATCTAAGGTCTGGTAAGTTCAGGGAGGGAAATGTGCTGAGGGCAGTAATAAACTGGGAAAGGAAATAAAGATTTGCGCTGAGAAAGGAGATTTAAGGGATACTACATTATTGACATATTTGGGGTGCCCAAAAGGTGTCCTAGGTCTTTTGCAATTCTAGCAACACTAGTCTCTACATTCTAACAAGGGCTGAAAACTTTCAGACAAGAAAGTGTCTTCACAAACACTGGATGTGATTCAAAACATCCTGCACCCATGCTGGAACCTGAACTTCGCCAGCACTCAAAATATTCACAATGCAGTTGTGAAAATGTCTGAATATTGTCAGCAAAAGCAATGCAATCTCCAAAAAGTGTAAAATAATGTAGACAAGTGCACACTATAAAAGCAACAGCCAGCAGGTCTTTTAAAAGCGGTAGTAAACTCTTTAAAATAAAGAATAATGTTTGCTCCTGCAAGGCAATATCATAATGTGCTAGTATGCATCGCATACTAGCACATTTTGAAAAACGTATCTTGAAACAAAACCCTCCAGCGGCATGTTGTCACCACTGCAGAGGCTCCATCTTCACCCAGTCTACCTTCTGGGTTCGCAGACTGCGTCAGCTTGAATGGCTGAGCCACAATGATGTCTTGGCCACGACCCACAGTTCTGAGGGAACGGCACAGGTATGCTGTTCCGTCAGAGTGCATGTGTTGGTGACGTCACCAGCTGCTGCTTACTAGAATATCTGCATCGGAATGTGTCGGTGACATCACCAGCTGCTGCCTACTAGAATATCTCTGTCGGCATGTGTTGGTGACGTCACCAGCTGCTGCTTGCTAGAAAACACTCTGTCGACATGTGTTGGTGACGTCACCAGCTGCTGCTTGCTAGAATATCTCCACCGGCATGTGTTGGTGGTGTCACCAGCTGTTGCTTGCTAGAATATCTCTGTCGGCATGTGTTGGTGACGTCACCAGCTGCTGCTTGCTAGAAAACACTCCATCGACATGTGTTGGTGACGTCACTAGCTGCTGCTTGCTAGAATATCTCCATCGGCATGTGTCGGTGGTGTCACCAGCTGCTGCTTGCTAGAATATCTCTATTGGCATGTGTTGGTGATGTCACCAGCTGCTGCTTGCTAGAAAACACTCCATCGACATGTGTTGGTGACGTCACTAGCTGCTGCTTGCTAGAATATCTCCATCGGCATGTGTTGGTGGTGTCACCAGCTGCTGCTTTCTAGAATATCTGCATCGGCATGTGTCGGCGATGTCACGAGCTGCTGCTTGCTAGAAATCTTCATTTTACCTACAGGTAAGCTTTATTATAAGCTTACCTGTATGTAAAAATGAAAATGTGGAGTAACTACCGCTTTAATATCTAGGCTTAGTTTTAGGCAGTCCATATATTATTCTTTTTGTTTGTTCAACCAGCTAGTTGAATGAAAAAAAAAAAACACAACCCGATTCCCCCAGCCACACACTTGATATACATGGGGGAAATCACTCCCGCTGAACTACTGTGTTCTGATGGCAGATCGACTTCTGTACAACCAGCCTGCACATACATGGATTAAAATTTAGCCGACCCCTGCTGAATCAGAAAAATTTCACTTCATGTATGGCCGGCTTTAGCTATTTATTAAACTTTATCAATTTCTTTTTTATTCAGGTTTCAGATTGACTGACTAGTCTCATATCGATAATGAAAAGGTTACTAAAGTTACGAAAATTCTCGTAGGACAGAATAAAAATTTGGAAGTGATGTCATGTATTGTATCGTATTTGTATTGTATTTTCAGACAAAAACTGTGCTGATTATGTGAAAATTTGATCTGGTATCGTATGAGAAACATTTTTGTACTTACTTATCCCTTCAAATTATTTCAGACGAAAGTTGTGTACTATAATGATCAGATTATCGTACGGTCATTTAAAAATCAGTATTTTTTGTACAAACATCAAGAGCCTGTCAGATAATATTTAACATCTTTATCATAGTAAGTTATTGAGTTGTTAGGTTTTGCTAGAATGCCAAGAACATGTAGTTATAAGAAGATATTTCACAGGGGGGGGCGTGGCGACCGTGACCAAGATGGCCGCTCTTTGACAGAGCTCTGCTCCACCGATGGGATCCCTCACTCACAGCGGCCGACTACCTACACCCACCGGAGCTCTTACCTTTGCCAGACACTCCGGAACCTCCCCTCACCCTGCAGGCATGTCCCGCAAATGCAAAGACTGGCTCCAGCCGCAGAAAGTCTCTGCGTTCTTCCTCACAGCCAGCCACAGTACACAACAAAATTGCGCTGTCCGCGGAGCCCAGGGACTTCAGCAAAATGGCAGCGATCGTGATTTACACACAGACACAGCAAAATCTCTCTCCTAGTCCCAAAGTGCAGATTACTCTTCTGCAACACAAACACCTTCTACCTCTGGGTCCTCTACTCCTTCTACAAAAAGCCCAGCCAAATGTAAGCCACGAATGGCGACACTAGAATCAGACCGGGCAAGCAGACAACAACAAGGGGTGAGTGACCACTATGATTTGATTCCATGGATGAATCTGTAACGCGTATAGATCCTATAGCTGACTTCCCTACCACTAATACACCTATATTAGACTTATTAGACTCTACGATGAAAGAAATGTTAGTTTCATTGCGATCCTCATTTGCAAGCTGAAATAGTCTCTTTGCTGAGAAAAGTTAGAGTAGATAAGGATGATTTGGGAGAACGAATGCACTATGTAGAAACAAAAATGGATGAAATCACCTCCTCCCACAATGCACTAGTAAAGGCAAATGCAGAAAAAGGAGACGATATCACTTGGCTTAAAGCCAAACTTGCGGATGTAGAGGATAGATTGCGAAGAAACAATCTCAAACTGAGGGGTGTTCCAGAATCTGTGCTCCAATTACCCGCCTACATACAACAGCTGCTCAAAACTATCCTCTCTAATACGTCAGCTACGGAACTGGTGATAGAATTTATCACCTCCCTCGTCCATCTCACATTCCTGATTCCATTCCGAGAGATGTGATTCTCAGATTCCACTTCTTCCACATTAAAGAGCAGGTTTTCTCATGGTTCAGATCTGAATCACCACTTCCACCTTATGAAGTTTAAAAAGCCTTTCCTTTTCTCGTCACACTATGCAGATGAGGAAAAACATGAATATGATAACAAAAGCTCTTTACAACCATCGTATCCCGTTCAAGTGGCATTACCCTAACCACCTTCTAGTTACAGTCAACGGCTCTAATACTACACTGTCTACGCTTGAAGAAGGACTCCATTTCAACAACAAGGCATCCTGTCTGATACTCAACCACTCCATTCTGCTATTACTCCACCTACCTATCTGGCAACAGACTGGCAAACAATTTAGCATAAAAAGAAAACTAAGAAAACAACTGGTAGTCGGCCTCCTACTTCTACTCCAACATCAACCTTGTTCCCTACCTGAGATCCCCACGGTGGCACGTATGTATTCACCATAGCTCAAAGCCCTTTTCGATTTTTTGTGTGCTTTCCAGAGCATATCTGGATCAATGTTGGATCCTTATTTTTTATAATTTTCTTTCATTGCATACTCCCCAGTTGGGAACATTTCTTCATGTTTCTGGTCCTATGTCTAATTTTTACAATACAGTGTTAACAGCACAAAAGGTGATAGAGGGAACTCTGTCATTTCCAACTATCATCAGTTTCAAGACAAAGCTCTATACTGAGAAGACCTGCACCAACCACATCTTATCCCAATAACTTTCCAAAATGGCGTTCAAAATAGCTTCCATAAATGCACATGGCCTAAACTACCCAGCTAAGTGCTCCTCCTTGTGGCGAGAAGCCCGCTCACTTCAATGTGACATCCTTTGTGTACAAGAGACACATTTTCTGAATTCCTCTCCTCCCAGATGTACCCACAATCAGTTTTACACAGTTTTTGCAGCCAATGCACCAGCTAAGTAAAGGGGTGTACTTATAGCTATCAAAAACTCGCTATCTTTTACGTTGAAAAGTTCCCATATGGATCCGGAAGGGAGATACATCATGTTAATATGTCTCATTAATTCCAAACCGTACACCGAGGTTAATGTTTACGCTCCGAACTCCCATCCCATCAGATTTTTGAACCAAGTGTATAAGAAAATCTCTGCAATTAAAGAAGGTTCACTTGTTCTATGCGGAGACTTCAACTCTATGATGGACTCACAATTAGACTCCTCATCTCCTGCCACTACACGTGGCAATTCCTCACAACGTTTTTGCCACTCGGTAGACCTATTCGATGTATGGAGGTGTCAACACGCAAGTGAGAAAGACTTCACTCTTTTCTCTGCACATCATTCGACATATTCGAGAATTGATATGTTTTTCGTAGATAAACACACTTTACAGAAGGCCTCATCCTCCTCGATTCATCTGACCATGCCCCTATTATCTTAGTAATCGAGGAGAAAGAGCACACATCCCAGGTTTATCTATGGAGATGCGATTCTAGGTTGCTACACTCTCCACAATCCCATACTGCTTTATCCAAACACTTGCAAGAATTCTTAGCCAACAACTCAAATTCAGTAGATAACCCATGTATAATATGGAATGCCCATAAGGCATATATAAGGGGTATGTGTAGTCAATTGAGTTCCAGAGCCAAACGTCAAAGAAAACAACATGTTAACGATCTGTTACACCGTATTCACGATCTAGAGACACTAAACAAACAATCCCCCACTCCTAAATTAACCTTAGAGCTGGCACAACTTCGCTTAGACCTACGCAAGCTCTTACTTGATGATTATGACTGACACTCTAAAATCCTTAAAATGAACCACTACGCTACAGGGAATAAAGCAGGTGAGCTTTTGGCAAACAGAATCGCAATCAAAAGGTCTAGAACAAAAATTCAGTTTTTATACCACAAGACGGATAACCATAAAATAATAGCTCCACAAGAGACATCTGATTCTTTTGCCACCTATTATAGCTTTTCTCTACAACCTGAGAGATGACTCTATCACTACCCAACCTTCTTACTCGGCCATAAGTGCTTTTCTTAGCAAACTTAAGTTACCATCTCTCACCCAGACACAACTCAAGGAGCTAAATTCAGAGTTCACGGTAACTGAAATTTTAAATATTATAAACTCCCTACCTAATGGGAAATCACCTGGTCCAGATGGATTCATATCTGAATACTATAAAGCATTTCCACACCTCTTAAAACAACATTTAAAGTATCTCTTTGACGCCGCAGCTTCTTCATCCTCATTCACTGAAGAAATGCTTAAAGCACACATTGTTACCATCCCAAAACCAGATAAAGACCCAACAACTCCCGCAAATTTTCGTCCTATTTCATTGCTAAATGTAGATGTAAAAATTTACGCCAAACTAATTGCAAGACGCCTCACACATATACTAACTCTATTGGTCAAGACTGACCAATCGGGCTACAAGAATGATTAACGCTATCTACTATGCTAAGTCAACTTGCAAGCCCTCGTTAATGCTCCCTATAGATGCTGAAAAAGCATTTGACCACATCCATTGGTCATATATGTCTCACACCCTAATAAAATTTGGCTTTTAAGGCATAATATATTAGGCTATCTATGCCCTATACTCCAACCCCTCTGCGCAAGTATATACATCAGAAATGTTATCAAAAGCTTTTTTAAATTACAAACGGTACCAGACAGGGATGTCCCTTATCGCCTATAATATTTCATTTACTTATCGAACCACTAACCGAAATGATCTGATCGCACCCAGATAACTCTGGCATACCCATTGGTAAACAACAACACACCATTCGGCTATTCGATGACGATATAATTCTTTTTTTGACTAACCCCCTCCGATCACTCCCTTATGCACACAAGGTATTGGAATCATTTAGTGCTATATCTTACTACAAGGTAAATTTCTCTAAGTCCCTCAACTGAAATATTGGTACTTCTGAATCTTTAATATCACAACTACAATCCAGATTACCATATATTTGGAAAGATAGTGGGATTCCCTATCTGGGTATTATACTATCCTCTAATCTGCATACCCTAATTAAATTGAACTATGAACCTTTAATAAGGAAAATCTCAGAAGAATTGACTCAATTACGTATGTCTAATCTATCATGGATGGCTAGAAAAGCTGCATTTAAAATGAAAATCTTACCGCAGATTTTATATATATTCAGAACCCTCTCATTGCCAATTCCTCTCCACATTTTAGCATCTCTAACCAGACTTTATAAGCGTTTCCTATGGGATGACAAAAAAAACAGGATCTCGAACTCCCTTGCACGTAGACATCGAAATTCTGGTGGGGTGGGTTGTATTGGATTTGGAGACTACTTTACGGCCATTCGCTTAGTTCAAATCAGAGAGTGGTTTCATCAGACCACTGGATGAGATTTGAATGTATGCTAGTCCCCGGAAGCCATCTTGCTTACTTCTTACTCATAGATGCCTGGAAACCTTGGAAACTGAGTACCTTCCCTCCCACTATACACTGCAGTCTGCTAGTCTGGAGAAAACTATTAGCCAACTCCCATTTTACAGCCTCTATCTCTTCATTACCTTTCCCTCTAAAACTCATGGAGCTTATTATTCCTTATTTCATATCACAGCTGTACTCAGAGAAAGGCCTTCGACATATATCTAATCTCTATGCTTCTAATGCACATAAAATGTGGGAAATAGTGAAGAACAAATTTCAGTTCTCAGAAAAGGAGAGTTACCAATATCATCAAATTACCCTTGCTTTACACACTCTACCCTCTAAAATTAGCTGAGTTTCAGATATGACTTGGTCTACACTAACGACCACCAGGACAACCACTAAATCAACTTCCTTCTTTTATAATCTCTTGAAAGGGAAACTAGAATTTGTCAAACACTCAGCTATGTTCCAATTGGAGTCTGACCTGTTGGAGAAATTCTCAGAGTCCAATTGGAAATCTGCTATTAGATCCCTATACAAAACATCTAGATGTATAGATCACTGGGAAATGTCTTTGAAAATTATTACACGCTGGTACTATATACCTTGCCAAATTTCCTAATTTATTTTGCTTCATTCCCCCCTGTGTTGGAGAGATTGTGGGGCTGTGGGTATACTACTACATATTCTTTGGTACTGCAAGAATTGCACTAGTTTTTGGAAAAAGATCTTTTAAATTATCTCGGAAGTTACGGGGTTACTTATAAAACCTAACCCTGCTCTTGCTCTGTTAAACCTCGGTATCTCTGATATACCACACTTCTCTCATGTATTTATATCTCATATTATACATGCAGCTAGATCCACCATAACTAGAAATTGGAAGAACTCGCAAACACCTAACCCTTCTGAGACTATACAGATTCTAAAATTGGACTTGGAGTATGAACGTCTCTTGGCTATAAGAAATAATAGTGTTTCAAGATTCACCCAACAATGGAAGCCCTGGTTAAATTGGTCTGATAAATTTGCTACATAATCCTTAATCTACATGTGAGAGTTTTCCTTTCTCTGGAATTAAAATAATATAAGTGGTGAAGCGCTCAACTTAAATACTCAAAAACTAGTGCAATATCCCCATATATAAATATTAAATCCCTAGTGATATAATAATACACAAATGATACCTCTTAAGCTATGCAGATATACAAATAATACTAATAAATAATAATGAATGGAAAACTAGTGCAATATCCTCATATATATATATATCCCTGGTGATATAGTGATAACTAATATCTCTTAAACTATGCAAAAAAGTGATACTGAAATGCAATTGATTATATCAATTTAAAATAAAATATTAATTAAAATAGTGATGCCACACTGTGCAAAAATTATAACAAAGTGTTCAAATATTGCCACTCCATGCTGAAATAGTGCTCTTCGTGAAAATCTTGACGTGACTCCCCTCAATAGCAGAAATGCCCCCTCACCTTCCACATTCGACCCTTGCGGGTCACAGAGCTTTTTATATATATATATCTCTGCCAGATGTTAATCTCCTCCACTGCCTCCACCGACCATGATCCTCCTCCAGGCAGTAAGTACCACTCCAATTACTCCCCTCACACAACGAACTCTGCCAGAAAATATTCTCCTCCACTGCCACCACCGACCAAGATCCTCCTCCAGGCAGTAAGTAATACTCCAATACCCCTCACACAATGGACTCAGGCATAAAGCGATTCATATGGAAAAACAAAAGCAGACTTCCATAGTGCAACACTGTTTAATGGACTAAAACGATACAGTGAAACATTACACTCACATGTCCTCAAAAACCGAGAAGCAGTTTCCCATATGCTATGGGTGTATACAGGAGTCCAAAGATGGCGTCCGCACCCGGAACCGGAAGTACGTCACCCCTACGTCGACGCGTTGCGCCACGATCACGTGGCTTCTTCAGGATCCTGAAGAGAAGAGTCCATTGTGTGAGGGGTATTGGAGTATTACTTACTGCCTGGAGGAGGATCTTGGTCGGTGGTGGCAGTGGAGGAGAATATTTTCTGGCAGAGTTCGTTGTGTGAGGGGAGTAATTGGAGTGGTACTTACTGCCTGGAGGAGGATCATGGTCGGTGGAGGCAGTGGAGGAGATTAACATCTGGCAGAGATATATACAGTCATGGCCGAAATTGTTGGCACCCTTGATATTTCTCCAGGAAATCATGTATTTCTCACGAAACGTATTGCATTAACACATGTTTTGCTATACACATGTTTATTCCCTTTGTGTGTATTGGGACAAAACAAAAAAAGGGAGGAAAGAAAGCAAATTCGACATAATGTCACACAAACCTCCAAAAATGGGCTGGACAAAAGTATTGGCACCCTTTCACAACTGCGGATAAATAAGAATGTTACAAGCATGTGATGCTCCTGTAAACTCACCTGGGGCAAGTAACAGGTGTGGGCAATATAGAAATCACACCTGAAAGCAGATAAAAAGGAGAGACGTTCACTTAACCTTTGCATTGTGTGTCTGTCTGTGCCACACTAAGCATGGACAACAGAAAGAGGAGACGAGAACTGTCTGAGGACCTGAGAACCAAAATTGTGGCAAAATATCAACAATCTCAAGGTTACAAGTCCATCTCCAGAGAACTAGATTTGCCTTTGTCCACAGTGCGCAACATTATCAAGAAGTTTGCAACCCATGGCACTGTAGCTAATCTCCCTGGTCGTGGACGGATGAGGAAAATTGATGAAAGATTGCAACGCAGAATAGTCCGGATGGTGGATAAGCAGCCCCAAACATGTTCCAAAGACATTCAAGCTGTCCTGCAGGCTCAGGGAGCATCAGTGTCAGCGCGAACTATCCGTCGACATTTAAATGAAATGAAACGCTATGGCAGGAGACCCAGGAGGACCCCACTGCTGACACAGAGACATAAAAAAGCAAGACTACAGTTTGCCAAAATGTACTTGAGTAAGCCAAAAGCCTTCTGGGAAAACGTCTTGTGGACAGATGAGACCAAGATAGAGCTTTTCGGTAAAGCACATCATTCTACTGTTTACCGAAAACGGAATGAGGCCTACAAAGAACAAAACACAGTACCTACGGTAAAATATGGTGGAGGTTCAATGATGTTTTGGGGTTGTTTTGCTGCCTCTGGCACTGGGTGCCTTGACTGTGTGCAAGGCATCATGAAATCTGAGGATTACCAAAGGATTTTGGGTCGCACTGTAGGGCCCAGTGTCAGAAAGCTGGGTTTGCGTCCAAGATCCTGGGTCTTCCAGCAGGACAATGACCCCAAACATACGTCAAAAAGCACTCAGAAATGGATGGCAAAGAAGCGCTGGAGAGTTCTGAAGTGGCCAGCAATGAGCCCAGATCTAAATCCCATTGAACACCTGTGGAGAGATCTTAAAATTGCTGTTGGGAAAAGGTGTCCTTCCAATAAGAGAGACCTGGAGCTGTTTGCAAAGGAAGAGTGGTCCAAAATTCCGGGTGAGAGGTGTCAGAAGCTTATTGATGGTTATAGGAAGCGACTGATTTCAGTTATGTTTTCCAAAGGGTGTGCAACCAAATATTAAGTTAAGGGTGCCAATACTTTTGTCCAGCCCATTTTTGGGGTTTTGTGTGACATTATGTCATATTTGCTTTTCTGCCTCTGTTTTATATTTGTTCCAATACATACAAAGGGAATAAACATGTGTATAGCAAAACATGTGTTAATGCAATACCTTTTTTGTGTGAAATACTTGATTTTCAGGAAAAATATCAAGGGTGCCAACAATTTCGGCCATGACTGTATATATAAAAAGCTCTGTGACCCGCAAGGGTCGAATGTGAAAGGTGAGGGGGCATTTCTGCTATTGAGGGGAGTCACGTCAAGATTTTCACAAAGAGCACTATTTCAGCATGGAGTGGCAATATTTGAACACTTTGTTATAATTTTTGCACAGTGTGGCATCACTATTTTAATTAATATTTTATTTTAAATTGATATAATCAATTGCATTTCAGTATCACTTTTTTGCATAGTTTAAGAGATATTAGTTATCACTATATCACCAGGGATATATATATATATGAGGATATTGCACTAGTTTTCCATTCATTATTATTTATTAGTATTATTTGTATATCTGCATAGCTTAAGAGGTATAATTTGTGTATTATTATATCACTAGGGATTTAATATTTATATATGGGGATATTGCACTAGTTTTTGAGTATTTAAGTTGAGCGCTTCACCACTTATATTATTTTGTTTCACTTATCTTGCGGTATATAGAATAGGTGATAGCAGCTAACTCACTAGGTTCTGTGGAGCGCAGGGGGATTTCTGTATTTTTCTTTCTCTGGAATTGCTCATGGTATTTGACGCTGTAATTGATGCTGTAATTGTTGCTGTTGTTTGTACTGTCTGACTTATTTTTATCTTCATTTGCACTAAACATCTGCATATGATATATGGACCATACTAATGTTAATGTTAACTGCTATCCTTTTCTGGTCTATTGTTAGACCTTTTCTAATGTAATGTTTTAAAAACCTAATAAAAATCTATTTAAAAAAAAAGAAGATATTTCACACACTGATTTTCTACTTGAGTGTTTCAATTTAATACATTTTCCAAATTCCCAGGCTACAGCATGCATTGCCAAATGAAATCAAAGGTGAAACTGAAAACAACGTAAGCCAATATTAAAGTATAACTACAGACAAAATGTTTTCTTTAAGTTTTAGATAGATTGGAAAGAGTTTAGAACACTTCTCAGTTGCTGTCTGTGCCTCTGTTAAGGAGATTCACCTTCTCTATTTTTCCTGTTTACCATTATCATTCAAAGTGAAAGTAAGAAAATCCAAAATTTTGGTTGTCCCTAGAACAAGATATATTCCAATAAAGACACTGGTTCTGGTGACCGTGGTGACAACCAGGAATTCCCTCAATATAGAGGGATTTTCTCACTTCATATTTGCCATGGGACAGGAAGTGAAGGGAAATCTCCCCAATGGTACACAGAAGGCAAAAATCAATCTTACAGGAGTTATAACCCTCCCTTATTTTATCCAAAATGAAAAAAAAAAAGTTTTGCCTTTAGTTCTACCTTATTTATGGTCCAGACGTATTGGTGGACAACTTGAAATAGCACTCTCAGAGGGCTCGCAACTGTTCTAACAAACAGTTTGCCATTTGGTAAATGAAAGGGACAAAAAGAATATTACAGAGCTGAATTTGATATCAATAACAGATTCTTCAAATTCTTCAAGTGTCTACAGGGCCCTTCAGTCTGAGCATTCAAAAAGTCTGATGCCTGATTTGGCTTATTCAGAATAAGTATCAGATCCTTTCTCCATATCACCTTAGATCTGTGAGCAAGAAAAGCAAAGGTGGATTTGAATATATATGCAGACCTGCTTGTTGATATTACCATGTGAAGACACACATTTTAAACATTATATATAACCGACTCAGGAATAAACCTATAAAAAGATCATTACATGTCTGCACGTTAGAGTTGTCTTTGTATAAAATAAACATTTGCTTTTGAACTAAATTACATTGGAATTGTAGCTAAAGGAAATTGTGTAATTATAATAACATTTCCAGCAGCACAGCAAAATAAGTAAGCCTATTTTTGTCATATTAACCTTTTGGCCCTCATTAAAAAATGACAAATGTCAAATTCACTTATTAGTACTCTTAATAAATAATGATGTCCCTCTTAAATAATGATGTCTCTCATCATTATATTCGCATTTATGTATACTGTATTTAACATTTTCGGCCTTTGTAGTCAGAAGATAACTAGAACAAATGATTAACAATAAACAACAAATATAAGCAGGAGGAACAGGAAATGCAGAGGATAACATAATCCTAATTAAGCCGCAATAAATGTTATCCTGGCCATGGTTACATTTACATCTTCAGCTAAGTGCTTAAAAGGACATTAAAAGGAAAGCCATGTTTTAGATGTGTTATTGATATGTATACAGCTAGAATGATTCCACCGGAAACAATCATTGATATGCTTATTTATAGTGATATTAAACCCTCAGTTTTTTTTAAGAAATTTCATTTGATGTCTGAAACAGCTGCTTGGTATGCCTCTTCTTGTTTAATTAAACTTTGCCTTTCCTCTAGTTTTATCCTGTCCCCTCATTGCTGGCACCAATTTCTGGTTCCAGGGTGGTGCCTTTCCTTTACGGGGTGACATACAAGGCACTAAGATTTAAATTAACCCTAAGAGCTGTGAGGCAATTCCTGCCACCCCTGCACCCCAATTCTGCTTGTATAAAGAGCCAAAGGAAAAGCTCCATCCTCAAGGGAGGAATCACTGTTCCAAGCCTAAATACAATGATGTACTACAAACGATATCTAAAAGGAGTCTCCAGGGATGAAAGTTTTACAATAAAAATGTTTAAACTCAGGGATGTTCAGTTTGTATCGCCCAACACCCGGGACATGTAGGTCCAGACATCGGGCAGGTAGCTTTTTTCAACCTTTAGCCCTGCTGCTTGCAGGGCTAACCTGTCAGGGGTGGTATTCGGGCGGAAATGCTGCTGCCCGATTGCTTCCACACAGCCGACAGTGCCAGCCTCCCCCCCCCCCCCCGCTGGCCAAGTCTCCCGGGTTCCGCTTGCCCATCTGCGGGTCCGGGACTGGCTTGTGGTGCTGAGCCCCAGCATCTAGAGTGCAGGGAGGAGAGCAAACACGTCCGCTCTCCTCTCCTTCTTGTCCTGACCCGGAAGTGACACTTGACGTCACTTCCAGGGCCCCCTTAACAGATTCCCACCCATTGAGGCTGGGAAAGAATGTAATGCAGTGTGATATACACTGCATTTACCTTCAGTGGAGCACAGGGGAGACATGCAGGGTCTTTCAGACCCTGCATGTCTCATTAAAGAGAACCTGTCACCAAAAAATCATCACATAGGGCACTTTTTGTCCCCTATGTGATGGGAAAAAAAAAGTTAAGTAGAAAAAAAAATGTTAAATAGTAAAAAAATAAAAGTTGCACCCAAGCACATAACATCCCCTCAAAAAAAAATTTGAGGCCCCCCCACCCCCACATATACACACTTACAAAAGTAAAAGCACGCGCTTGGGCGCCTATGCATGAAAACATCGATTGAGATACACATGTTACATATTGCCGCACACGCCAGCATGATAGCAATAATTCTAGCACCAGATCTCCTCCACAACGCTAAACTGATGACCTATAAGGGTCTTTAAAAGGGTTGCCTATAAAAAATATAGGGTACTGACATTTGTCCCCATTTCACAAGCGCACGCAAATTTAAGGTTTGACATGTTGGATATCTATTTACCCGGTGGAACCTAATCTTTTATATTTTACCAAAAATAGGGTAATTTATTGCTTTTTTGTGCCCTAAAATTATTTTTGTGTATTTTTTACTGTCATTTTGCATTTCCTAGAGCTTTGCGGTAATATCATGCAACATAAAAAATTGGAACTTCTGCTATTTTATTCTCTAGCGTCTCTGATTTCAGAAAATATATAATGTTTGGGGGTTTTGTGTAATCTTCAAGCCTAAAATCTTCAAGCCTAAACGTGTGCAAAAACACAAAAATGGCTCTGGCAGCGAAAGGGATAAAGGATAAGCCGGACACTCCCCTTTCCTGACAAGCACCCAACCAGTGCTCATTATACTGCAAGGTCTCTCTCCTCCCTGCTAGTCCCTGGGTGCAGTGCTGGAGACAGGCAGGGAGGGGAGGAGGAGATAAAACGGTGCAATGTTAAAAAAATTAAACGTTTAAGTCACCATAAAGCCCCTTTTGATTTTAAAAGTCCCAGACATTCCTATTATCATTTAAATACAGTTTTGGTTAAAATGTATTTATTTTTTTATCAGGACAAGTAGATTGTCATGAGGGACAAGTAGATTGAGACACTGATTTAGTCCCTGGACAAGTACTTTTTTAAAAAATGTCCACACCCCTGTAAACTGTAACAGAACTTCTAGTAATAGAGTCATTTTTCAGAAATTCAGGCAATGAGAAAATTTTGCATCAATCCGAGTATGGACATAATACTCTGCCGCTAATGGCCACAGTACAAAGACTGAGACACCACAGCAAAACTTATAGACCACCACTATCCACTGTTCCTAGATAATAGCACGGCAATGGCTAAGGGATTCTGTACAAGGCAGAGAACAGTATGTGAAGGTAACATACCAAGATGTCTTCAATCTTCATTGGGGTGAATGAAATAGGAAAATATCAGAGACTGGTTACACCATAGAAATACATTTGAGAATGTTCATATTGTTAATGGACCCAGCACAACCGTAAGAGCAGAGTTTGAAGGTAGCATACCACGTTGCCTTCATTTTTTCCTGAGATATATTCTTGGCTTGGTATACTGGATCAATACCTCCTAATAAGGAAAGGACTCATATTGCCAAGCCTAGGGTAAAGTACAGTAGATGAAGATAACATACCAGGATGCTTTCCGGAGGTTCCTTTAGGCCAGGGCTCAACAAATTCCAGGCCCCAGGTTGAAATGGCAACTAGAAATTGCATCCTAGAGCCTGGCCTTTTGTCAAACTATTCATTGTTGCAGGGATGCACACCCTTTGTCAGGTGAAAGCATTTGGGCAGTTCTGCTGCTACCCGATTGTTTCCACACACTGGAAAAGTGCCCCTGTGCGTGCCCCCCACTTTGTTTCCTGAGCTCCGCTTGCTCGGCATAGTGGGCGCCATAGGGTAGAGGAGAGGTGAGCGAAAGTGCACTATTTTGTTCCTGACTCAGAAGCGACGTATATGACGTAATTCTAAGCCTCTGTTGACAGTTTCCCCAGCCATTGAGGCCGGGAAAGAATGTAATGCAGTGTGATTTGAACTGCATTACATTCAATGGAGCACAGGGGAGACATGCAAGGTCTTTTAGACCCTGAATGCTTGCTTAAAGAGAACCTGTCACCAAAAAATCATCACATTGGAAACGTTTTGTCCCCTATGTGATGAAAAAAAAAGTTCCGTAGAAAATATATATTTTTTTAATTGTAGAAAATGAAAGTTACATCCAAGCACATAAAACCCCCCCCAAAAAAATATTTTGAGGTCCCCCCATTACCACATATATGCATGTACAAATGTAAACACACATGCAGGGGTGCCTACGCATGAAAACGCCAATTGCAATAGACATGTTACATATCGCCATGCACGCTGGAATGAGAGCAATAATTCTAGCACCAGACCTCCTCAGTAACACTAAGCTGTGGACCCATAGGGGGCCTTTAAAGCGTTGCCTATAGAAAATATAGGGTAGCTGAAGTTGGTCGCCATTTCATGGACGCATGCGAATTTAAGGTTTGACATTTTGGGTATCTATTTACTCGGTGCAACCTCATCTATTACATTTTAACAAAAATTGGATAATGTATTGTTTTTATGCCATAAAAATAACAGTGTGTTTTTACTGAAATTTTGCATTTCCTTGACCCTTGTAACAACATTGGGTGACATCCCTTAAAATCACCTAGTGAGAAAGCTGTCTCATTCAGTAGCATTGTAACTGAATGAGACAGATGTCTGATTTTTGAATAAATAAAATAAAAGCCATAAATTACTTATAATTACCTGCCTCATGGGACCAGCAGGGTAAGTATAAGTAACTTATAGCTTTTATTTTATTCTGCCATTTTATACTCTGAACAGAAAATAACACTTTGCTAGTTAAAAAAAAAACTGGCTCCTGTTTTTAGCTGGCTCCTAGATTCAAAGCAAATTTGTTAACCCCTGCTTTAAGCCATTAAAAACATTTATTATTATCATTATTATACAGGATTTATATAGCGCCAACAGTTTGCTCAGCGCTTTACAATATAGAACACTCTCACATATTTACGCACTCATGCACACTGGACGTTTTGATAATGCTGGTAACGTTAGCTATGTAAACTCATGTTAAAAACTTGAGTTTTTCAGCTTTTCTTTAGGATTTGGCCACGTTTAGCGTAGTTTTGCCGCATTTGCATTTTTTAGAGTTTTTTTTACAAACAAAATATTTAATTGGTTACAAAAAGTACAAAAACGCTGGTTTGCTGCGTTTTACCATGTTTTGCTGTGTTTTTCAGTCTTAGAGCATTTTTACAGCTAAAAAAACTCCTCTAGAAACCCACTAGTTCTAGGTTTTTTTTTCCAGCCAAAAAACGTCTCTGCCAAAAAACGCTGATTACAGTCTATGTGGACACATAGGATATCATGCTTGGGGGTTTACTAGCTGAAGAAAAAAATGTCACACGCCAAAAACAGCAGCTGTAAAAATGTCAAGTGTGCATGAGGGCTAAGAGTAACAAACTCTATCTCAGCGTTACAAAAGTGCACTCAAAGTATTTGCATTACAGGAAAGCTAGAGCATACTCTGTGATTAACAGACACAGGACATTCAGGTCTGGGAGTTCCAAAATGCAGAATTAAAGTGGAATACCTTATAAAAAGGTATCTGTCTCACAAAATAGAACCTGGGTTACAATAAAGGTAGTTTCACTGCTCTGACTGAAGATCAATCTGGACAGTGCAATGTGTTGAGTTTTGTGCTCAATCAGTTAAAGCGGAGCTCCACCCAAAAGGGGATGTTTCGCTTTAAGCCTTTGTCCCCCGTTCCCCATTAAGGATTGGCACCTTTGGGGAGTGGGTACCTGAATTTGACAGGTACCCGCTTCCACTTTCCACTTCTACTACAATCATCTACAGCGATAGGAAGCGGAAGTTGTCCTCCCCCCTCCCTTGCCATAGTCTCCTGGGACACGTGACAGGTCCCAGAAGACTACGGGACTATTCACAAAGCGTAGCACTACACGCACATGCACAGTGAGCACCAGGCTGTCACAGCCGGGTGCCCACACTGAAGATGCCGGCAACGGGGAGAGAAGACAGCCGGAGAAACCAGCCGTGGTAAAGACACCGCTGGACCGAGGGACAGGTAAGTATCTGTATTTTAAAAGTCAACAGCTAAGTTTTTGTAGCTGCTGACTTTTATTTATTTTTTATTCAACTGGAACTCCACTTTAACCAAGATATACTTACACAAGGGAGTAACCTGAGACTGGATTACACTTCTCTGAACTACTGTGCATTCTGCCACTAACTGACATGAAGCAAAACCTGGAAAGCAACACAAGCAGAGCTCAGGGCCTGAAGGTCAATTCTAGTATTTCTTTGCAGACTTGCTTAGCTTCTTAACATATTAGATTGTTGTATTCAGTTTGGTCTGCCCTACAGTATATTAAAGGTACATTTCAGGGGGAAAGAGGACAAGTCCAATTTTTGACAAAAGAGAAAAAATATATATTAAAAAGGTGACAAGAATTCAACTTATTTTTGTTTGACTTATTTTTGTTTGACAATGTAAACCTCTAGAACAGTGGTTCTCAACCTGGGGGTCGAACGACTCTTTCACAGGGGTCGCCTAAGACCATCGGAAAACACATATTTCTGATGTGTAAAGAGCAGCTACTGTGTAGAAAGCAGCTGCTGTGTTGAAAGCAGCTACTCTGTTAAAAGCAGCTACTGTGCTGAAAGCAGCAGTGTTGGAGGTAAAATGACACTTCATGAATTATAATTACTGGGTAAACAATTTTATGGTTGGGGGTCACCACAACATGAGGAACTGTATTAAAGGGTCACGACATTAGGAAGCTTGAGAACCACTGCTCTAGAAGGAAGCAGTATAACCCCTTGGGGGAGGTTTACTAAAATTGGTGCACAAAGAATCTGGTGCAGCTGTGCATTGTAACCAATCAGTTTCTAGGTTAGCTTAAATTGAACAAGCTGAAGTTAAAGCTGCACCACATTCACTATATTTATTAGTTTTAGTAAATTCCCCCTGAACTACTACAGCTAAAAATGCCACCTACCTGACTTTCATGTTGACCAATGTTTTTTATACTTTGAGCCACTGACCATGAAGTACGATATAAAAGACAATCTAAATTTGTTGTCCTGACCCACATAATTGTTCTGGGTCATTGGCTCAGAGTGCTGGATGCCACACAGGTAAATAGTATCTTTAGATAAAAAAAGGTAAGCACTGGTTCCCTGTTTTTTTCTATCACAGGTTAGCCGCAGTATAGGTTAATATATGTGAACCCTTACTTGTAAAACAACCCATTCAGTTTAAAATAGAAATGCAAGGTGAAATAGTATATATATATATATATATACACACACACACACACACACACACACACACACACACTATGTTGCCAAAAGAATTGGGATGTCTGCCTTTACACGCACATGAACTTTAATGGCATCCCAGTCTTAGTCTGTAGGGTTCAATATTGAGTTGGTCCACTCTTTACAGCTATAACAGCTTCAACACTTCTGGGAAGGCCATGCACAAGATTTAGGAGTTTGTCTATGGGAATGTTTGACCATTCTTCCAGAAGTGCATTTGTGAGGGCACTGATGTCGAACGAGAAGGCCGGGCTCACAGTCTCCACTTTAGTTCATCCCATAGGTGTTCTATCGGGTTGAGGTCAGGACTCTGTGCAGGTTAGTCAAGTTCTTCCACCCCAAACTCACCCATGTCTTTATGGACCTGGCTTGCATGTTGGAACAAGAAGGGGCCATCCCCAAACTGTTCCCACAAACTTGGGAGCATGAAATTGTCCAAAATGTCTTGGTATGCTGACGCCTTAAGAGTTCCCTTCACTGGAACTAATGGGCCAAGGCCAAACGCTGAAAAGCAACCACACACCATAATCCCCCTCCACAAAAATTTACACTTGGCACAATGCAGTCAGGCAAGTACTGTTGTCCATCAGATTGCCAGACAGAGAAGCGTAATTCGTCACTACAGAAAACACATCTCCACTGCTCTACAGTCCAGTGGCAACGTGCTTTACACCACTGCATCTGATGCATTGCATTGCACTAAGTGATGTAAGGCTTGGATGCAGCTGCTGGGCCTCGGAAACCCATTAAATGTAGCTCTCTATGCACTGGTGTAGTGCTAACCTGAAGGCCACACAAAGTTTGGAGGTCTTAACTATTGAGTCTGCAGACAGTTGGCGACCTCTGTGTACTGTGTGCTTCAGCATGCACTGACCCCGCTCTGTTATTTTACATGGCCTACCACTTCGTGGCTGAGCTGCTGTTGTTCCCAGTTGCTTCCACTTTATTATAATACCATTAACAGTTGACTGTGGAATATTTAGTAGCAAGGACATTTCATGGATGGACAGGTGGCAACCTATCACGGCACCATGCTTGAATTCACTGAGCTCCTGAGAGCAGCCCATTCTTTTAAAATTTTAGTAGAAGCAGTCTGAATGCCTCGGTGCTTGTTTTTATACACCTGTGGCCATGGAGGTGATTGGAACACCTGAATACAATGATTTGGAGGGGTGTCCCAATACTTTTGGCAATATAGTATTTCTTTCTTCTAAGTCAGGCATCACTAAATGGCGGACCGTGGTCCGAAAATGGACCGAATGAGAACCCTATACGGACCGCGACTCCGACACTTAGCAGCCTGGATGTTCTCCCTCTTGCAATATACAAGTATAAGTATATACTGTACATATAGAATTAAAAGTGATTATGCTTACAACAACCTGAATTTACACTGCATTTGGCCCTTTAAATTAAAAAAAAAAAAGCTTGTGACATAAATTTGTATTACCTGCCCTTATCAACTGAAGATTATTTGGTTGGTTATGGATAAGTAAATGGGTGCCCTGGTCACCATAGCTCTATAGCACATAACTTGCACCCCAAAAACACTTGCAGCACCCAACAGGTAAATTGAGCTGACATTTATGACATTTAGGCACCCACAGGCAGTAATAGCAGTTTAGGAAGCCTAAAGTTATTAGGGCTTTTGTTAAGTAGAAAAAAGTATGTTTAATAGAAATTTAAATATACCTCAATATTCAGCATCTGCTGTACATTACTACTGCCCACTGAGAGCTCATTAAAGTTTAACTCCCGGCAAACAGCTAAGTACACAAATTAAATACATATAAGAGAGTTGTTTGTCCTCCCAAAGGATTTGTATTTCTCTCCAACCATTTGTGAGATATACACAGCACAGCTCTGTCTGTTAATGTCAGGACCCTAGACCGCTACAGGGGGAAGCAGTCTAGCTGTGGGGATGATCAGGTTAACGCTTACAGTTCAAGCACAGCCCTGCTGCAAGGGAATGTTTAAGTATTTGCCTGGAGCTGGGCTTTAAGGTACTTACACTGCTTGTATTTAAACTATTTATTTTATGTATTAATGGCAACAGACCTGTATTGATTTATATATTTTATATCTGCCTGGAGTTTTACTTGTAAGGCTGGCTACAGTGAAATTGAATTCACCTAATATACATAGAGTAGCTGTAAAAGTAATATGGCGTGAAATGCCTACTTTGGTTGACACTGTATCTTTCACACATTGGTACAGCTACCCTGGGTACTATTCCTAGCTGTTGGAGCAGGATTTCGAGTTAGGATACTGAATGCAGGATACATAGCATGAATAATTTCCTCATCAGTACACATAACAAAAGTAACCACAAACAAGAAAACAAGCTCGAAAAATGATCAGGGAGGTAAAATGCTTACATTACATAAAGCGCTATCTGTCTACACTATCCCATTGAAATGTATCTCAGTGGTTTTAGAATTATACGTGTTAAGAGTTTATTCAGCCTAGTGTTTAGGTTGCCCAGTTTTATTTAAAGATAGCTTTTCCTGCCAAAGTTACATAGAACTTTCATTTAGTGCCTTAAATTCAAGAGAAAAACATTTAACCACAAACCCCATTTGGATGAAGAAAGTCATACTCTGGCAAAATCTGTATGTGAGCCTGTGTTACCAGATGAAACATTTCATATTTTTTCATTTGAGATTATTTAGTAGAGAAATAAATAAAGGTAAAAAGCGACCTTATTAATTACTATAACAAAACAGACGTGTTTATTTTTCCTGTTAAAAAGCCCCATTGTGCTCAACCCAGAAACTGTGATATTACATGTATAAATGCAGTTGCTTGTTTTTTATAGCCGTAAAAAGAAAAACACTAAAAACAATATCCAATCAATCACAACATTCAAAACCAATATCAAATGCAATTTTCTGTAGAAAAATAAAATGCAAAAATCCAAAATGCATACCCAAGGCCAGGACAGTATTAAACATATAGTAGTAAACATATAGAAGCTTCTCCACCAGGAACATCACCGCTTGGGTTATTTAGAAAGCCTTTGAAGAATGCTATGTTGGTCTTCTCTCTACAAATAGGGAGCAAGTATTGGACAAGGTTTCCTTTTTTTAAGTACACTATTATGGGGAAACTAATGGTTTTGTGTTTATTTAATTGTTTTACTCCTATTTTGTATAATTTGTAGTATCTGTAAAATATCCTTATTTGACAAAAGGGTTGATTTACTAAAACTAGAGAGTGCACAATCTGGTGCAGCTGTGCATGTTAGCCAATCAGCTTCTAACTTTAGCTTGTTCAATTAAAATGGAACATTAAAACAGAGGTCCAAAAAAATAAAGTCAGCAGCTACAAAAACTGTAGCTGCTGACTTTTAAAAAACGGACACTCACCTGTTCTTCGATCCCGCGGTGTCTTCACACAGGCCAGGTTGACCGACCATCCTGTCTCCTCAGTGCCGGCATCTTCAGTGTAGGCACCTGGCTGTGACAGCTTGCGGCTTCACAGACGGGTGCCCTTTGCGCATGCGTGAGTAGCGCTGAGCTTTGTGAATAGTCCTGTTGTCTTCTGGGACCTGTCACGTGTCCCAAAAGACTATGGGGAGGGGGGGGATAACTTCCGCTTCCGATCAACTAGGCGATCACAGCAGAAGTGGAAGCAGGTACCTGTCGGGTACCCCCTCCCCCCCCACACTGCTCCCCAATCCTTAACGGGGAGCAGGAGACAAAGCCTTAAAGGGGAACTTTCCCTTTTGGGTGGAGCTCCACTTTACGTCCTGCTAGATCACTTCAGGTTGGCCCCTTTTTCAGGTTTGCACTTATTAAAAATAAGTGTCTATACTGTTTAAAATCCAGTAACACGCTGTCTCACCCTGCTCTGCATATGTTCAATTGCTCTCCATTTTTAGGTATTTTTAGGCATTGCTGAATCTGTAGAGGCCAATCTGCTAACAGTCTTAAAGTGGCATTAAACCCTCCTATCCTTTACAGCCAAGAAAAATGCTTCTGTTTGATCTGCAACTGCCATGGTACTGCACATGTGATCAGTTATAACCACAGCCATTTGTTGGTTTGAAAGTTTGGTTGAGGACACATGCAACTGTGACAGTTATCAATCCCAGCATTGCAAGAATGTAACTGCTTTTTGAAACTGTTCAATCAATGGGTTTTGTTCTGCTTTATGATTTACTGCTGCTCAGGGACTCTGGGCTTCATCAAAATGGCAGCCTCTATCACGAAGAAACAGGAGCAATGTTGGAAGCAATGTACAGCACACTCTCATTTTGGTAGCATAATTATTAATGTGGAATGTATGCTTCTTGCTAAAGAACATTATTTTTTATCATGTTATGTGTAAAGTTTCACTTTAAGCTTTGGCAAAAAAACCTTGAAGCTGATTTGTTTCTATGCAGAGCTGCACCAGATTTTGCACTTTCCAGAATTAGTAAATCAATCCCATAGTTGTTTGCGGGCATGCCGAAAATCACATAAAGCCCAGCACTAGTGATGTGCTTATTGACTGCTCCTGTGTGGGTTTTTCCAGAAGCATACATGGAGGTAAAATAATATATATTGTGACATACTGAATTGAATATATTGTGAATATACTGTGAATATACTGTGAAGGAACAGTGAAGAACAATCATTGTGCAACACTATGGAGCAGGAAGCAAAGATTGCTTATATAAAGGCTACTTCCATTAATACAATTAAACACATTGATTGAATACACAGTTTATCTTGGCTCACATCCTGTAAACAACATGTAAATTGGGTGAACCTGGCAAACTCAGCAAGTCTCATCTTTTTGGCAAATTGCAAATTTGCGATTCTCATTAATACGAACAAGCAGATTTTTTGATCCTCAGAGAATAACCTAATTCATGGATCCATACTGCTTAATTTCATGAATTATGCTATTCCAAGCACATAAGATACATCTGCGAGAACACATTCAAGAAAATCAAAATCTGTGTTTCATGGATAAAAAGGAGACTCTAAATTCACTAGCTGGTATTTGTTCAGAATAACTTGCAATGTGCAATCTGGGACGACAGTTTTTTTTAAGTGCATTACCATATGATTGGCCACTGGAGCTTTGAGATCTACAGGGGTTGATTTACTAAAGGGAAATAGACTTTGCAGTTTGCAAATGCAATTGCTCAAGAGGTTAGTAAGTGAGGGGAAGTTCTGCTGACTTCCATTATCCAATCATGTGCAAGAAAAAATGTTTTTGCTTGCACATTATTGGGTATTCTTTGCAAAGTAAAGATCTGCCTCATTTAGAAAGTTCTGGAGCAACTGTACTTGCAGACTGCAGTCTATTTGCCTGTAGTAAATCAACCCCTTAGCCCTAAACATCTAGTTTACAACTGATAGTGAGATCTGTTAGCCAGTATAGACAGGGAAACAAACCTCCACATCCCCAATGTTATATATAAAAGGGCATCATCAGGTACAATTTTATAGGAATTTTTATCAAATAACAAAGTAAGCATTCATTTGTAAAAGGTGTTATCCCAATCTGGCTGCAAAAGTGGAAATAAACTATAAGTAAATTATAGGTGGGGACATCTAGTCTTCAGTTTCCCATAGTTGATATATGCATATATTGGGTTTCTGGGGCCACAGGGGTGAGAATGCTCAAGTACACAATAAATGATGCATGCTAGTATTACGGATTTCCTGCTTTCAATAAGTGTTGCGGATCTACATCATTTTATACAGACATGTTTAGTTTAACCGTCAGCAAATGTAATGGAAATATAATATAATTAAAAAGAACTGACCACTAAACTCATAAAAAACCTTTATATACTGTATCAAGTACATTTACAAAGTATTTATTTTATGAAGTATACTTTGTGTACATTGTGTAAGCTTTAATTTAAAAGAAATTCCTTCATATTTTAGGTCTTATGCAAGCAGGTGTCAAAATAGTTACGTCCACATGCATTTGGATTTAATTTCCTAATGCATCTGGAACCATGTCATTCACACAATGGATGTTCAGCTGCATCTACAGTGGGTGCATTTAGTCTGGCTGTGCCTCAGGATACCAGGTTTTCTGCAGCTAAACATACGTATGTAAAAATGCGCAAACAAATGTACATCTAGACACAGGAGAAATACATCCGGGCAGCATACATTTGTTTATACTTCCCAGATAATTCTCCTGTATAAATGCAGAAGGAGGGGTTCATATCTGTGTGCAGTGCCAGATTTATAAGAGGGCAAAGGGGACAATTGCCCAGACTATAAGAAAATGAAACTTATTTTCTTTAAGATTTCAGTAGTGTGTTCATTGAGGAAGTTATCCAGTTTGCAGCCTTTGCTATGCTCCGATCATGTCTCACTCCATCTCAACAGTTTTATTAGATGATGAAGGGCTTGCTGTTATATTTCCGGGTGTGAATGTAGCATTTAGACCATACTTGGGCATGATGATCACTAGTTGTTATTCAGGAGAAAGGTCATTTAGCAAATTGGCACTGATAAAGAATTATCTGAGAACCACGAAAAACCCATAAAAGACTACGTACTCTGTGCCTACTGGCTGTCGAGAACAGTGTCCTCGAGATGATAAAGTTTGATGAGTTAGATTTTGCAGATGCTAAGTGTAGGCAGAAAATTTTTTTGTAAATATTGTAGTGTGATGCATAACTGTAATGTATGACTTGCCAGTAATATGTATTCTTACGGTCAATCAGACAAGTGTCTTTTTCCAAACCTAACATTAATTTGGGAAGAGATGTGGTTTATCATTCATTTCAGTTCACTTTTTTAACTGTCATAACATTTAATTCTATGTTGAGGGGCCCTGACCTTGAAGTGCCCTGAAAAAGGGCACACCGACCTAGTGCATTATCGTTTAAAATAATTTATTAAAGAAACAAAAATAGGTATCATACTCACAATGGACATAATAACACAGGCATGTCAAACTGAACAATGTGTATGATCCAAACAAAGGTTGGCTCTGAGGAAGAGGTTGTGTCCTCGAAACGCGTTAGCCAGTTGGTCATCCAGGGTTCCATCGTATGGACTCAGATGTTGTTTGGATCATACACCTTGTTCAGTTTGACATGCCTGTGTTATTATGTCCATTGTGAGTATGATACCTAATTTTGTTTCTTTAATAAATTATTTTAAACGATAATGCACTAGGTCGGTGTGCCCTTTTTCTGTTTCTCCATTTGTATCCAGTGTATTCGGACCACCCTGGTCTGTTGAGGGCAGCAAGCAGTGCATATTCCAGAAAATTCCAGAACATTCCTATTGGGTCTACTGAGTCCTTTCCTAGCGCAGGAGTAAAGTGTTTGTTGTGTTGGATGTATAACGTTATACCAGGAGAATGCAGGAAGGTGAATGGGGCTGGTGGGCTCAGATGACATCATCATTGACTGGGTGATGATCAAAGAATTGTGAGGAGTTAATGACAAAAAAAATGGTAGGAAGGAAGAGAGTAGCAGTACTTTCCATTTTAATCAGCAAATCCGTCAGAGAGAAAAATTGGTCCACAGGATTTGGAATTAACCCTCACTGCTCGTAAGGATTCCCAGTATAACCAGCCCCAGTGCACACTTTGTAAATAACAGGTAAAGACGTAAGTTACTTTACCATGAGACTTAAAGCTTTAGCTTATCATTCCAAGAGGACATAGCAAATGTTACATTCACCAAGTTACAGCATGTATAAGTTCCTACTGAAGACTAAAAGCTACAAATCTTCAATTAAGTTAATTATCAGTTACACTTCAGAAAATGCACTCACTTTCCCTTTAAATGGTCTTTAGAAAATTTCCATAAACTAAAACCATTCTGAGCTTTACATGGCCAGATGAAATAAGCCTCCATGCTTTATTTTAACATTGATGATTTTTTTTGTTTTTTGGAACTGTCCATTTTTATTCCAAGGACTCTGCCTGTTGCATAAGCAATGGACCACCTTCTGCACACAAGTGGAGATGCGTTGCTAGGCAGTAAGTTACTGATCCAGCAAATAGCCTCGATAGCTTTAAGATGTCACACTTACAGCCTCTTACTGGAACACAATATGTAATGCAATGTCTGTATTTCACTCAATCTATTACTAGTGGTTTGCATATCACAATCTCTCTTATTGCTTGTTAAACATTTATCTCCATTTATACTAATATGGCCGCAACATATTCTAGAGGGAAGTAAATGTCACCTAGTCCAGGGTTTATGAAAGCAGTCAGATTATTAATGGTTTCTGCATTCCATTCGGTATTACATATTTTGTGCTAATATATTTGATTATTTCTGTAAACCGGACTACACATTTAAGTAATGTAACTATCCATCATCCTTAAGAATAAAGTACAAAGGCAGATTAGATAGAGTTGTTTCCACAGCATTGAATGGGAACATACATAAATACATACACATTACATAAATGTCATTGTTTGCTGTTATACTTTTATGTTTTTAATTGAAACCTAAATCTACAAAATGTTAAGTAAATATTTTATTAACAATGAAGGAAATAATAAAATAGGTCCGGAAATAATGGTAACAGTACCATTGGGTGGCATAGAAACAAGCTGGTATTACTTAATCCATACGCATAATTTTTTTAAGTTATCATTCCGATGACAATGGGCATACTTATGTACGTATTCTTCCTTTGGGAGTTTGTGGGAATATAGACAACTACTGAAATAATGTTGCAACCATTTTAACATATTGGCTTTACTAACCTAAATTGATGTGCTGCAACTCATAGTATCTGATTAGACATCAGCTTTCCAATGTGTAGCGGAGGTGGTTTCTGATTGGTTGTTGTGGGCTTGTACATACCACTGTAGTAAGCCCCATGTTGGTAAATAAATATAAAAATGCAGATTATAGTGGTTAATGGCATGATCCATGGATGTACTTTAATACTAATTCTTTACTGTATATCATACCACTAATCACTATATTCTGCATTTTATTATTTACCAACATAAGGCTAACTATAGTGGTATGTACTAACACATAGTAATCAATCAAAAACCAGCTTTTATTACCTTCACTACACATTAAAGCTGATCTCTAATCCGGATTGCAGCACATTTATTTAGGTTAGGTAAGCCAACGTATGAAAAATGGTTGCAGCATTATTTCAGTGGTTGCCTGTATTCCCACAACCTCCCAAACATGTCCTTATTTACCGTATTAACTGAAAACAGAATGATTCACTTTTCTATTGCCTGTGAAGTTAATTCCACATCAACCTATTAATAACCAGCATAAATGGAATATATGCTGAGAAGGAGGCTTTTTACTAATTGCAGAAATACACACACACAGACACACTCATGACATTTGGACTTTTTGTCTAGCCTGCCCCAGATCAATCAAACTAAATTACCTAGTGATTGGTATGAATTGCTGCACATATGAACTTTTCCACTTTGTTGAGTAGAAAAAAAATGTGTTGGCATTTGCATGACATCCAGAATCTAATCCCACTCTGACTTGCACAACACATTACTTTAAAAAAAAAAACTGTAGTGCATTACAAGATTACAACTGTTTCCACTGTTGTTGCAATAGAAGAATGCCAACAAGAAATCTGTTCCTGATTTCATAAAGTTAATAATTCTCGGAAGCAGGAAGTATAATGGGAGGGACGACTGATTGGCACAGACAGCTGAGTGTAGCTTGTTGACATGGAATCTCATGATTCACAGCTATCATCACATTATCATATTCCAAAGTAATACATTACAAAATCATTTACGCCTTTTATATCTGGCTAGGAACAGATTCATGCAGATAGCAAAATCCTGATCATTTACAACATAGAGCTCAAAGTGACAAAACTAAAGCAACTGAAAGATAATACACACAAACCAGGTTATGCTTTGCTAGCTAACAACCAACAATACACTTCAATGAAGATAAATAAAAAGATCACAAAAAAGCATCATCTGTATAATATGTCAACCTATGGAAACTGTTGATTGAAAGCCTTCATTGAGGATGCTCCTCTTTTAGCAGTTTATACGTTATTTCATTGGAAATATATATTATAGGTATAGTGTACTATACAGAGATTACAACCTTCATTGCGGATATATTTTTACTTTTTTGCCGTTTATCAACTCTTTTTATTATAAATAAATCTTATAGGTAGGGTGCTATACAGTGATTACTACCTTTGAAGATATATTCTAGTCTTTTTGCCATTTGTCAGCTCTATCTTATAGGTATAGGGTACTATACAGTGATTACTACCTTTGAGGATATATTCTAGTCTTTTAGCCATTTGTCAGCTCTCTCTTATAGGTATAGGGTACTACACAGTGATTACTACCTTTGAGGATATATTCTTGTCTTTTAGCCATTTGTCAGCTCTATCTTATAGGTATAGGATACTACACAGTGATGACAGCCTTTGAGGATATAGTTTAGTCTTTTAGCCATGTATCAGCTTTATTTTATAGGTATATGTTACCATAGAGTGATTACTACCTTTGAGGATATATTCTAGTCTTTTAGCCATTTATCAGCTTTATTTTATAGGTATAGGGTACTACACTATGCAGTGATTACTACCTTTGAGGATATATTCTAGTCTTTTAGCCATTTGTCAGCTCTATCTTATAGGTATAGGGTACTTTACAGTGATGACAGCCTTTGAGGATATAGTTTAGTCTTTTAGCCATGTATCAGCTTTATTTTATAGGTATATGTTACCATAGAGTGATTACTACCTTTGAGGATATATTCTAGTCTTTTAGCCATTTATCAGCTTTATCCTATAGGTATAGGGTACTATACAGTGATCACTACCTTTGAGGATATATTCTAGTCTTTTAGCCATTTATCAGCTTTATCCTGTAGGTATAAGGTACTTTACAGTGATTACTACCTTTGAGGATATATTCTAGTCTTTTAGCCATTTATCAGCTCTATCTTATAGGTATAGGGTACTATACAGTGATTACAACCTTTCAGGATATATTCTAGTCTTTTAGCCATTTATCAGCTCCATCATATAGGTATAGGGTACTCTACAGTGATTACAACCTTTGAGGATATGTTATTTTCTTTTAGCCATTTATCAGCTCTATCCTTCATGTATAGGAAACTATACAGTGATTACAACCTTCAGTGAGGATCTACTCTTTTTTTTTGGAGTGTAAAAACTCTTTTCATTAGAGATATATCTTATAGGTATAGTGCACTATACCATGATTACAACCTTTATTGGTTATCTCCTCTGGTCTTTTAGCAGTTTATAAGTTATTTTTATTATAAATATATGTTATAGTTATAGTGTTCTATATAGTGATTAAAAACCTTCATCAAGCATCTATTTTTCTCTTACAGCTGTTTATATGCTTTTTTTACTATAACTATATCTTACAGGTATAGTGTAGTAGTATACAGTGTTTACAACCCTGTACCAAGCGGCTATTCTTCTCAGTTGATAAGCTTTTTGTTTTATTATAAATATATCTTATAAGTACAATGTATACTATACTGTCTTTAGAATCTTCTTGAAAGATCTAATCTTTTCTTTTTAGCAGTTTATAAACTATTGTCATTTGAGGTATAGTGTGCATGTTACAACCTCCTTTTTTGGCAGTTTTTAAATATATCTTATAGTTACAGTGCACTATACAGCGATTAAAAACCTTCATCTATTCTTTTCTTCTGTCAGTTAATAAACTATGTTTTATATCTCTTCTAGGTATAGCATACAGTTCAATAGTTGTGAAATACTTCCCTCCTCCTTGTTACATAAAAGAGATGGCATCGCAGGACAATGATATGCATATTTCTAATGTCTTGGATGTTGGCATGAAAAGTGAAAGCTTTTAGATGAAGTGCATAAACATTATGTATAGGACTCTGGATGTCATCCAACCTAGACCGACAATCTGGAGAACTCTGAACAGGATGACTTCTAAATTCTACAGGACGTGATGGCCATTGCAATGTTTACACTGGAAGCAAATCTCAGACTAGAAGTCGCTTCTTTCCTAAAGTGGTTTATCCTGGGACACTTTCAGCCCATACTAAAAGACTTCCACATGTAACAATGTATCTAGATCAGCAGCCCCAGTACAATCTTTGTACAGATCAGACACAATCTAGTCCTAACAGCCCCGATCACACAAACTTCCAGCACAGGAAAGTTCCTGAGAGATGACAGTAGATGGGATCCTCACCTGCAAGAGATTGTTAACTCCACTTTGGTGGCTGGGATGCTAGCGCTGAACGGGTTAAAGTCCCCTAGAGAAGCCGTACTCCTGTAGCCGAAATCCATCTCGTAGCCCAGTTTATCCGGTCCGAACATGGGGGCGGCGGAGAGGGTCTGGAAGAACCTTAAGGCGAGCCGATCAGGGAGGGAGAGGAGCAGAGAGGACGCGGCACCGATCTCCGGCGAGCACACAGCTCTGGCAGCGAGCGAGGAGGATACAACATGCAGTGACAGCACATGGGAGGGGGGAGGAGGAAGGGGCGGGGCCAGAGCTCACACTGTCACCCTGGATCATCCGCATCTGGAATCCCCCGATCTGGACCTGGCCAGGGATCACTCCGCTCCAGCTGTGTCTACTCCCCCTGTGTCCTGTCTAGCTGCTGGCTAAGACACAGCTGCTGAAGTCATGTAGCCAAAATACAGGCATAGGGGGAATGCCTTGTAGTGTTCCCCCTCTAACAAGGGTTAACTGCTGGTGTCTGTGGTCACAATGTCAAAGGTATTCATTTCCACATTGCATTCCAATCATTTCACGCCCATTACACCGAACAATACTGAAGAATGTAAACTTTGTGACGATCCCCACACTTTTTACGGCTTGTTTACATTTGCTTCAAAATGAGGCATAGGACGGCTTTTTTTAAAGTACTCTGAATGCCAATCAAAGCACCCGTCACTAAAGGGAATGATTAGCTGACAGTCGTGTTCACACGTTGTGTTTGCTTTGCTGCACTTCAAAAATGATACCTCTTGTCACTTTCACAGTGTCTCACAGTGTCTCCAAAGCCTCCATAGAAGTCTATGACAAAGCTCACTAGCAGCACTTGCCACTTTCGAGAGGCTTTTATTCAGCTTTAGCTTTGCTTTATGTTGGAGGTATTGCAGGTATGAGATATCCTGGGATGTACTTAGAGGCCAACAAGCAGGCCAGGACTGGCCATGGGGCACACCAAGCATTTGCCTGGTGGACCAGGGCTGCCTGGATAGGAGGAGTGGCCAGGCGGCACATAGAGGAGCCAGACCATTCAGTTCTCGGTTCCTCTATTTGCCACCCGGCCACCCCTCCTATCCATCTCCTACATGCCTTGGGCTCCCGTTTGCTCCTCTGTGGCTGCCCCCCCTCATCTCTTGCAGCACTGCTGCCGGGTTCCCCCATCCCAGTGGCTGCTGCGGAGCATCTGTCAGCATAGACTGTGCCCAGTGCGGACAGTTCCCCGCCCACCACGGGAAAGGAGAGAGAATGCTGCCCCTCTCCTGTGTCTGCCCTGCCCACACTCCCCGCTAGCCTTGTGTCATCTCTCCCCTTTCTTTCTCTTTCTGTCTTTCTTTCTTTTTCTTCTTTCTTTCTTTCTTTTTTTCTCTTTTTCTCTTTCTTTTTTCTTTCTCTCTCTCTCTCTCTCTCTCTCTCTCTCTTTCTCTCCCACCCTCTCTCCCTCTTTATCTCTCTCTCTCTCTCTCTCTCTCTCTCTCTCTCTCTCTCTCTCTCTCTCCTTTTTCTCTTTCTCTCTATATTTCTCTCTTTGCATCCCCTGTTTCTCTTACTTTCTTTCTTTCTTTCTTTCTTTCTTTCTTTCTCTCTTTCTCTCTCTCTCTCTCTCTCTCTCTCTCTTTCTTTCTTTCCTACAAAAAAAAACAGAGGGCCCTGCACGTTAGAGCTTACAATTTAGGAGGAAGGGTTGAGTGATACAAAAGGTAATAGCTGTGGGGGGATGAGCTGATGGAGGAAGTAAAAAGCAGTTTACTATTTAGCAGGATAGTCTTCTTTAAAGAGAAGGGTTTTTGAGGATCATTTAAAGGTGGATAGATTAGGAGATAGTCGGACAGATTGGGGTAGGGAGTTCCATAGAATGGGAGAAGCTCAGGAGGAGTACTGGAGGCGAGCATGGGAGGAGGTGACACTGAAACTAGAGAGCAGAAGGTCTTGGGAGGATCGAGGAGAGCTGTTTAGTTAATAATTTGAGACCAGGTTGGTGATATAGCTGTGGGCAGGGTTTTTGATGATTTTGTAAGTTGTTGTTAGTATTTTGAATTTTATTTGTTTGGTGAGTGGAAGCCAGTGGAGGGATTGGCAGATAGGTTTAGCAGACACCGAATGGTTGGTGAGGTGGATGAGCCTGGCAACAGCATTCATGATGGACTGAAGGGGGGATAGCCTATGTAAAGGTAAGCCAATGAGGAGGGAGTTTCAACTATATATTCTGGAAGTGTCTGGTGCAAATGTCACATTTGAGTGCAGCATGGAGCAACATGAAGGTGAGCGGGGTGTGGACTGGAGCAGAGCAATTAGCAGACAGTGCACAGGGTGTACAACATGGAAATGCTATAGCAGAAGGTGAGCAGGACTGGAGAGAGAGGACTGAGTGGTGAAGGATCAGCAGAGCTGGCAGATCAGAGCAGGAGAAACTGGCAATGTCACACATGGGGCACAGCATGGGAGCAAAATAGAAGGAGGTGAGTGGGGACCAGACGGAGAAGAGGATCAGAAAACCAGAGGATCAACAGAGCTGGGGGTTCCTACTGAGAGGGGGATCAGCAGAGCTGGGGGTTACTACTGAGCAGGGGATAAGCAGAGCAGGGGGGTACTACTGAGCTGGGGATCAGTAAAGCTGGGAGTATTACTGAGTGGGGCATTAACAGAGCTTGGGGTACCATGGAGAGGGTAATAAGAAGGTGGGGATCTGCTGAACAAGGGTACTAAGGAGCTGGGGATCTGTTGAATGGGGGTACCACTGAGCCAGGGTTCTACTGGGCCCCTTTAAAAGAAATAGAAAATCAACACATGCACAAGGCATCTGCCAAGCTTCAAAAAAACATCACTGAAGCATCATAAACACATGAAAAAGCATGCTCTTTAATGTGTGTTAAAGCCAAAGCAAGTACAAATGAGCCCTTGAAGTGGTATTAAACCCAAAACCCAAAATATATTATATTGCAGCTTACCAATCAATGTGGTGGCTGCATCTTTTTTCTCTTTGGCTTTTCCCCCTCTGTTTTCACCTGGTGATCTGGCCAGTAACACACCTGTATTAGTGAAAAACAACTCTGGAGGAATAAGTATAGGAGGCACAGTAGACAACAGCATTGTCAGTCTGGGGGAGAGTAGTATTAAATGTATCAGCAGATTTAGAGCAGCTAACAAATTGAAGCCAAACACCAGCAAACACTTTATAATGAGTTACAGCAAATAGCTTTTTTCCTTTTGGGATAAAGGTTTTGCATGAGTAAATGAGAGATGATCACTTTAACCACCCCTGCCTGTGTTAAATGGTTTGTCTCATCAATGTAAACTGATACATTCTGAGGAATTCTGTGAAAAACCAAAGACTGGCTGAATCACCAGATGAGAATAGAAGAAAGAAAACATAAAACCATCTAAGAATTGGTAAGCTGCAAATAAATGTTTGCTTTGGATTTAATACTACTCCAGGAATTTTGTGACGCATATTCACTACAGTATGTCCTGTTGATAGGCACTGCTATGTCACAGCATTCACAGTGTAGCAAACGTGCGCACCAGAGACTGACGCAGTCCTCCATTTTGTTAAGAATCTCCATGTTGTCCCTCATTTTTCCCCCTTTCCTCTCTGTTAATCCACAGGGACATATTTGTGTTGGAAGGGTCACAGGCAGGCTGGAGCACGGCAGGGAGCCCAGAGCTATAAAACACCTCTCTGTGCAAGGTGCCTAGCTGTCTGAGCAACCTGTGCCATTCAACACCTCGTAAAAAGATAACGGAGCCTTCCCAGGAGTTTAAGGCATTCCAACGAAGCACGAATCAGATAAACACTTTTCAAAATCCATATGTAAAAAAGTGCAGCGCTAAAATAAAAACAAAAAAATATATAAATTGCAAAAATATATTAAAAGTCCCAATGGAGGTAAAATAAAGTGAGAAATGCACACTAACCAGATGTGCACATTAAATGTGCAGTGCAGATATCCTACAGTTCAGCAAGTGGTCATCTGGGTGGTAAAGATAGGTAGATTCCCTCAGGCAAAATGGATCCACGGATGGCACATAGATAGTTAAAAAGTTCCCTTCAAGGGCAATACCAGGCACAGCTCCATCAAAGGGCAAAACTCCTTCACTGAGTAGGTTGTGGTGTCTAAAACAGAGATGCTCCCCGCAAGGGGTCAAGAAAAAAAGGTGCCCATAGTGAAGTTATAGTTTATAGTTATTAATAAGCAACATTTATTAAAAGCATGTGACAGTAGCAGAGGATGCATCCAATAAAAAATTTCAGTGTACAAAAGACTAACCGCCCTGAAAGGAATAGTGGCCGCTCCACGTTGCTCCGACGGCGTGATGTCACGGCGTACGTAGGCTCCTCCTTACGCGTTATGTGCCAAGCACATCCTCAGAGAAAGAACCAATTTTTCCCCTGTGTCACATATCTTGGAATATGAGAGACTTACATAAAAACCAGACATATCGTCAGATTGGCTAAGAGGAGCCGAACGGTTTGATAGGTCACTCGCCTTGTCTCAAATACATAGAAAAGCAGAAAAATAGATCTCGTGAACCATTCAGTGTAGAATTTAATCATTCATATCTAATCAATCCTCAGACGTGTCTGCATAATAATCTACCCATGGGTGGAGTGTCACTTGTGCATAGGAAAAGTTATGAGCCAAAATATGAACTACACGAGATTTTGGTTTTAGTTTAGGTCCACACTCAGACCTCCATGCCCTAAACGGGGTATTGGTCCTTGACTTCAGGGACACCCCCTGCTGGGGAACTACAAATTGGGCTGTCAGGCCTAAGAGAAAAAAGTTGAAGACGTCTCCCATTTTAACATCAGTACCACCTGGGGAGACCCGTGCCCTTTCGCTCTGAAACTTGGATATGCTAACCCAGGACTTTAGCAAGTACCTTAACCCTTTCACCTCTCTCTGATATCTCTTTGCTGTGCTGTTGGTCTCTGTATATTTATATATATATCTTAGTTACATCTTTTTCTGTAAATATTTTTATTGCACCCTTTTGACCTTTTAGTAATAAATCTTTCCTTTTGAAAGTGTTGAACTGTCTCTATAGCACTTTATTGCAATTTACGAATTCCTGCCTCTAAAGAAACGCTACTGTGTTTGTTTAACCCTCTGCATAATCGGCCTGCGGTGACCGTTTAATGCAGACGATTATCTCAACCATTATATTTTTATAGCTGATATCGCCGAGTTTCCTCTTTCTCTGTACAAAAAGGAGGTGGTGGCAGCGTCAAGGGTTAATTGCGTAATTAACCTGACCCAATAACAATCGATTCAGGCTGCCGGTGCATCGATTGTGGTCCAATTAGCTGGAAAAACGTTGTGCACGGTGCAGCTGAGTGTGGCATTGTTACGCACGTGACATCGCGGTTTTAGATTGGCTAGTCCTTGGGTCACGAGATTGGTGAGAAGGGCTGGGGTCTGACGCCGCGGTCGTGACACACAGAGCTTGCCTTTTTAATTACAGAGGTGCTAAAAGGAGGAGTTTCAGGAGGTGGAGTCATCACTGCTTGCAGGCAGCAAGGTAACATGGGGTATGTAGACTTTAGAAATCAAAAGTAAACAATAGGGATAAGCTTGGGTGTTTTCAGATCCTAGTCTGAGCTCACATGAGCCAGCCCACTAGGAAGCTGTCAGTGCACAAAGCAAATCATAAGCCGCCAAAAGCATTCCCCACCATGCAACGGCACATATACACACCCCCTAAATACTTTGGCAGTGGAGCGCGGATTGCCCTGGCTGCAGATATTTGGCCCGGTACAAGTGACAACTTCCTGCAGGCTCACTCATCTGGGATCGGATTAGGATCCACACATGTCCAAGCTCATGCTTAGTAAACAGCAGATGAGGAACTGCAAAAGCATGCAGGGAATTTAAGAAGATTTGGAAGGAGATGGCCAGTAGAAATGAGCTTGGTTGTGTTCAAATGCTCTTCCCAACCCTGTGGCAAAGCCCACCTGGAAGCTGTCATCTGTAATGGGCCAATCATCTGCAGCAGAGGCATTCCATGCTCTACAGGTACACATATACATGTCCCTTGTACACTTGTAGTTGCCGAGGGGGGACTTCCCATGCCTTAGATGTTTGACCCATTACAGGTGACAGACTTTGGGTGGATTTGGCCTTGGTTCAGAAGGACAGCAGACAGGCAGTACTCACAAAATGAAAAGAGATTTTTCAAGCAAGCTTATGTTCGATTGTCAAATATAGCTTTTGTTTGTATCACTGTTAGAATGATAATGTCATAAAATGAAAATGTATGCTGTGACTATAGCTCTCCACACTTGTTACAACCGGACTGTACACTTTCCTTTACAACTACCAATCACCATGTAATGCAAGGGCTTGCCTAATTGAATACAGGTTGATTGGATAGTCTACTTGGATCCTCATATTACATAGTTTTGGTAAATCTAAGCTTGATTGTACAAAGATTGTACAGTCAAATAGTAATGTCTATGGTGACTCTACATTTAGGGGTACAGGGATGAGGAGTAGTAATTACCTTGCTACTCATTGCTAGAGGCTCCTGCCATCTGTGTGACTACTCCTTTGTAGCCTCCTCTCTACGGAGCTTGCAGCCGCTGTTGCACACCTGCCTATTTTACTTACAACTCAGGGTTAATAGCTTTGCATTGAATGTGATGATACCATACTCGGATCAGAGGAGAGAAGAGGAGCCTGTTGGAGTGGGGTGTAAGGTAAGTACTATAGTCTCTTCATCTCCCTTTGGGGGGGGTGGGGGGGCACTGCAAGGGGTATTTTTCCTCCATCCCAGAGTTAGGCTTTAAGGCTTCATTCACGTGTGACCTATACATGTGAGTAAGCATTTTGTTTATGACACTGGACCCTGTCAGAACTTCATGCATGCAGCCTATGTTTCTCTATAGGAATGCAGCAGCTGTCTCACGGTCACAAATCCTAATTTGCCAGGAGTACAGGAGTGTGTGTGCAGCTGCAGATACAGACAGGGTGTAACATTTCTGAAACATAATTATATGTGAATTAAATCCACTAATGTGTTTCAGTGTTTTATAAGAGGAGTTCCTGCAGTCTCTCGGTCTGTGAAATAATTGGTGATCATAAACAGAGTAAGTAAAATGTCCTGTACTGCTGTCTTTGTTGTGTATGTCCGAGAAATAAATTTGGCATCCAGACTTAATAGCTAGCAGTTCTAAGCAGCCTACAACTACCAAACGTTTAGAAAATGCTGTAAACAAAGACCAATTCACAAAACTAATACAAGAGGATGACTATTTATTTATTACAGGTACTTATATAGCGCCGTCGGTTTACTCAGTGCTTTACATATGTATTTGCACATTCACATCAGTGTCTGCCCTTAAGGAGCTTACAATCTAAGGTAACTAACTCACATTCATACACACACATAATAGAGCAGATTTAGATCCGATTAACCTACCA
Organism: Staurois parvus; assembly: GCF_062004578.1. Classification (NCBI taxonomy): domain Eukaryota; kingdom Metazoa; phylum Chordata; class Amphibia; order Anura; family Ranidae; genus Staurois; species Staurois parvus. The sequence continues at coordinate 13,157,468 of NW_028317815.1, forward strand.
CATGTCTTTGGAGCGTGGGGGAAACTGGATTACCCAGAGGAAACCCAAGAAGGCACAGGAAGAACATGCAAACTCCAGACAGGTAGTGATGACTATCCTAAAACTGGCCATATATGGTTCAGTTGCTGGCTGAATGAAAGAAACTAAACCGATTTCCCCATCCACACATTCAAGGTGGATTGGTAGGGGCGGCTTCAGATAATCTTTTGGGAGGTGCTGTGCTGTTGCTGGAAGTTTGAGTGGGGGTGCTAATGCAGCGTGCAAAGTACGCCACCTACCGCATACTTGTGGGTATGACCAAAAGTGGGTGTGGTCTGCAAGTACTGTAGGTGTGCATTTCAACTAGGTCTTTGGCTTTTAGTGTGACACATTTCTCCATTTGTATAGACCAAATAAGACCTGAGGATGAACTGAAGAGACTATGGGAATAAAATAGAGGCCTAGTTGCGAGCAGAAATCATAACCCCTCAGCTTATGTCACAGCAAAATAATTAACTCCCAGCACACCAAAATAATTACCCAAGTTAGTAACCAGGGAATGGATCATTACTTAAAGTAGAATTAGGCAAACTCTTTTTTTCATTTTGGATAGAGCAAGGGAGGGTTAAAACAAGTGCAAGATTTTTTTGCCATCTGTGAGATTTCCCTTCACTTTCTGCCCCATAGCCAAACCGGAAGTAGGAGGAGATCCCTGCAAATTAGGAAAATCCCTTGGGACCCCTAGGGAATCAGAACTAGTGTCCCCATTGGAAGATTTCTCCCCTATTACTTTTCTGGGGACAACCCAAAATTTAAAATTTTCTTTACTTTTACTTACAATGATAGCGGTAACCAGGAAAAATAGCGAAGGTGAATCTCTTAAATGGGGGCACAGACAGCAATAACAAAACTGACAGGGGTTCTAATCCATCTCCACTCTATCCAAAACTAAAAAAAATACTTCAACACTCAGCACAACACAGTAATTAACCCCCAACATTGCACAACAATTAACCCCCAGCACAGCACAATTAACACCCAACATTGCACAATAATTAACCCCAAACATTGCACAATAATTAACAATCAGCATGTTACAATTAACCCCATCACAACAGAATAATAAACCCCCAACACAACACAATAATAAACCCCCAGCACAACACAGTAACAAACCCCAGCATGACACAATAATAATAATAATCCCGAGCACAGCACAGTCATTAACCTCCAGCACTGCACATTAATTATCCCCCAACATTGCACAGTTATAAACACCTAGCAGTTTAGCAATCATTGTGACCCTTGCAGGATAACATACAATATAGCATGTAGAGTGAAACTGTCAGTACTATATAGCACAGGGGTCCTCAAACTACGGCCCGCCGAGGACATTTATCCGGCCCGCCGGGCAGGGGCGTATCTGCCGCGAAGGCAAGGGACAAGGGCTTGGCAGGTCGGGAGAGCTCGGCAGGGCTCGGGTAGGAGGCAGGAGGGCGGGATCAGCAATTCTAGAACAGGGGAAGATGGGCTCGGCTTATGAACCCGCACCACTCACATGGCCTCTCTGCAGCCAGCCGGCCATCTATTCTGATCAGTGCATACAACCGTCATGGCCGGAGGATGGAGCCTAGAGCTGACCATGAAGAGGAGGAGCAAGATAGGAGACTCCATCGCTGCATGTCGGGTATCACGGCCATGGACCCTAGATAAGTGCAATAGCTGATCGATCTCCTCCCTTTCTCTTCCCCCCCTCTCTCCTCTCTCCTTCTCCCCTCCTCTCTCTCCCCCTTTCCTCTCTCTCTCTCCCCCTCTTCTCTCTCTCCCCCCTCTCTCTCCCCCTCCTCTCTCTCTCCCCCTTCTCTCTCGCTCTCCCTCTCCCCCTCCTCTCTCTCTCACCCTCTCCTCTCTCTCCCCCCCTCCTCTCACTCCCTCCTCCCTTCTCCCCCCTCCTCCCCCCTCCCCCCTCCTCTCTCTCCCCCCTCCTCTCACTCCCTCCTCCCTTCTCCCCCCTCCTCCCCCCTCCCCCCACCTCTCTCTCCCTCCTCCTTTCTCTCTATCCCCCCTCTCTCTCTCTCTCGCCCTCCTCTCTCTCTCTCTCCCCCCTTCTTATCTCCCCCCCCCCCCTCTTTACATTGTACACAGATCTGACCCAACAAGGTGTCCTGCATTTACCGTATATTTCGCTCCATAAGACACACTTGGGGGGAAATGTCTGTGCGTCTTATGGAGCGACTGGCCCAGTATTCCCGCCGCCATTGTATGTCCGCAGTCTCTGGTCATCTCATGTACTATGTCCGCAGTCTCTGGTCATCTCCCGTACTGTGTCCGCATTTGTTCATAGTCCTTTTTTTGAAACTATAGTCCGGCCCTCCAACGGTCTGAGGGACAGTGAACTGGCCAGTTGTTTAAAAAGTTTGAGGACCCCTGATTTAGCATATAGAGTGTGGAGTTCAAAACTCCATGCAACATTAGTTTCTAAACATGCCCCCTTATATTGGTGGTCAGTGTGAACCTACACAATGGAGGTTAGTGTGCCCCCTGTACAATGGTGATCAGTATGCCCTCTGTATACTGGTAGCCAGTGGCCCTGTATACTGATGGTCGGGGTACCCTGTTTACTAATGGTCAGTTCTCTTGTATACTGGTGGTCAGGGCTTTTTTTCTCAAAGAATAGGTTCAGGAACTCAAACATGCCCCTTTCACAATACAAACAACCACTCTCCCTTGAGAGGTAAAGCATGCCATATCAAATAGTGGTTCTGGCCAAACTGCACCAACAGTGGGAATATCTCAAAAGGGCATTGTTAAATACCAGGATTGCATTATACATAGGATGCAGGATTCAGAAGTGCGCTACCTAGAGTGCAGGGTTCTGAAGTGAGCTACTGTAAGGGACCGCCTGGCGGTACCACTAGCACTCCACTGAATAGGCGTCCCCAGCGCACGGAATCTAAGTCCCAGGGTGCTTGTTCACCAGGGCCCCTGATGGTGGGGATGGACTTGGAGCCCCCCGAGACCAGGTCGTGGCTACTGGGTGCGTCTGTCAGTGGTAGTGGTATGCGCCAAGGGCTCCCACGGGGAAGAGTCTGATATGAGGAGGTCAGAAGACCCCACTGCAAGGGATGGATGGATGGATGAGCAAGGTCAGACGGGCCGGGTCGGTAACAGAGAGGACGGCAAGGTACAAGGCAGTGGGCATAGAATGGTCGGGTCACACGCCAGGTCAGCAACAGCAGGTCAAATCCAATAAGGGGCATTCAGGAGAGAGGTCAGGCAAAGCAAGGGTCAGAATCGGAGAAAGCAGCAAGGTCAGGTACAATCCGGGTCAAAAACTTACAGGGTACAGGTTCGCAGGATACAGGATGCAGGGAAGACCAGAAGGCACTGAATGACAGCTCAGGGCCATTTAAATATCCCGCCCTGCGCTGCCATTGGTGCCCAGCGGGCGACCGCGGCTTCTACTGCGCATGTGCGAACTCGAACGCCGCGGCCGGCCCGGACCTAGTGCCCGTGTCCCTGCACAGAGCGGTGCACTGCGCCTGCGCCGGGACCATCGCGGCGGGGATCGAGGAGATCCCTGACAGCTATGTACAGAATGCAGAGTTCAGGATTGCGCTAGTAGAAAATGCAGTGTGCACAAGTGGGCTACATACAGAGTGCAGCATTCAGAATTGCACTACATACAGAATGCAATGTTCAGAAGTGCACTATGTACAAACTGTAGTGTTCAGAAGAGTGCTTGGTACAGAGCGCAGAGGTCAGCAGTGCACTATGTACAAAGTGCAGAGTTCAAGAGAGTGCTACATAAAGAGTTCAGAAGTGCATTATGCACAAAATGCAGAATTCAGTAGTGTGCTGAGTACAGAATGCAGAGTTCAGGAGTGTGCTATGTACAGAATGCAGGGTTCAAAAGTGTGTTGTGCACAAAGTGCAGAATTTAGGGTGTGCTACGTACAGAATTCAGGGTTCAGGAGTGTGCTATATAAAGAGTGCAGAATTCAGTCATGTGTTATGCACAATGTGCTGAGTTCAGGGTTGTGCTATGTACAGAGTGAAGGGTTCAGATGTGTGCTATGTACAAAGTGCAGAGTTCAGGGGTCTGCTATGTACAGAGTGCAGATTTTAGGAGTGCGCTATGTACAGAGTGCAAATTTCAGGAGTGTGCTGCATACAGAATGCAGGGTTTAGGAGTGCAATATGCACAAAGTGCAGAGTTTAGGAATCCGCTACATAAAGAATGCAGGGTTCAGCAGTGTGTTACATACAGAATGCAGGGTTCGGGAATTCTTTACACACAAATTGTGTTTAGAGGTGCGTTACATACAGAATGCAGGGTTCAGAAGTGTGCTGCATACAGAGTGTAGTATATAGAAATGTGTGCTGTGTACAGAATGCAGGGTTGAAGAGTGCATTATACACAAAGTGCAGAGCTCAGAAGTGAGTTACATATAGAATGCAGGGTTCAGAAGAGTGTTACACACAAGGTGCAGAGTTTAGCAGTGCGCTACATACAGAATGCAGAGTTCAGGAGTGCATTACGTACAGAATGCAGAGTGAGTTCAGGGGTGCATATTGTACATGTAATTGTAAGCACCCAACAGCAGAAACACATGATCTGAAATTCTCCTTGCTTTTTGAGTCCACACAGGGGCAGCCATACAGAGCTCAGGAAGGCTGTAGTATTACAATTAGATCACTGCAGAGCAAACTTCTATGTTGCAGTATCAGGAACAGTTTACCTCAATCCATCTCTGGACACTGGGGAATTCCATGGGAATGTGAGCCTCCCTCCTCGCTCTGCAGAATGTGTATACAAGCTGCTGCCAGACTGTGTACATCCCCCGCTGCCTCCCCCCTCTACTGTGATAGAGCCATGCAGGCAGCGAGGGCGCTGTGCCTCATAGAATATCACTCCACTGCTCTGTTTGAGGCTGTCTATCCAGAATTAGATAAAGAGCATTGGGACAGCAAGTCCCTGCTCAGTTAGATTGCTTTGCAAAATTGCGGGTGGATTGATGCAGACTTGCAAAGTGTTTTGTGTGATCCAGGCAGGTGCATTTATGGGGGTGCTGGAAGAAATTTTGGGGGTGCTTCAGCACCACCTAGCACCGCCCTGTGGATGGAGGAATCCTCTCCTCTGCACTATTGTATTCTGACACCAGGGGGGACTTCCCCACTAACAAAATACACAGATCAGAGCTGCAGCCGTTGCCTGCAGGCACTGATTGAGTGGCTTTTATCCAAAAGGGCAGTTAAACAGAAGTCAGTTGGTAAAAAAATATAAATAAACAACGCAAACCAAAACCCCCTCACCAAATGAATCACATATACCAAATCCATACAGTGTATACATCAATAAAAATATATAAAGTATTAAATAATAATAAAGTGTCCAAAAAAATAAAAATAAATGACAAAAGTCCTTTTTTAGTCTCAAAAAGTGAATTATTTTTAGCTGAGTCCAATGAATTGTGGAAATTAAAGAAATGAAAGTCACATGGTAGAAAATAGGGTGCCTCAGGGTTCATAAACATGGCTGCAAAAAGTAGTTTTTCTTAGGAAACTTTTTTTTTTACAGATTACAAATCTGAACACAGCTGTATACTTTCTATAGGCCCATGAACACAGCTACATAAAAAGAAAGGAAAAATCTGTATCCGTGGCCAGTAATTCACTTGTGAATGCATATAACCATATGTGATAGTGTTTAAATGTGTACAGCACAAATGCACTACATTGGAATTGTCTACATTTTAGCAGCTGAGGAACACTGGGCATCTTCTTTGAGAAGCCATCTGCATTCTAGCATTGGAAGAACACGGGGCAGCATCAGTGAGATTCCGTTTGCATGATAGCAAGGAAGAACATTGTATGGCCTGAAACATAGGCTGCCTGCATCCTAGCAATTGAATAGGTGACTTCACTGGGAAGCTGCTTGTGTAGTGGATTGTGATAAACAGTCCACGTTTTATTAGATGATCAGTAAAATGACAATTTTATAGTCTTGCTACTGTCTGTTTCTTGCTCCTTAAATTCCTTACTCTCTTAAGTAAACAATCAGATATAGGTTGACAGAACAATGATGATAATTAAGATGGCGCCTTCATCCGGAGTCTCACCCTTGGTGACTCATTAGGAGAAAAGTATTTTTTTAATGTAAACAACCCCCATAAAAGGGAATGAGTCTTTTTGGGGACAATGATTGGAAGATATCAACACGGATGGAAGAACACGCAGAAACCCAGTGGACTTTTCATCCAATCAATGGGATTTGAATCCCTATTCCTCTTCATCACTGAGAACAAGAATGTAGATTGGATAAACTACATCTACTATAATCAACAACGGTTTGCAAACTACACATGAGATGCCTTAAAGGGGATAGCAGAGCAGTTGGAGGCTACTTCTAACATGGTCTTTCAAAATCGTATGACACTCGATATGTTATTAGCTGAAAAACGGGGGGTCTGTAAAATGATACCAAAGACCATGACCTGCTGTACGTATATCCCAGATAACACAGGCCCAAATGGGAAGGTGACACTGGCCATCAAGAGGTTGGAGGACCTGTCAAATGAACTTAAGGAAAACTCTGGTATTACACATCCCTGGGATCAGTGGTTTGGATGGCTGAGTGGCTGGCAGAAAGCCCTCGCCCAAGCAGGGGTGGTTATCCTGGGTATTATCATTCTAATGGCAATGGTCGCCTGCTGTGTGATCCCTTGCATTAAGAGGCTAATAGGGAAAGCTGTGAATGAGATCTCCCCTACATTCCTGAACTATAACAATGTTGAACTCCCCCGTGAAGAAAGGGAATCCTATACTCCCTTACAGACCATGGCCCCTGATCATCATATTTCAGACTTATAAAAAAAAAAAAAAAAAAGGGAATGCTACAAATTCCCCCCCCCCCTAACAGACAACTA